>NC_091092.1:4248437-4852500 GCF_032405125.1 Capricornis sumatraensis | reverse complement strand
GTGTGTGTGTCCATAGGGTCTGCAAAGAGTCGAGCACCACTGCAGCAAGGTAGCACCCAGGCTCTTAAAGAGCAGCGTGTGTGTGTGAGTGGTGTGTGTGTGTGTGTGTGCGTGTCATAAAGATTCCCGGGTGGAGGGCATGACAACCCTCTCCAGTGTTCTTTCCTGGAGAATCCCATGGAGAGAGGAGCCTGGTGGGCTACAGTCCATAGGGTTTGTAAAGAGTCGAGCACCACTGAAGCAAGGTAGCACACAGGCTCACAAAGAGCTGTGTGTGTGTGTGTGTGTGTGTGTGTGTGTGTGTGTAAGTCCATAAGGTCTGCAAAGAGTAGAGGACCACTGATATAAGGTAGCACTATGGCTCACAAAGAGCTCTGTGTGTGTGTGTGTGTTTTTGTGCACGTGTGTGTTTGTGTGTGTGTGTCCATAGGGTCTGCAAAGAATCAAGCACCACTGAAGCAAGGTAGCACGCAGCCTCACAAAGAGCCTTGTGTGTGTGTGTGTGTGTGTGTGCGTGTGAGTGTGTGTCCATAAGGTCTGCAAAGAGTCGAGCACCACTGAAGCAAGGTAGCACGCAGGCTCACAAAGAGCCTTGTGTGTGTGTGTGTGTGTGTTTGTGTGTGTGTCCCTAGGGTCTGCAAAGAGTCGAGCACCACTGAAGCAAGGTAGCACGCAGGCTCACAAAGAGCAGTGTGTGTGAGAGTGTGTGTGTGTGTGTGTCCATAGGGTCTGCAAAGAGTCGAGCACCACTGAAGCAAGGTAGCACGCAGGCTCACAAAGAGCCTTGTGTGTGTGTGTGTGTGTGTGTGTGTGTGTGTGTCCATAAGGATTGCAAAGAGTCGAGCACCACTGAAGCAAGGTCGCACGCAGGCTCACAAAGAGCAGTGTGTGTGTATGAGTGTGTATGTGTGTGTGTGTGCGTCATAAAGATCCCCGGAGGAAGGCATGACAACCCTCTCCAGTGTTCTTTCCTGGAGAATCCCATGGAGACAGGAGCCTGGTGGGCTACAGTCCATAGGGTCTGCAAAGAGTCGAGCACCACTGAAGCAAGGTAGCACGCAGGCTCACAAAGAGCTGTGTGTGTGTGTGTGTGTGTGTGTGTGTGTCCATAGGGTCTGCAAAGAGTCGAGCACCACTGAAGCAAGGTAGCACGCAGGCTCACAAAGAGCTGTGTGTGTGTGTGTGTGTGTGTGTGTGTGTGTGTGTGTAAGTCCATAAGGTCTGCAAAGAGTAGAGGACCACTGATATAAGGTAGCACTATGGCTCACAAAGAGCTCTGTGTGTGTGTGTGTGTTTTTGTGCACGTGTGTGTTTGTGTGTGTGTGTCCATAGGTCTGCAAAGAATCAAGCACCACTGAAGCAAGGTAGCACGCAGCCTCACAAAGAGCCTTGTGTGTGTGTGTGTGTGTGTGTGCGTGTGAGTGTGTGTCCATAAGGTCTGCAAAGAGTCGAGCACCACTGAAGCAAGGTAGCACGCAGGCTCACAAAGGGCAGTGTGTGTGTGTGAGTGTTGTTTGTGTGTGTGTACGCGTTATAGATTCCCGGGAGAAGGGCATGACAACCCTCTCCAGTGTTCTTTCCTGGAGAATCCCATGGAGAGAGGAGCCTGGTGGGCTACAGTCCATAGGGTCTGCAAAGAGTCGTGCACCACTGAAGCAAGGTAGCACGTAGACTCACAAATAGCAGTGTGTGTGAGTTTGTGTGTGTGTGTGTCCATAGGGTCTGCAAAGAGTCGAGCACCACTGAAGCAAGGTAGCACACAGACTCACAAAGAGCTGTGTGTGTGTGCGTTCATAGGGTCTGCAAAGAGTCGAGCCTCACTGAAGCGAGGTAGCACCCAGGCTCACAAAGAGCAGTGTGTGTGTGAGTGTTGGGTCTGTGTGTGTGTGCATCATGAAGATTCCCGGGTGGAGGGCATGACAACCCTCTCCAGCATTCTTTCCTGGAGAATCCCATGGAGACAGGAGCCTGGTGGGCTACAGTCCATAGGGTCTGCAAAGAGTCGAGCACCACTGAAGCAAGGTAGCACGCAGGCTCACAAAGAGCTGTGTGTGTGTGTGTGTGTGTGTGTGTGTGTCCATAGGGTCTGCAAAGAGTTGAGCACCACTGAAACAAGGTAGCAGCCAGGCTCACAAAGAGCTCTGTGTGTGTGTGTGTGTGTGTGTTTGTGGGTGTGTGTCCATAGGGTCTGCAAAGAGTTGAGCACCACTGAAACAAGGTAGCAGCCAGGCTCACAAAGAGCTGTGTGTGTGTGTGTGTGTGTGTGTGTGTGTTTTTGGGTGTGCGTCCATAGGGTCTGCAAAGAATCGAGCACCACTGAAGCAAGGGAGCACGCAGGCTCACAAAGAGCCTTGTGTGTGTGTGTGTGTGTGTGTGAGTGTGTGTGTCCATAGGGTCTGCAAAGAGTCGAGCACCACTGAAGCAAGGTAGCACGCAGGCTCACAAAGAGCTGTGTGTTGTGTGTGTGTGTGTGTGTGTCCATAAGGTCTGCAAAGAGTAGAGGACCACTGAAGCAAGGTAGCACGCAGGCTCACAAAGAGCTCTGGGTGTGTGTGTGTGTGTTGGTGTGTGTGTGTCCATAGGGTCTGCAAAGAGTCGAGCACCACTGCAGCAAGGTAGCACCCAGGCTCTTAAAGAGCAGCGTGTGTGTGTGAGTGGTGTGTGTGTGTGTGTGTGCGTGTCATAAAGATTCCCGGGTGGAGGGCATGACAACCCTCTCCAGTGTTCTTTCCTGGAGAATCCCATGGAGAGAGGAGCCTGGTGGGCTACAGTCCATAGGGTTTGTAAAGAGTCGAGCACCACTGAAGCAAGGTAGCACACAGGCTCACAAAGAGCTGTGTGTGTGTGTGTGTGTGTGTGTGTGTGTGTGTGTAAGTCCATAAGGTCTGCAAAGAGTAGAGGACCACTGATATAAGGTAGCACTATGGCTCACAAAGAGCTCTGTGTGTGTGTGTGTGTTTTTGTGCACGTGTGTGTTTGTGTGTGTGTGTCCATAGGGTCTGCAAAGAATCAAGCACCACTGAAGCAAGGTAGCACGCAGCCTCACAAAGAGCCTTGTGTGTGTGTGTGTGTGTGTGTGCGTGTGAGTGTGTGTCCATAAGGTCTGCAAAGAGTCGAGCACCACTGAAGCAAGGTAGCACGCAGGCTCACAAAGAGCCTTGTGTGTGTGTGTGTGTGTGTTTGTGTGTGTGTCCCTAGGGTCTGCAAAGAGTCGAGCACCACTGAAGCAAGGTAGCACGCAGGCTCACAAAGAGCAGTGTGTGTGAGAGTGTGTGTGTGTGTGTGTCCATAGGGTCTGCAAAGAGTCGAGCACCACTGAAGCAAGGTAGCACGCAGGCTCACAAAGAGCCTTGTGTGTGTGTGTGTGTGTGTGTGTGTGTGTGTGTCCATAAGGATTGCAAAGAGTCGAGCACCACTGAAGCAAGGTCGCACGCAGGCTCACAAAGAGCAGTGTGTGTGTATGAGTGTGTATGTGTGTGTGTGTGCGTCATAAAGATCCCCGGAGGAAGGCATGACAACCCTCTCCAGTGTTCTTTCCTGGAGAATCCCATGGAGACAGGAGCCTGGTGGGCTACAGTCCATAGGGTCTGCAAAGAGTCGAGCACCACTGAAGCAAGGTAGCACGCAGGCTCACAAAGAGCTGTGTGTGTGTGTGTGTGTGTGTGTGTGTGTCCATAGGGTCTGCAAAGAGTCGAGCACCACTGAAGCAAGGTAGCACGCAGGCTCACAAAGAGCTGTGTGTGTGTGTGTGTGTGTGTGTGTGTGTGTGTGTGTAAGTCCATAAGGTCTGCAAAGAGTAGAGGACCACTGATATAAGGTAGCACTATGGCTCACAAAGAGCTCTGTGTGTGTGTGTGTGTTTTTGTGCACGTGTGTGTTTGTGTGTGTGTGTCCATAGGTCTGCAAAGAATCAAGCACCACTGAAGCAAGGTAGCACGCAGCCTCACAAAGAGCCTTGTGTGTGTGTGTGTGTGTGTGTGCGTGTGAGTGTGTGTCCATAAGGTCTGCAAAGAGTCGAGCACCACTGAAGCAAGGTAGCACGCAGGCTCACAAAGAGCCTTGTGTGTGTGTGTGTGTGTGTTTGTGTGTGTGTCCCTAGGGTCTGCAAAGAGTCGAGCACCACTGAAGCAAGGTAGCACGCAGGCTCACAAAGAGCAGTGTGTGTGAGAGTGTGTGTGTGTGTGTGTCCATAGGGTCTGCAAAGAGTCGAGCACCACTGAAGCGAGGTAGCACCCAGGCTCACAAAGGGCAGTGTGTGTGTGTGAGTGTTGTTTGTGTGTGTGTACGCGTTATAGATTCCCGGGAGAAGGGCATGACAACCCTCTCCAGTGTTCTTTCCTGGAGAATCCCATGGAGAGAGGAGCCTGGTGGGCTACAGTCCATAGGGTCTGCAAAGAGTCGTGCACCACTGAAGCAAGGTAGCACGCAGACTCACAAATAGCAGTGTGTGTGAGTTTGTGTGTGTGTGTGTCCATAGGGTCTGCAAAGAGTCGAGCACCACTGAAGCAAGGTAGCACACAGACTCACAAAGAGCTGTGTGTGTGTGCGTTCATAGGGTCTGCAAAGAGTCGAGCCTCACTGAAGCGAGGTAGCACCCAGGCTCACAAAGAGCAGTGTGTGTGTGAGTGTTGGGTCTGTGTGTGTGTGCATCATGAAGATTCCCGGGTGGAGGGCATGACAACCCTCTCCAGCATTCTTTCCTGGAGAATCCCATGGAGACAGGAGCCTGGTGGGCTACAGTCCATAGGGTCTGCAAAGAGTCGAGCACCACTGAAGCAAGGTAGCACGCAGGCTCACAAAGAGCAGTGTGTGTGAGTGTGTGTGTGTGTGTTCATAGGGTCTGCAAAGAGTCAAGCACCACTGAAGCAAGGTAGCCTGCAGACTCACAAAGAGCAGTGTGTGTGAGTGTGTGTGTGTGTGTGTGTGTGTTCATAGGGTCTGCAAAGAGTCGAGCACCACAGAAGCAGGGTAGCACACAGACTCACAAAGAGCTGTGTGTGTGTGTTTCATAGGGTCTGGAAAGAGTCGAGCACCACTGAAGTAAGGTAGCATGCAGGCTCACAAAGAGCTGTGTGTTGTGTGAGTGTGTGTGTGTGTGTGTGTGTCCATAGGGTCTGCAAAGAGTCGAGCGCCACTGAAGCAAGGTAGCACCCAGGCTCACAAAGAGCAATGTGTGTGTGTGAGTGTCGTGTGTGTGTGTGCACATCATAAATATCCATGGGTGGAGGGCATGACAACCCTCTCCAGTGTTCTTTCCTGGAGAATCCCATGGAGAGAGGAGCCTGGTGGGCTACAGTCCATAGGGTCTGCAAAGAGTCGAGCACCACTGAAGCAAGGTAGCACGCAGGCTCACAAAGAGCTGTGTGTGTGTGTGTGTGTGTGTGTGTGTGTGTCTACGCGCGCATGCGCGCACGCTCAATCACTCAGTCATGTCCTACTCTTTCTGACCCCATGGACAGGAGCCTGCCAGGCTCCTCCTTCCATGGGATTTTCTAGAGTGGGCTGCCATTGCCTTCTCCGAAAAAGGAAGCAGTAGCTATCTATTTCAAGTAATATTTTTAATGGGCAAATCTGGTCTTAATACTGCTCTGAATTTTCTTGAAAGAGTCCTCCCCCCAGATCTTTTCTACCCCCCAAATATTGCCTTAAAGGCAAGCATGGGGGTGGCTAAGAGAAATTACATCAAGACGGAACTTCTTTAGGGTGAACCCTGCGAGTTGTGGAAACAGTAGAAATAATTTCCCTTGGCAGGCTGTATTATTATCAGCTCTAGCATCCTTGGCTAATTGGAATTCCAAAGGACAAAAATAACCACTTAAATAAGATTATGAATTGGAATTGATATGAATGAATCGTTTTAATCTTGGTCATTATCTCAAGGTTGTATCTGAAGTTAGTTAGAATTCTTTCAAATGAATTTGTATACACATTATGAAGGGAGAGAATTCTAGATAGGAGTAAGGGACAAAGGAATCTTCCATCAATCTTTTTGCTTCTATTTGATCTCAAAAATTTGGCAGATGTATGGAGATACAGAGGGACAGAGAAAGGAAAAAAATTCGAAATTTCCACTAATTTGGTTGGAAAGTTTATATAGGCAATAAGAGTAAAAGTCTTACTACAACCTCTTTGCCTGTAGGCTGAAATGAATTGCCATTGTTTGTGAAAGTCCTGTGAGACTCAGGTTTTATTCAACTAGCTGTCCCTTTTCTGTGATCTCCAAAGGCCTGAAAGGGGACAGCACTGCCATAAATAACAAAGCAAACAAGCCCTGCCTGAACTGGCTCTATAAAGGGGTAAAAGTGCTTTGCATTCTTTGCTGGTGATCACCAGTTTCTCTTTCTTGGACTGCACTGCACGTTTAGTTCAGGCCTGCTGCAGGGGAACAGAAGGTCCACTAGGGAGGCCCTCAAGGGGCGAACATCAACACCTTTACCTAGTGCATTAAAAAGAGAAAGGTGCAATCATGGACAGGAGAAACAGATTTACTGTTTGTGGCGATGTGGGGATGACCCTCCTACTCCTAGTAAAAGCAAGAGCATACAGAATATTAATAATGAACAAAAGGGCAAAAAGTTAGGGTTCCATGTGCCTGAAAGGCATCTTGTACCCCAATTATCAGTTAAACTCAGTTCCTGTCTTGCCTCTCTGAAATATAGAATTAGGCTAATTAAAGTGCTAATAAGAATGGTCATGACTTTCAACTGAGTGGACCTCAAATTAGAAACTATATCGTTCAGAAGTATTTGTTGACAGAATGGATGGATCAAAGATTCATTAAATGTTAGATAAACAATGTCATTATGAAAGTTAAAAACTGAGAGTCTACATGATAATCAGGAAATATAAGTTCTGTATAGAGAGGGAAAAGATTATATGAGGCTCAGGTTTGTCACATGTGAGGATGTCATAGCAATCTGAATGCATATAATCTGTAATTCTATGCTGAATAGTCATCAGAGGGTGTGAGCTCTAGCCTCCACTTTTCTACTCATGAGAGATGTGAACCTACACAAGTCCTTAACCCTTATATAAAAGGAGTGAGTTGCTAAGTGTACTTTCAGATCATGTCCATCTTTAATTTTCTATGATTCTAGGACACAGATGCTAACTTCCATTGGCAGATATGTAAATGGTTATTAATCATAAACTCCTTCTACAAGGCCCACTCAGTTAAACAGTTCTAGAGTTAACATTTCCTGTAAACTTGAAATGGTTTATAATTTCAAAAGTGGGAGAGGCACAAAGTTGGTATATACTTGCTACATGCTACCAAGAAAAATTAAGATTTTGTAACTTAGAAATAAGTGGTAAAGAATCCGCCTGCCAATTCAGAAGATGCAAGAGATGCAGGTTCGATCCCTGGGTTCGGAAGATCCCCTGGAGTAGGAAAATCCCATGAACAGAGGACTCTGGTAGGCTATGGTCCATAGGGTCACAAGAGTTGGACAAAACTCAGTGACTAAGCACAGACAACTTAGAAATAAATGAATTTTTTTCCACTCCCAGAACTATCAGCAGTCACATACTTTAGGGGATGAGGAAAAGCAAAGAATGGATATATATGGAGAAAGGCTCGGAGTGAGGAGGTGGAAGAGGGCTTATTTCAGAATAAATGTTGTTTTCTATAAAATATTGCAAAGGTATTCCACAAATGCAATGATATTTAATTATGCTTTATAAGTGAACACAGAGGGAATAAGGAAGTGGCTTGCTGATGAAGCAAATGATCATGAAGAACATTCTGGTACCACCTCTATTTTATTTTTGTATTTTTTTTATTTTACTTTATTTTACTTTACAATACTGTATTGGTTTTGCCATACACCAACATGAATCCGCCACGGGTGTACACGTGTTCCCAATCCTGAACCCCCCTCCCACCTCCCTCCCCATACCATCTCTCTGGGTCATCCCAGTGCACCAGCCCCAAGCATCCTGTATCCTGCATCGAACTTAGACTGGCGATTCGTTTCTTATATGATATTATACATGTTTCAATGCCATTCTCCCAAATCATCCTACCCTCTCCCTCTCCCACAGAGTCCAAAAGACTGTTCTATACATCTGTGTCTCTTTTGCTGTCTCGCATACAGGGTTATCGTTACCATCTTTCTAAATTCCATATATATGTGTTAGTATACTGTATTGGTGTTTTTCTTTATGGCTTACTTCACTCTGTATAATCGGCTCCATCTCTATTTTAGATGGCATGCCATCTCTATTTTAGATGATACAAAATCATCTCTCTCTCTCCTTTGTAAATCATCTCTCTCTCTCCTTTGTATCTCAAACTGCTACTGGAGACAATGTCATTCTTTGTCTATCATTTTAAACTGTCTTTGTTTTGTCATAATGAGAGCTATAAAATAGACCATGTTTTTCTTTCTGGCTTGGTTTCTAGAAAGCTTGAAGCTAAAGTTAATGCTCAATAATAATAACCATTCTTAATTTCAGTATCTGTAATAACTGTCTAAATTTTCCCCTCTGACTTTCAATCGTATTTTAACGGACTTTTGTTATGAATTATCTGAAATCATTGCAGGAAGTAGATGAGGGATAAATAAATGAATGCATACAGCAAAAAAAGGGAAAGAAGAAGTAAAGAAGGCAGGCCTGAAGGCCAGCTGAAGGTTAAATAACTAGCCCAAGGGTATTTAAATCCAGGATAATAACGTGGCAAAAATGAACCAAAGATGTCTATTTGGTTAGAATGCAATCGACATATATCCATCTTCTGTCTGAAAGTGTGTTAGCCACTCAGCTGTGTCTGACTCTTTGTGACGCCATGGACTGAAGCCCGCCAGGCTCCTCTGTCCATGGGATTTCCCACGCAAGAATACTGGAGTGGGTTGACATTTCCTTCTACAGGGGATCTTCCAGACCCAGGGATCAAACCCAGGTCTCCCGCATTGCAGGCAGATTTTTTTTATCATCTGAGGCACTAGGGAAGCCCTGTTCTATCTAAAGGGGGGAAACATTTCTGCATATGGAAAATAGAGTACATTTTAAAATCATGGTCTGAAAAAAAAATTATTAGAAATAAATCAGCTCTGAGTAACTAATTCCATAAAAGCACTGTTATTTTCAGGAAAAGGTGTAATTGTTAACTATTTAATAGATGAAGAACCCTGAGATCAATCTAGAATGTAAAATTCAATATCTTCAGTCATCACTGGGACTACACAGACCAACAGGAAAGTTTAAAGAAAAACAAGATAAAACATTTTTAAAAATGTGACATCTGGAAACTCTTTGAAGTTGTACAATTTTAACAGTTTCCTTAAAAAAAAAAAAACAGTTTCTACATACATCAAAAATCCTTTTTATTTCAATTGGAACAGACTGAGAAGAAAAGGAGGTCTAAGGATAGCTAAGATTAAAGCAAAATCTAAATAACAATTTTGTTATTCAGACTGAGGTGGTGAATTCACTTTTGGAATAGAACACTGGGGAAAGGGTGAGGACAAATGTGGGGAAAGAAGAAAGACAATTTAAGGGGCTGCAGAAAAATGAATAACAAATAAGCTGTTTGACAAAGATTGACAGATACCTGGGCCACCATTGAAACAGTAACCTCTGTTGAAAATTACAAGCATCCTTATCAACTGGGGGCTTCTCTGGTGGCTCAGATGGTAAAGCGTCTGCCTACATTGCAGGAGACCTGGGTTCAATCTCTGGGTTGGAAAGATCCCCTGTAGAAGGAAATGGCAACCCACTCCAGTATTCCTGCCTGCAGAATTCCACGGACAGAGGAGCCTGGCGGGTTACAGTCCATGGGGTCACAGAGAGTTGAACACGACTGAGTGACTAACCCTTATCAATCACACTCACAAATGTACTTCATCTTCTTAGATTCATGGAGGGCTATACATGGAAGCTATTACTTTAAACCTTTAAAAACCATTTTAAAGACATCTAAGCATTTTTAAAGAAAAGACAGAACACATAGCTGGTGAATAATATGTGACAGTAATCATCTTCTAACCTATTCCTGCAGGCAAGTTATTGTAGGAGACAGGAAGAATAAAAGAACAGCAGGCCCTGGCAAGGGCTGCAAAAGAAATTTGTAATTATTGATAAACTGGATGCTATAAGGCATGAGACTCTTGGAACAAGTCCGGAGGGAACAGTTCATAGTCCTGAAAACAAGATATGATCCCGGGGTCGGAAAACCGACCCCAGACTGTTTCTCAGCTGGCGTCTCAGAGTCACATGTTTTATGTATCTGGAGGAAAATCTATAGATAAGAATATTCGTTATTGATTTGTTATTGATTACTGTTTCTTAGTTACTCAGTGGTTAATGATCATTTTGTTCTTTGGCCTAAAGGCCACATGAGTTATAGCTTAACTCCCCGCATATTCTTTCATTCACAGCTGAAAGTATAATAAAGCTGGCTGGGATTCAGTTTCAGCACCTTCACCTTGGAGCGGTGTTGGTCCCCTGACCTTCGCTTTTCACTGAAAACTTGTGTCTTGTTTCCCATGCTCTCACTGTATTGCGCTTTCAGAAATCCTGCTTGTCAAGCTGGTCTTGACAAGTTATTCACAAATTTGATTTTTTTTCTTTAAAACAGAGACTTTTAAATGCTATCAATGACTAACCAAAGTAACCCCACAGTAAATCTCTTTCTAAGGTAAGAGATCCTTTAAGGGGAAAAATAATCGCCTTCTGAGCTATCACTTCTATAAAATAATATCTTCGTTTATTGAGTTTGCTTCAATAGAGGCACATCTGTATACCACTATGGGCAAGAATAAAGTAGCCTGGCCTGGCTTTGTACATCTGAAATTGCAGCCATTAAAATGTACTGCAATTCAGAATGTTCAATTATTTTTATAGGTATCAGGTAATATATACCCAACTCTCAATTATCTAGGCTAATGGAGAGGAACAGTGGCATGGCTAATTTAAAATAGCAAATAATCCAGAAATTATTTATGTAGATTTGGAAAGCCATTTTCCATCCAAAATTACTTTTGAGGTATGACTATTCAGGAAGATTAGAAACTGATCTGACATTGGGAATCCTGAGAGTTGGGCAAACTTTCTTTATGGATTCTCAAGGCTTTAGCCTTCCTGCCTCTACAAGTGGAGGCAGTAAAAGGTCTAGATGTGTTATGCCCAGTTAGAGAAGAGAGTTTACGAACAGCCAGGGCAGGACGGGTCTTGGAGGATGACAGTAAAAAGGTTTCTTGGCAAGTCCTCTATTTTCTCGTTTGGAAGTGTCCTAGTTCATTTAATGGCTGAAGCTGCACTTACTGATGCCTTAATACACATATTCTAATGATTCTAAGTTAAAGTGCAAACTGTTAGTAGCCCAGTCATGTCTGACTCTTTGTGATCCCATGGACTGTAGCCCACTAGGCTCCTCTGTCCATGGGATTCTCCAGGCAAGAATAAAAGACTGGGTAGCCACTCTCTTCTCCAGGGGATGTTCCTGACCCAAGGATCGAACCCAGATCTCCAGCATTACAGGCAGATTCTTTATCATCTGAGTTTTCTAATTCATGGTAAAATCCACAGCTTGAGAAACCAGCCAGATTAAGTGCACACTACTAAGAAAAAACTAGAAATAAAAATAAATATTTTTATATATCATTATACATAAGGACTTAAAAATAATTAGAAGGAATTAAAAAAAAATACAACCTGTTTTTCAGCAGGGATTACTGAATTGTCCAGCTGTTCTGGGAATTCTTTCCCATTCTGATTTTTTAAACATAGGCCTACGCTATTCCATTATCTACTCCAGCTTTGGAGCTACACATAAAGAAGTTACTGACTTGAGATCCCTAGGATAAATGAGTATCAACATCAAGAACTCACTGCTTACACAGGTTCATCTCATACTGCCAGTTCTGTCAACCCCAAATAAGGCAGACTAGAATAAAATAAAATTGCCTCCTGGGCACTTAGAAGCCATGCCAGGTTCCATGGCGGTGAGCAGGTCTTCACATACATTTAAAGTTCAGGAAGAGCTTCATAGCTTTCTGGTCCCAAGACTTCTGCTTATTAGACTTGCCATAAAACATTGCATTCCCAGGGCCAGCACTGGCAGGAACTGGCCCAAGAGTAGAATGCCACTCATTTTTTAGAGCAACCTGATTTTGCACCTGAGCTGTTCTATTTCCACAGAGTTCTCCTTCTAAGGACAACATCTTGCTTATCCTGTAACAGATTCCTATTCTGGGGTCTGATGAGTATCAGCATTTGGCTCTATATAACATTATTTTGCTAGTTCTGGCATATGCCATATGTACCACCCTAGAAAAATTACATTTTTGCCTGTAGGGTTTCCTTCAATAAAAACAGGGCTAGACTATGTCCGACGCAGGATACAGCATGCTTAGGGCTGGTGCACGGTGATGACCCAGAGAGATGTTATGGGGAGGGAGGTGGGAGGGGGGCTCATGTTTGGGAATGCATGTACACCCGCGGTGGATTCATGTCAATGTATGGCAAAACCAATACAGTATTGTAAAGTAAAATAAAGTTAAAAAAAAAAAAAACAGGGCTAGAGAAATGTGGAGATGATGCTTGTAAATAGATTTCTTAAAAAACATAAAAGCTATAGCTTTCTAAAAAACTAAGAATGTGTCTGACCAAAGTTTCAGCTGCTCACATTTTTATAAGCAATGTATTTTAGTAAAAATTTATAAAAATGCTATTGTTCTCCCCCCTCTAAAAAACATCCTAGCATATAATTTTTCCAAAACCTAGGGTAAAATATCATGATTTTATCTAGAAAGATGCCCTTTATCTCCCTCCCTTTTTGTGCTGTCAAAGAATCTCAGCTTACAGATGAAAGATACATAAATTATATATCATTGTCCTGGTTTGTGACAATTGTGAGATGGTATGAATTGCTCCTTTTATTTCACTGATAAGAAAAAAACAAGAATCAAGATAGAAGACTGTTCAGGTCTTTTAAGTAATTTTTTTTTTTCTTTCAAACTGTGGAACAGATGTTTATAAAATGAGAACAGAATTAGACTTGCTGTGGACCACAATGAATGGGCTCAACCTCAGTTTATTGAGTTCAAATACTCAGCAGTAATTTATTTCATATTACTGTGAACTAGTACAGTGAAATGTGTTTGAATGGGGACTATGGTAGAAGCTGGGTCGAAACAACATAGAAATTAATCCAAAAGATGTGGAATTACTTCCAATTCTATGTTATTATGAATGAGTGAAAAGAAAAACTAACAAACAAAAAACTCTCATAAAAAATTCAAAGAGAAACAGCAAAACTTAATAAGAAAATTATCTGAAAAGAGATAATAAAATACAGTATTTCTAAGATTAACCAACTGCCCTGCCTCCTCTGTGAGGCCTTCTTGGAATATTTCCAACTGCAGCAATCTTGTCCTTCCCTGAGGTCTTATTACCATAAAGGCTCCCTCCGCTCTTTTTTTTTTTTTTGCACTAACAATATGAACACATGATATAATAATGAATTGAGATTATTTTGGAAAATCTAGTATATACCGAAATATATAGGAACAACATTTTAGTACCTGTTTGTTGTTGTGTATAATTGATTTTGGTAAGAGTCTGATTCCCCAAGGAAATGGACTATGCTTTCTACTTCTATACTTCCCACAAATACTAAGCTCATAATATTTTCTCAATAAATACTACTGATTGAAGATCTTCATGGCCTAATGGGTTATTTTATATGTGTGAGTATGATCACTCGGAAGTTCAATGATCTGAAACCTTTCCAGAATAAGTCCCTTCTCTGTTTTGCTACATAAGGGCAACAGTTAGATTTAAACTGGTATCATGTTTAAAGACTGCTTTGCCCAGAGACAAGTTCTGTGCCCCAACTAGATTGAATAAACATTGCTTTTCTATCATTACCCAGTATTCTAACGCCCTTTAAAGGGAAGTATAAGCTCTATAAATTATAAACTCTGCTGGGTAGGAGCTCTCTGCATTTGGAAAACAAATGCATGGTTTTCTATGTTTGTTAATTCATAATACAATGACTTCAGATATATTAACTGAAGACAGGTGAGGATGGGGGTGGGCTGGTGGTAGGGAACAGTAGGTACAATGAAAGAGACAGCACATACACGCAGGTTTGATGGCACATCTCTGCTTTACAGAATCCCTAACAATGCTAGTTAGGAAGGTCTATTAATTTTATCCACTCCCTATGCTAGATATGTAATCTCGTTAGTCCTGATAAAGGTCAAGAAACTGAAAGTAAATCAGTACATACAGTAGTATGCTTTAATTTCCTTCATTTATAATTAAGGGTCTCCATTACTGCATTTTAAACTCTCATTTTGTCAGTTCTAAATCTGTGCAAGGAATGAGGAATGAGCAGTTCCTTAAAAAAGCAAAGTATGTAGATTCACAGTAATGCTGTCTCTAAGGGGAAGTGTGCAGGATACTGGGAATAAGGACTGAACAGATGAAAAGGACAATGGGAATAAAGATTTAAAGACAAAGCTATGTGACTTTTCCTTGTACATCAGTACATCGTTCACTTCTAATTTTGAATGTTAAAAGATAAAGGAGGGTACAGGAAACCACTTGGTGGCAGTGGCTACTTGGGATAGGGATGGAAAGGTGTTAACAGCAGATGACTGGTTAGATTGGAGTTCTGGGATGGAGAGGTGATAGTAAGTGGGACACTTTGCCATTTAGGGGTTGGAAAACACAATTACCATATACGATCCTCTTTACCAGAATCCGTCTGCAAATGCAGGAGCAGAAGACACAGAAGATACAGGTTCAATCCCTGGGTTGGGAAGACCCCCTGGAGTAGGAAATGGCAACCCACTCCAGTATTCTTGCCTGGAGAATCCCATGGACAGAGGAACCTGGCAGGCTACAGTCCAAAGGGCGCAGTGAGTCGGACACGACTAAAGCAAATCAGCACACACGCACATACACGCTTTTGGAGAAGTAGTGCCATCTATGTCCTGACTTCCTCGGTGGCTCAGATGGTAAAGAGTCTGGCTGCAGTGCAGGCGACCCGGCTTCAACCCCTCGGTCAGGAAGACCCCCTGGAGAAGGAAATGGCAACCCAACTCCAGCATTCTTGCCTGGAGAATCCCATGGACAGAGGAACCTAGGGGGCTACAGTTCATGGAGTCGCGAAGAGTTGGACATAACTGAGTGAGTTTCACTTATGGTCTGACTTTCTAAAAAGTTGCCATAATATTAGTCATCTCTGAGTCTCAAGCTAAAGGTTGTCTTTTGTAATGTGAAGTAAAATGCTTTTATCTGAATTCCCATTCTCCAACACTGCTTACTTGGAAGGATGAAGACTCCCTGGAAGACAAACTCTTTGTTTTAACTGTCATGTATATAAAATGATCTCTTGTGAAACAGCCACCATTTTAGAAAGCTTTCAGAATCAGATATGATTAGCTCCTATAAGGAGGTTCCATAATCAGCATCTCATCAGGCATAAAAGTTACACTAAGATAGAAGACCATTTTATTAAGTACCAGAATAATATATCTTTGAAAAGTAAGTACTACTTCAATTTTTTTTTAATTTTTTTCTAATTTTTACTTTTCTAACAACTCTAGGAACATAATATTAATATAAATTTTTTAAAAAATATTTTAATCACATTTTATTGAATACCTGTATGTATTATGTGATATTGGAGGACAGATTTCATGCATGCCTCATTCATTCAGTTCACAAATATCCACTCTGTGTGTGTGTGCTCCGTCACTCAGACGTGTCCAACCCTTTGCAAACCTATGGACTATAGCCTGCCAGGATCCTCTGTCCATGGGATCGTCCAGGCAAGAACACTGGAGTGGGTTGCCGTTTCCTCCTCCAAAGGATCTTCCCGACCCAGGGATTGAACCTGCGTCTCCTGCATTGGCAGGTGGATTCTTTACCACTGTGCCATCTGGGTATACTATTTATAAGTATTGTGAAGATAACAAAGATAGGTTCCTATTCTGGGTAAAATATTTAGATCTATAAATAGAATTTAGTCTCCTTGAAAGCAGGGGTTTTTGATCTGCTTTCTTCATTGCTGTATCTCTAACATGTAGAATAAAGGCTACCTTTTCCTTTTAAAGGTCCCGAAAGTAAATATTTAAGTTTTGCTTGGCCACATATGGTCTCTACTGCTTCTTATTTGTTTTTACGGCCCTTTGAAAATGGGTCATAAAATGTAAAAGTGTAAAAAACAGCCTTAACTCACTTTAGTCCTGCATGTTGGGTTTGTGCCACTAACTATAGTTCGCAAAAGTTGGGCATGACTGAGTGAACTGAACTGACCTATCTAGATCACAGCCCAGTATTAGGAAGAGGACACTAAGAATTTGTTTGAAAATGAGTGAATGTACTCAATGGAAGACTGTATAAGCAACAGAGAAATAACAAAGATGGCATGGTTGATCTCCTCCAAGAGCTAATGGATAAGGAAAGGAGGATAGACATATATACAGAACTAATGATATGGTGAGAAGATTCAGAGGAGAAAACTTGGAATGAACAAGGCATATGACATTTGAGCTGTTTTTGGACAGGACTTCTAATGAAAAAGAGTTCAAATAAGTTCAGTTCTGATGACTTGAATTAGGGAAGCAATTTTGTAACTCATGAATGAATATGTGTAGTTATTTCTGTACCTTTGAGAATATATAAACCAAGAATTACGGCACATGCTGAGGTCACAACTGTATTTTCTCCTAGTTCACCATATACAAAAAAAAAAAAATACCATTGGGTATCTAGAAACATAATGCTGAAATCTTTTCTTTGGATGACTATGAATTCAGTGGTCTATGCCACTGCTATGAGAGGAACAAAGCATCATAGCCAAGACAAATCTTGCCAGGCTGTCTGTTAACTATGATCAAAGCCGTACATTCTATAAAAAAGAGAGACAATTAGCAAATACACAGAGCCACAACTCAACAACCCATTTAGAGTCTGAAAAATAAGAAGGACACTGACAGACCAGAGACCTTGTTAGTGAAACTGCACATCAGTATTTATATACAAATTATTTGATGTTTTCAATTTGTTAGTACATGTGTGGAGTTGGCTTTAAACTGCTGTTCACTTAGGGTATAACAGATGCCCAAGATTTTTTAAAGCCCACAACCTCCTGAAAAGATAATGTTCTAGGATTGATGCATTAAAAAAAAAACAAAAAAAAGCCCTACCTCATTTGCTGCATTATGCTTCAGTGATCACTATGGCAGAATTGACCTTTCTTTGTTAAGCACTGCATATGTTCATTCTTAACGTGGCATCCACATGATTCAGAAGGCGGTAAGGCTATTGGCTGCATTATCTCACACTCCAGGATGCTCGTTTACACAAAGGAAGTCATTCAATTCTTATTTTCCTCTCAATCCAGGGCTCATCTACACTATCTAGGATGCTTGCAGTCCTACACAAATGGTTCCTTGCATCCAGCTGTCATTGCTAATGCTGCTTCTGAGTCTTGAGTATTTTTTCCCTAAATTACATGATGATGGATGCCCTTTCCCTGGTTACTTCTCCCTGTTGAAAGTTACCACTGTCAGCACCATGGCCTAGTATTACTAGTGTCATACCCCCAAATGATGATGATTTCAAAGCAAACATGACACAGAAAAGAAAAAGCAGCATCAGCCACAGAAGAGGAGGCCTGTTCTGCAGTGTAGGCATCACAACCTGTTTAATCGCAAACAAAAAGAGGACTTTTAAAGACACAAGTGTACATTGGTGTTTGTACTGATAATGTTGACCATTTTGTACTCGATCCTCTTGATTTCCAATTAGGAAAAGACACTGTATGAAAAGAGTTTCCTGGCATTTGATCAAACGAACCACAATCCTGACCTATCCTCATTACAGCCACCGGATACATTTTATACTGTGTCTGATAGGCTCCACATGGGGTCTCACTGATAAGATGGCATGTTATGTTGACGTCACAAACAAAGAATAAATCACAGTGATCCTTGAGACTAACCAAATTGCCCAAATGGCATCCTCTTATTTCACTGGGACCTATCTTCTCAAAGCTGTGAAACCACCAGATTCCAGACCTCCGGCTACATGACCATCACTTCAGAGAATTTTTCATTGGTGGGGTATAAGGAGGACTCTGTCAGGAAGGGAGGACAGTGGTTCTCCGTAAGGGCCAGTCACCCTCTCTTTTCCCTCTAATACATTTCCTTTTTCTTGCCTGACTGCCCAGCTCGCTCTCTTTCTCTCTGCACTCGCCTTACAATGTCAGTGCATCTATTAGCCACGCGCTCCTGGAGACCCACGTAACAATTTGGTTTAGGTTGTAAGAAAGACAGTGGCAGTCACACACTCATCCTTTGGGAACACTAATCCTTGAAAAACTTCAAATTAGTACTTTTTCTATTATCAAATCTTTCTGGGTTTCAACAGAAATACAATGAATTTGGATTTCTCCTCTCTATTTTACCTGGCATCACATCCGACACAGAAAGTCACCAAGTAATAGTCAATTAGGTTGACTGGTGTCATTGTGCACATGAAAAAAACAGGAAGTGCAGAACCTGCTTCACAAAGGCAGCTCCAGTGAGCAACGACTTATTTATCATGGATATTCACATGGATGCTAGAAAACAGATCCAAGACACTTGCCTGGCAGCTGACTTACATGAAAAGGCCATTTGAAAGCCAATGAAAACAATATAGTTTCCCTTGACTATCACACCAAAAGACTTGTAAGGTAGCAGAATGGAAAATGATCTATTTACACAACATATACTTTCAAAACATCATTGGAATGAGATGGGCAACAATTGGGCAGGGCAGGCTGACACTGCGACAGGCTATGTACTCTACATTTCATCAGATAAGGAGCAAGAAAATTTAAGAAATGAAAAAAATAAAAAACTAGGAAAGGAAACATCTGGAAAGGACGACACAGGATTGCTCACACTCCAATAAAAATCTCTATTCTGGCTTAGCTGCATTATGAAGTACTGTGGTGAACCTCAGACAATTTCATAGATAACTGCCAGAGATATTATCATAAACATATCCCCCATTTTATAAGAATTTGAGTACAAAATAGTTAGTAATGAAAGCAGGCTGAACATAATAGAAATATTTTTTTTGATGGTTCAAAAAGTACTTTGGGGCATTGAAGTGCCTCAGAGTCATCGTTATGTACATCAGTCATCACTACTCAGCAGCTGGACAAATGTGCTGGGTAACAGAGTTCCGCAGTTTAATACGTGGGTACCTAACATAGCTGACTCTATTTATTTTGAAACAGAAAAATGTTGAAGTAACTTGAATGCATAAAATTAGACCCATGAGATTTTAGCTTGTTTTTCCATAAAAATAAGTGCTAATGAATGATTATTTCATTCCTCTTTCCTTTGTGATTTTTTTTTTTTTTTATTCTTGCCATTGGGTTTCTCTGAATTTTCTCTCTGGTCTTTATTTGCTCCTTCCTTCCTTTTAACCATTCTTTTAACCTTGTCTTCCAATTTCTTTTTTGACCTCATGAGCATTCTACCCAGGGCTTCTTTTCCTCATTTGGGGACCTTCCTTTCTCCAGAGACTTCTTGTGCCATTGTCGTTACCATTAAAGTAAAGGGGATGACAGGAAGCGAGCTTAAAGAAAAAGGCTTGTCAGTGTGGAGGTTCCCTACAAAACTAAAAACAGAACTAGCATATGATCCAGCAATCCAACTTCTGGGCATATATCTGGAAAAGACAAACACTAATTTGAAAAAACACATGAACTCCAATGTTCACAGCAGCGCTATTTACAATAGCCAGACATGGAAGCAACCTAAATATCTATCAACAGATAAATGGATGAGGAAAATGTGGTGTATTCCTCAGCCATCAAAGAATGAAAGAATGCTATTTCCAGCAACATGGATGGACCTAAGTGAATACTGTCAGAGAAAGACAAATATCATATGATATCACTTAAATGTAGTATCTTATAAAATGATACAAATAAACTTATTTACAAAACAGAAACAGACTTACAGACATAGAAAACAAATTTATGGCTACTAAAGTGACAAGGGGTGCGTGGAATTATGAGTTTGAGATTAACAGATAAACACCACTATATATAAAATGGAGACAGGGTCCTACCATATAGCACATGAAACTATATTCAATATCTTATAATAATCTATAATGGAAAATGACCTGAAAAATAATACATATATATTTATCTACTGAATCACTTTGCTATACAGATTTCAAATAAACTAAACTTCAATAAAAAGGAAAGAAAGGAAAAGGAAAAAGATTTGTGGTTTATCTCCACTGGAAAGACTGAACTGAGAAGAGAGCTGAGTTCTAGTCCTCAATGTCGTGAATTCACTGTGTGATCTGAAGTAAATTACTTCACCCTCTCTGGGCATGGTTTTCCTCCTCTGAGAAATGAGAGATTTGGACTAGGTGATCTCTAAGAGTACTTTCAGCTCTATAATTCCCCATCTACAACTCTGTCAGCAATCAGAGAGTGTGACCATTAGGCTGTTAAAATACATGTAGACTTTGCCCGGATACCCCAGTCTGGGAGTAAATCTACTTGTAATGTGTCAACTCACTGTGGATTCCTTCAACTGTATGCCCTTTGGAGTGTTTCTACCCAGTGTATAATTTATTGAGGAAAGGAACCGTCTCATCCCTTTCAGTGTCCCCAGCATTTAGAACAGTGTAGGGTACTTAGTAGCAGTTAATAAAACGGTCCTTCTACTTTGTGCTTCCTCATCTCATAGCACTTTATGTCCATAAATGTTTATATTATAGAAGTTTATCACATTTAACTTAAACTATTCAATGTCTATAGCTTCTGCCTACTTAGTTACCAATAACATCCTGGTTTGGGAATATAACATTTTCCTATAAAATGGTAGCACTAATGGGAACAACACGATTTTCAGGAAGAGCCTGGACTGACTCATAAGGGAATCAATGTTCACCTCCTACATAATTCACTAAAGCTTATGGCTAGGACTATGCACTGGTGTATACTCCTTGTGTTCCTAGAATTGACATTCCTATGGGAAATCGTGACTTTCAGAGTAAAAGGCTTAAATTGAAAAGCCATGACGTTTGGAAATACATTTGAAAAGGCAGTTACAGACAAAAGAAAAAGCTTTAATAACACAATTTTGTTGCTGAGATTCCAGACAGGAGCTAAAGTGGTATAATAAAAATTACTGTCACAACTTACACTTACATCAATAATGGATTTTAGTGAGGGGACTCTATTAAGAGAAGTTCTCAGAGTCATACACAGATCTTGTAAAAATAGGAAAAGAAAATCTGTAGAGCAGTCATAAATGCCAAATTAAAACACCAGTATCTGTTTGGACCACTTTGTATAAAAAGTATGCTTTCTTTGCATCTTAAATTTTACATTTATAACATTTTATGATGATTAATTGTAAAGGACACATGTAAGACTATAATGTCGCTAAATGATTCATTTGTAATTCATGTGAAACAACATAATTAGTTCTCCAAGGGTTCAGCAATATATTATTCTATTAAACAGAATATTTGAAAGTGCCACTTGAGTTTTAAATGCAATATGAAGCCTTTATTTTAAGCATGGCTTCCTCTGTGTAATATTCTCATAATTATTTTCCAGCAACAAGAAATATTAGGTTGATTATTTTTATTCTAGCTGTTAGCCCCTCATACTGTGAAGAAAGCGACTTCATGAATTCATTTATTTCAATACAAGACTGACATATTTGGGCAGCTATGCTTAAAATAAGAAAAAGAAGAAAAGATCTGTGTTCAAAGATCTTAAAGGCGGTGAAAAGTTGAACTAAAATAATTCTTTTAAAGGCCCACATTTATTAAAAGTCAAAAAATATTTATACCACACTAAAAGAAACCCCTTTCGATCACAACCATATATAAATAGGTATACAGGAACGTCGCTCAGTCGTGTCCGACTCTTTGCAGCCCCATGGACTGTAGCCTACCAGGCTCCTCTGTCCATGGGATTTTCCAGGCAACAGTACTGGAGTGGATTGCCATTTCCTTCTCCAGCGGATCTTCCTGACCCAGGGATCGAACCCAGGTCTCCCGCATTGTAGACAGATGCTTTACCATCTGAGCCACCAGGGAAGTCCATAAATAGGTATAGGTCAGCTTTAAATATAAATTTTGATATATGGAAATAAGTTATCTTGTAATACATAGCAACATTTTCCTACATATTAAGAAGAAAAACAAGTTATCTTTTTCACTTTGATATGTCTGTACCTATAAGACACTCCTTAACATAAACTTTCCTTTTAAGAATAATGTCAGTATACGCTGATATCAACTGTTAGGTATGAGTTAATGCCAGCCATACAGCTTACACATCTCATAAAAGTTCTGCTTTTTTTGGTAACTACTGTCTGCTAATTATCTCTCAAAACTCTAAAACATGAAAAATATATTGTGCTTTTGAAAAGAAGCTGGATGAGGTCATTCAATGTCTTTTCCTTCTAAACTTCCAGGTAATTGGGTTTTCAGCTACTGTTCTCAGTTTATTTGAAAATGTGCAACCCCAAAGAAGAGTATTCGTCTTTGTACAGTGGCCTGTCAGTGTATCTTGCTCTACAGAAGGAGAACACAAATTATCAGGCATGAAGCCATGGGGAAGCAGTTGCTTAAGTACTGCCAAAAGGACTAATGAGACTTTTATCCCTGATGTTGGATTTGAGAAGGGGGCTCAGTGGGAAAGTGTGTGCTAAATTAGCTTCGGACAACAGCAACCTGCTCCATTTCCTGTGCATTAGTTTTTTTTTTTTTTTTTTTCTTTATCAGGGAGTGGAAAATAGAAGATTGGAATAAAAACCAAAGGAAAGGAAGGAATACAAGAGTGGATACTAGAAGACCCAGCATATGTGCAGGAATGCAGGGAGACAACTGAGGACCCCATGTCCCAGGATCCATCGAGGGCACCTACAAAGACTCACTCACCTCCATCACCAAAGGAACAATGCAGGTCATTTAAAGTCACGTGGAGTGTATTATGCTAAGTGAAATAAGTCAGACAGAAAAAAAAAAAAAAAACAAATAGTGCATGATATCACTTACATGTGGAATCGAAAAAAAATACAACAAGCCAGGAAAGATAACAAATATAGAGAAAAAAACTAGTGGTTACCAGCTGGGAGAGGGAAGGGAAGAAGGGCAATTTAGGGGCAGGGGAGTAAGAGGTACAAACTATTAGGTATAAAATAAGCTATATATTAAGAAGAGGTGGCCAGAATACACAGAAGAGTTATACAAAAAAGATCTTCACAACCCAGATAATCACAATGGTGTGATCACTCACCAAGAGCCAGACATCCTAGAATGCGAAGTCAAGTGGGCCTTAGGAAACATCACTATGAACAAAGCTAGTGGAGGTGATGGCATTCCAGTTGAGCTATTTCAAATCCTAAAAGATGATGCTGTGAAAGTGCTGCACTCAATAGGCCAGCAAATTTGAAAAACTCAGCAGTGGCCACAGGACTGGAAAAGGTTAGTTTTCATTCCAATCCCAAAGAAAGGTAATGCCAAGGAATGCTCAAACCACTGCACAATTGCACTCATCTTACACACTAGTAAACTAATGTTCAAATTCTCCAAGCCAGGCTTCAACAGTACGTGAACCGTGAACTTCTAGGCAGAAGAACCAGAGATCAAATTGCCAACATCTGTTGGATCATCTAAAAAGCAAGCGAGTTCCAGAAAAACATCTGCTTTATTGACTGTGCCAAAGCCTTTGACTGTGTGAATCACAACAAACTGTGGAAAATTCTTCAAGAGATGGGATTAACCAGACCACCTGACCTCTCTCTTGAGAAATCTGTATGCAGGTCAGAACTGGACATGGAACAACAGACTGGTTCCAAATCAGGAAAGGAGTCCATCAAGGCTGCATATTGTCCCTCTGCTTATTTAACTTCTATGCAGAGTACATCATGAGAAACGCTGGGCTGGATGAAGCAAACAAGCTGGAATCAAGATTGCTGGCAGAAATATCAATAACCTCAGATATGCAGATGACATCACCCTTATGGCAGAAAGTGAAGAGGAACTAAAGAGCCTCTTGATGAAAGTGAAAGAGGAGAGTGAAAAAGTTGGCTTATAGCTCAACATTCAGAAAACTAAGATCATGGCATCTGGTCCCATTACTTCATGGCAAGTAGATGGGGAAACAGTGACAGACTTTATTTTGGGGGGCTCCAAAATCACTGCACATGGTGATTGCAGCCATGAAATTAAAAGATACTTGCTCCTTGGAAGAAAACTTATAACCAACCTAGACAGCATATTAAAAAGCAGAGGCATTACTTTGTCAACAGATGTCCATCTAGTCAAAGCTATGGTTTTTCCAGTAGTCATGTATGGATGTGAGAGTTGGACTATAAAGAAAAAGAATTGGACTATAAAGCTGAGCACAGAAGAATTGATGCTTTTGAACTGTGGTGTTGGAGAAGACTCTTGAGAGTCCCTTGGAATGCAAGGAGATTTAACCAGTCCATCCTAAAGGGAATCAGTCCTGAATATTCATTGGAAGGACTAATGTTGAAGCTGAAACTCTAATACTTTGGCCACCTGATGCAAAGAGCTGACTTATTTGAAAAGACCCTGATGCTGGGAAAGATTGAGGGCAGGAGAAAAAGGGGACGACAGAGGATGAGATGGCTGCATGGCATCACCAACTCAATGGACATGGGTTTGGGTAGACTCCGGATTTTGGTGATGGACAGGGAGGACTGGCATGCTACGGTTCGTGGGGTCACAAAGAGTCGGACACAACTGGGCGACTGAACTGAACTGAACTGAACAGAAGCCGAAGAGATTCAGAAGAGGTCTCAGGAATACACAGAAGAGCTACATGAGAAAAGCTTAAATGACTTGGATAACTACAATGAACTGAACTGAACTGAAACAGAAAGAGAACTCCTTGATCTCTCCATGTAATTTAAACCAATATGAGAACATGCTCCTTTCTTCCCTTGGATCCACCTTCTTATATATTTGTCAGATTCGCTGACCCAAACAACACTCTGGACCAGTGACTGGCTTCCTCCTTACTTGCAAACAGATACCAGCTAGGTATTCTCCAGACACTACCTTCTGGTCTCCCAGATTTGTGACCTTACCCCTAGCCTTTAGCATGTACCTCACTCTATGGGTCAATCCTCAGGGATTCTCTGGGGGCTCCTTGACCCACTTTGATCCCATGACAATCTCAGTTATAAGACAGACACCATGCTTCACCATTTCTAAAATGTACATTTTTTTCCCATAACATCTCTGAGATGTTGTTCAGTCGCTAAGTCATATCCGACCCTTGGTGACCCCGTGGACTGCAGCATGCCAGGCTCCCCTCTCCTTCACTATCTCCCGGAGTTTGTGCAAATTCATGTCCATTGAGTCAAAGACACTATCAAACCATCTCATCCTCTGCTGCCCTCTTCTCTGAGATGTGGAACATCTAATAATCAATGGTGTGCTGTGGTTTAATTAGCAGCATTTCTTGCCTTCTTAATGGTACATAAGGTCATTTATATCTGACTCTTAATATCATCTTAGGTTCAATGATACACGAATAAACATCTAGTACCTCAAGTACCTTGATGTGATTGCTTGATATACTCTGGGCATGATGCTTCTAGGTTGCACTGCCCTCCACTGAGATAACTTAGAGTGCTCTTCTAAAGAGTCACGTTATATATAGGCCTCAATGCTTGATACCATATGATCCAAATCACAGTAGATTAGATTAAGTGTCAAAGAAAAATATCCATGAGCTATCAGGAGAGCTCTTTCCAGCAGGGATCTCTGCTCTGAACCAAACCAACCAAACCTTTTTGGGGGGAATTTAATGAGACATATGCAGAAAGGGATACACATGGTAGGCAGCAGCAGAAGCTAAGAAAGATATTAAGCAAAGGTGATGTGGTGGTAGAAGCCATACATAAGCAGATCCCTTGATGGCTCAGACGGCAAAGAATCTGCCTGCAATGAGGGAGACCGTGGTTCGATTCCTGACGAAGGGCATGGCAATCCACTCCACTATTCTTGCCTGGAGAATCCCATGGACAGAGGAGCCTGGCAGGCTACAGTTCATGGACTCACAAAGAGTCAGACACAACTGAGTGACTAACACTTTCACATCTTTTGATGTAAAAGGAGAAAAGAGTACCTCCATTGTTAGTGAGTTCAAAGAAGAACGAGAGAGAAAACACAAATGGAGAAGTCAGGTCACCACAAGAGCAAATCATGAGAGTGGACAAGTTAGTAAGCACAAGTGGAAGAAAGACTCCCAGCAGAGTGGTCAGTGCGGTATCCCAGTGCGGCTGTCAGCCCACCAGAGCCTCTGTTGTAACTGGGACACTGCAGTTTTCATGAGGCATGGCTGGGCAACCAGTGTTATTTTTTGCCCCAGGTTTCCTTAACACTCTGCCATGGCTCTGTTCCCTGCAACTGAAAAAAGCCCTTGACATACTATTAAACAACTGCAAGAAAGCAACAGATGAAGTACGGAAAGAATGTGGTAGGGATTGTACTAAGAGTTATAAAGTGGTTGAGCCAGAAAAAGGAAGAGGAGGTTAGCAGAGAGGAGCTCAAAAACTTGCCATGGGAGAGGGGCAGGACAGAGGCAGAGGGCCAACTCTATTCTCTCTATTTTCTGAAGGAGTATTAGCATATATGTCAGTTTCTTCTCATTGATAGTATCTTATTGGGTCCTGGCCAAATCCTAAAATTTGACTTTCATTCTGCACTCGGAGCAATAATGCTCACCTCCCTCCCTTCCTCAAATCACCTGGACTAATCAAACTCGGGCTTCTTTTCTGCCCACAGATCTAACAATATTCCCAGGATGATTTGAATGAATTCGGTTGGGCCAATATTTATTAGGGCATTGTTTTCCTGTCCAAAAAACCTTCAAGGGGCCCAACCTGATTGAGCACTGAAAGAAACTCCAACTCAGGATTGTATTTTTCTCTTTATTTTGGAATTTTTTCATTGGAACACAGTGTTGTTTTTAAAATTTCATTTAGGAAATATAAAACTGTGAGAATTATTTTCTCGCTAAGAGAAAACTATCAATTAAAAGCTTTGCCTAATTCAGAGTCACAAGGAACAATGGAACGTACTACGCAATATCCATGGAATGTATCAGCTTGCAAGAGGGTGTGTGAGAGAAGTATTTTTATTCATGGTATTACCTCCTGTGAAGATTGTAAACTAAAACAGGGTTATGCTCTCTTTTCTTTTCTAAAATTTGCATGAATTTAAGACTTGAAATGGTAGTAATTCAAATCCAATTTGCTACTCTTAATCTTTGTAAAGGTTCGATTCTATTACTGTCTTTAGTATCTGAATTCTAGCAATAACCTTCCAGGATAGTTTCTGCCCCTCACATTCAATGCTTTTCTTGCACTCCTTTGCTTTTGAAAAGACCAGAGCTTGTTTCATTTGGGTATCTTGTTGTTTTTTCTATGGTTTGACAATACGGAATGAGCTGTAATTCTCTTCCATTTTGGCTACCGAATAGGCAATGAATCCGTCACATAACAGAATGACACTCTCCAGGACTGGTCATCACTATGGATATTACTGTGTAAGGGAAGGGATTAAATGAAACAGAACAGTCGTCTTGGCTCTGACATGCATTTATCACCAGGGCATGAAAGAGTTCAAATTGTATATTTAATATGTGACAGCATTCCTTTGAAAACATGCTTTCAAAGACTTTTATCACCTTTATTTTTCTTTCCCTTTCATCATCTTGAATATATTTTTAGTCACCTTCTAAGAGCTCATTTTTCATCAACTTCATGAATAAAACTTAATTGTGGGAATTCCCGTCTCTTATCCTTTAGATTGGCGGCCTATGAAGAGTATTTGGTTTTATATTCGGTCTCAAACAGCCCGCAGGGACCCTGTCGGTTACCTAGGTACCGCACTGAAATGCTTTTTTGCTCTAACAGTGCAGGAGTCGAGGGGGATTCCAGATGGTCTTTTGTCATTTAGTCATTTACGGGGAAATGTGCAGATCAACCTGCATTAAATTGTATCACCCACCTACATAAAGGAAACTGCTCATTTAAATAACAGTCTGTTGTTTCTGAGGGGGAGAAAAAGTAACTACTACTGACACTGGCACGGCACGAACTTGGTAATCATATAAGCAGAACTGTCAACTCAAGCTCTGCAAATCATTTCCAGGCAATGCTTAGAGTGGCCACAAGTGATGTCCCACAAAAATGCTAGGCAGCTTCCCCCTGGCCTGGATAAGCCAGTTACAACATATATGATGTTTAGGTAAGCTGTGGGTTGAATTTGGCTGCTGCTGCTGCTGCTGCTTTTTCTTTTCTTTGGATTGCATGGCATGTAGGATCTTAGTTCTCCAACCGGGGATTGAACCTGTGCCCTCTGCATTAGAAGAGCAGAGCGTTAACCACTGAACCACCAGGGAAGTCCCTGGATTAATTTTTTATAGCGCTCTCATTTTTTCTAGCTCCAAAGTCCAAAAAGGACCCAGAGAACACTGGTGCAAAGAAAGACACATTCAAACCACATGCTATTTTCTTGGTCTTGAGTAATCTCAGAGGACACAGTTTTAGGCAACTCAAACTTGAGTTGCAGTGTAAGTTCCATCATTAATCTCAAAAGCTATTTTTCAATAGTCTAAACTCCTTATTAGATTAACCTAAAGGATTTCCCTGGTGGCTCAGATGGTAAAGAGTCTGCCTGCAGTGCAGGAGACCTGGGTTCAGTCCCTGGGTAGGGAAGATTCCCTGGAGAAGGAAATGGCAGTGCACTCTAATCTTCTTGCCTGGAGAATCCTATGGACAGAGGAGTCTGGTGGGATTGAAAAGTCCATGGGATTGAAGAGTCAAACACAACTGAGCGACTTTCACTGACTCACTCACTCAAAAGGTATGTAAAATTCCAGCAAAATAACTGTCAAAGACATTACCATTCCCATCAACTTTCTGTTTTAAATTACTCAGAGTATCTCATGTATGTCTTTTTTATAAGAAAAGAAGCACAAATTAGATGCAGTTTATTTTTCTTGGAAAAGAATGCTGACCTCTATTCAGAGCCTGCTAATAACATTATTTCTCATCCTCTGTCTGTACACGCAGAGGAAGGGAAAGGAGGGGTACTGGGGGAAGGGAGTGTTACAAAGACCTTTGGTCGAAGTGTTTTTTGCACCTTCAATTACCTCATGGCAGGTACAATGACCACTCTGTATTCTCTTGGGGACAAAAGTGGCAATTTGTACTTACAAATACATAACCATATCAGTAAAAACGAGGCCATGCTGAAAATCTGCCCCGAGATGTTTAAAGGACACTGAGTTTTGACTCAAATTTACACGAGTCAATGCCAAATGCCAAATTTCAAGCTTCACAAGTTCAGACATTGATCAGGGAATTGGAGCTTCAAAGCCATAAAGCTGAAAGCTTTTGGACCAAGTTAAATTCAACAAAAGCTGTATAAAAATGCATCAGTGAAATTTAGTCACCTCAAGCAAAAATCAGCAAGGCACAACAAGGATTAGATGAATGAAGAATTTTAATTTCGTCAATTCTCTGGACCTTCCTGGAAAATGAGAATGCAGTCACTGTCAAAAGTTGATAACTACATTTTCCATTTGAAAAGGCATGAATACCTTACATTTATAGAGAACTTAACAGTTTACACATGGTTCCTACATATATTATCATATTTCCTTCTCAGTTCAAGGCTTTGGAGTAGGGCAAATATGATTTATCCTCATCTTATACATGGAGGCACTGGGGGCAAGAGGTTTGTCTGAGGTAGCGGTGTTGTGAACGGTATGCTTGTGTCAACCCATAAATTCATATTTGAAGCCTAATCCCCAGTGGGATGGGTTTTGGAGGTGGGGCCTTTAGGAAGTAATTAGGTAATAAAGGTGGAGCCCTCAGGAAAGAGATTAGTGTCCTTATAGGAAGAAGTGTGAGAGAGGTCTCCCTCCCTGTCTGTCTCTCTGTCAGTCATGTGTGAACACAGCAAGAAGGCTGGCTGTCTACAAGCCAGGAGGTGACCTGTCACCAGACACAGGATCTTTGGCCCCTTGATCTGGGACTTCTCAGCTCTCAGAACAGTGAGAAATAAATGATTGTTGACTAAGCTACCAAGTCTGCACTCATTTTTTTTTTTTAATAGCAACACAAAGATACAGAGCTAGGAAGTATTGGTGTTAGATATGGAAAAAAAAATCCAATGAGCTTTTCTCCCCATTCAAGGCTATGAAGATAAAGACTCTCTCTGTTTAGACATAATAATATTTGACTGTCTTTGGGTATGAGATGAGTGGTGCTGCTGGTCACAGTGAATTGCACTTGGGTCTTTGGTATCACATTCACATACCAGGCATTTTCACCCTCTCACTCAATAAATTCAGTTCCTTGATGCTCTTTAATTACACATTCATAATGAATAATGTATATAACTAGTTGCCTACATATAGTTAATATTAATAAGGCTATTCTATTCTGAGAGTAAGCATGTGCCATTATTTTAATCTAAGATAGTTTTATTTCCCTATTGGGTAACATGAACTGATGGGTATGATTAATCTTGCAAACTCTTTGAGACATGAAAAAGGTATTGTAATAACCTAAATGGGAAAAGAATTAAAAAAAAGAATAGATATATGTATATGTATAACTGAATCACATTTCTGTATACCTGAAACTAACACAATATTGTTAATCAATAATACTCCAATATAAAATAAAAATTAAAAAAAAATAAATAGAGAAAAAAGAAACTTGGTCAGACAAAGGAACTCTAAAAATAAAATAAAAGAGAAGTTTATTCTTTCCTTTAGGACATAATGTGAATCTCATGTCATTTATTTAAAAACATGTTACTTTGGTTATGAAAAATGCCTTCTACACTGAACAAAATCCATGAATGAGTATAACTGGAATTAAAATCAGTGATTATGGCAGAATAGTGATGTGGAACACAGCAACTGGTCAAGTGGGATCAAGGGGCCACAGAGTCCCTTAGACCCTAGATGTCCCCTGAAACTTGCTGCTCTTTCCCACATAACAACTTGAGTGATTAAAAAAGGAAGATACTAGTTACAGGAGGATCCTATAGCCTAAAGGCGAACCAATCCTGACTCTTTCAGGATGATTTATGTGCTTTTTTGTTTGTTTCTTTGGTTGGTTCATTGATTTTAATCTACAGCAAAAGAATCATTTTGTTTGTGGATAAATATCATAATCAAGCAACAGGAAGTCAGCCATACCATAATGAATGAGCTTAAATACTAATTGAAGATAATAGACTAGATCTGAAGTAGACACAGGGTTGAAAATGGTTACCTTTGCTATTTTTCCCAAATAACAAAATTTTAGTAAACTGCCCAACTTCCGTGAAAAAATAAATAAATACTAAACTTGTGGTCTGAACGCAGATCTGGAGCCTAATCTAGACCTCTAAATACAGAAAACGTGCACACCACTGTTACAACTGCTTTGCTGCAACATTTATGGTATAGACTTTGATGATGAACAATATGTGACACTTGCAAAGAATTATAAAATATAAAAACTGAAGTCTGAAAATAGTTTGAGTAGGTTAATTGACCTAACCAAATTTTAGTTGCCCTCCTACTAAAATGGAATGGAAAGAAAAGGAGTCACATGTGTTCTAGCATCTGTTACAATAGCTGACACAGAGCAGATCACCAATAAAGCTGTATTCCCCTCCCTGCCTTTTCCTGCTCTCTTTTGATTTTTATTTCCTTCTCATTTCACCTTTCTTCCTGCTTTGCCATCCTTTAAGTTTCTTGCTCTCCTTTTCATTAATTATTATCTTTAATTTCAAAGACAATATATAGTTTAATATGGTAGAAAAAAAAGATACTGTAGAGGTCAATATAATATTGAAGTAGAACCTAATATTAACCTTAAATGGAAGCAAAATGAAAAACTCATAGGAAAAGAATCTAAATGATAAAAGATAAACAATATAAATAATATGGACTATAATGGTTTTATAATCACCAGCTACCATGGTAAGTGTTTTGTAGTAATCATATTTGATCCTCAGAACAATCCTATTAGGTAAACAAATAGGGTGAGAAAACTGGGTTTTAGAGAGCCCAGGGAACTTATGAAGGTTCACACAATGGTGAAAAATGGATTAGAATCCAGTTTATCTGATTAAACACTGCTCTTTAATCATCATGTCTCTTGTGTTTAAACTTCAACAGTATACAAAAAATGATCTGGGGCACTTGTTACGATGTGATTCCTGGGCACCATACACTGAGATTCAGTATATCTGGGGTAGGGTCTGAGAGTCTAAATTTTAACAAGCTCCCCAGGTTACTCTCATGCCACTGCTTTTTTTTTTTTTTTTAACATACTTTGAGAAATTCCGCCACCCATCATTATTGACATAGCTTTCTCTGTATTAATTTCATATGAGTCTTTTTAAAACAAGTCATACATTTGAGATTGCTTTCCCTTTTCTAAAACTCATAATGCTCACTGCCTCACTGTAATTGAGAAACTTACCAGGAGAACAGAAATTGTGATGTGAAATGATTGTATTGATATTTCCATAATAGATGCATACGTATGAAACAGGGTTAGTCTGATTCAGAGGCCAGATGACAAGTTTTCTCTGTAGGTTTGAAAAAAGGCAGGTATTGATAATAGGGAAATCTGAGAAGAAGAGGGAACGGAAAAAGAAAGGTAGAAGGGAGGGAGGGCAGAAAAGAGTGAAATGGGAACACAGTACCAGAGTGAGCTACTTTTGAACATAAATAACTACACTTCTCTCAAAAGACAAACAGGTTCTGATTAAATTTTCTGTTTTGACAGCCGTGTTTCTTATCTGGTTTTGTTTAGGTCCTTAAATTGATGACAGGGCACACAATCCAATTGGCAGTTGTGATTAAGAGGTCAGGCAGTGAATTCAGTACTTAAAAAAAAATCTCTAGCTCTCTTTCTAGTCCCCCCTTCAACTGGCACTTTAGTCTCCTAACTTATTCATATGAGCAGGAAACAGTGGCTGCATACCACCCTCCACACACAAATCTAAGGACAAGCTTCATTATTACCTTTTGCTTCATGGAAATAAATTGAATGACATTTAGATAATCCAAGCATATATATATATAGCTTTTCAGTCTCAATTATTGTTTTCTTTTTCTCCTTCTGAACTATTAATCTAGTATGAAAAGCTTAAAAAATTAAAAGGCTTTTTACAAAAGGAATCACTTTTGTCCCTATACAAAAGAACAGCAAAAAAAGGTACTCCCAAGGACAGAGTCTGTTAAAAATCAGATTATTTCCACCATGCCCCCCTATTATTCACCTGTCAGTAAAACATGTCCTCTCACTGTCTCAGTTTGAATGCCTATTTTTATCTGACTGGAGCTATATGGTCACTTTTTGTATTTATTACTAAGTTCTTTAGGTTTCTGCCCCATTCTAGTCTCCCCACCCCAGAGCATGTTTTTCTCTTCTTAAAACTGGGCCACATGCCTCTGAGGAGAAAGTAGTGCATTATTTCATTCCCACCTTTTCTTCTTTTTTGGCATCTCTGAGGCCTGTTATGCCCAGAAGTGCTTCCACTCAAGCTGGACCATCAAATCAATTATCACAACAGTCTGCTTTCTAAATATGAATGGCAATGAATGACAGCAGGCCAGGCAAACTTTCAGCTCTGATTTGTCATTGGTAATGCAAATCTTCTTTTTTTCCCCCTTGTCCCCTCCCCTCCTCCTTTTCTATCTCTCTCAGTTTCTCCCAGTCAGTCTCTCTCTTCTCCATCTTTCCCTCCCTCATAGATGTTTGGGAGGGTCCAGCATTTTGGCCAAATTCTAACCCCTGCTGTCCGCAGCTGCATTGTATCAAATCTTCAAATAAAAGCTTCACCTTTGTGAGTCCAAATCATAAGAGAAACATGGTAGTGGGAGCCATTATTGCTATCAAATCTCTTCCTGCTAACCTCTGAGCCTGATTATTATTACATCTGAAGAAACATGACAATGTTGCATCCTTATTCATTTGGGCTGTTTAAAATTCTTGCTGGCTCCACTGTTTGATGCTTCAACTGTTTTGTGCTTAACGTTGCTCATTTCATATCAAGTTCCTGGTTATGGGAAATACTTTAATTTTTAAAATGTTATTATATCCTAGCTGTTTAAAAAGTTTGAGGATGCCATAAAGAGAGAAACTGGTTTAAGCAAACTATAACTAGCTTTCCTAATGCTCTATGTGATCATAAATCCATCACTTTGGTGAGGAGGTCTATAATTTCTAGTAGACTGCAGGGCTTTAGTTTCTTTTCTGAAACTAGAAGCAATTCTTTTCACTGGTCAATGATTATATTATAAATATTGCTTTTAAAAATGAGTTCAAAGCAACAACATAACTTGAAAATAACAGGAAAGAGAATTAATTGTGCCAACTACTGTTTAACCAGAAATTCTGTGCCAGAGTCTTAGAAGACAGATTGTCTTGATTTAGTCAAACAATGACGAGTTGTGTAAGGCTATGCTTACAGTAAGTTAATTGCAGAATTAAGTTGTTGATTCTGTCATAATTAGTCCACTATAATTGAAAAATACTTATCACAACCTATTTTATAACACGCACACAACTGCTCTTTGTGCACTGCAGGTGTGCACTAGGGATACAAGAGTATGAATTATAATTCATATCCTCTAGAAACAATCTAATTGAGAAGATAAGTCACACAGATATTAAAAAAAAACTATAACAAAGGATATTATTTGCTAAGTGCCAAGGGAATTACATAGAAAGCATAAATTCAAAACAATGTGGTGGATCATGCCTTCAGATGAGATCTGAGCTATACAGCCTGGTATCATGGATGAGGTTTTCATAGGTAGTGAGTAGGAAAGGTTACTCCAAATGGCCAAGCAAATAGCTTAAAATTGATTTATTCATTGTTCATTCTTTGAAAAATTATTTTTGAGCTCAAAGATCTTTAGTATCTAACTGTATAAATGGTTAACTAAAAATGGACTAAGAAAACCTGCATAAAGAAGAAAAACGGTATATCAATAAATAGATGAGAACTCTAAGCATAGTCTTTCTGCTTCTTACCCGTAGGCTTGTGGGTATGAAATCCTGGGTGAAAAGTGGCTTTCAAGGGACCAGTAATAGCCATAACAAATAGGATTCTGGTTCATGCTGATTAGAGCTTTTAGAAGACAGGATAGTTATTGATCTTTGATGTAGTTCTGAGTCACTCCCCCAAAGATCTTAATATTCAGTTTTTATCTAGATTTATAATGGCATCCTAGGCTAAGGGTGGATGCCCTACAGTGGTTGCCATCTATGACTAGTCCAGTCTGGACCCATATCTCTTGGGGACTCTTCTTAGACTAGCATCCAAACCTTCCGTGTTAGTTTCCTAGGGCTGCTGCAATGAATTGCCACCAACTGAGTGGCTTAACAAAACAGATGTGTTTTCTCTCCTGGCTCTGGAGGGTAGAAGTATGAAACAAGGCACTGGCTAGGTTGGTTCTTTCTGGGGGCTCTGAGGGAGAATATATTTGAGAGCTCTGTCTTAGCTTCTGCTAGATGCCATCCCTTAGCTTGTAACTGCATCCCTCCACTCTCTTCTTCCATCATCACATGGCATTCTCCCTGGGGATCTCAGTGTCCCTGTGTCTCCATGTAGCCTTCTTGTAAGGACAATAGTCATTGGATTTGGGGCTCACACTAACTCAGTACAACCATATCTCATCTTTATTACATCTACAAAGACCCTATTTTCAAATAAGATCATGTTTACAGGTACTGAGGGGGTCAGGCAGACACATCATTGTATCCTTTTTGGGGGGTGCAATTCAATTCATAACCCTTTCAGAGCCAATTATTGAAGTATTAGTCCTCTAAATGAGATTACACCATTCTGTCCCAATGATTCAGTCACCACAATTTTTTTTCTTTTGAAACATGCAAGTTCATATGACATCTACACCTAATAAATAACCTGACTTTCAGATAAAATGGAATGTGTAATTTCTAAACTAGTTTAGTACTTATTAGAGGTGTCTTTCAAATCTATTCTCTACTTCATATGGCAGGAGCTTAGGTAGTGAACTCAAAATTACATTAGGCCCTATGGGGAGATAAAAAATGATTAAAAAAATATATATAGTTTACAGTCTTGAGGTTTCACTACATAGAATGTTCGCAATGTAAGGGGACATAAAGATCATCTATTGTAAACCACTCATTTGATAGATGAGGCCTTCGAGGCCCAGAGAGGTTAACTAACCTGCCCAGGGCTCACAAATTTAGTTGGGGAAATAGAACATGCAAAAGAAACAAATGAAGGGCACAATTTTAAAGAAGCCTCACAACGGCTAGTATTTGGCTTTCATATATGAGGTGTACACTGAATGTTGATGACGTGCCACTGAGAGAACTGATCGAAGTTTAGCAGTCGGGCACAATTCTGAAGCAGATATCAGGGCTCTCCCTTCTCTCCTTAGCCCCATCTCTGAAGCCTCCCAGAAAGAAAAGTGACTCCCTGACCTTTCTTTTCCTGGGGGCACAGGTGTACCCCAAGTTTCAGTTGTCTGTGGAAGCAACGACTTTCCAGTAGAAAGGTAAGACATGCTTTCACGACTGATGTTCTGCCTGGTGTCATTCCCTGATGGCTACAAAGTGATTGGGAAGAAACAGCCCCCAAGGAGGGTGGAGGCTGAGAGGAACAACTGAGGAATTCTAGATCTACCACAGAAAAGAGAACTATCGGATGTGGTTCACTCTTTCCTGTAAAAAGCAGTTTTACTGATTTTGAACGGGAAAAACAAGGTGCATTGCCTACTTCAGATACAACCAACTGCTGAAAGACTTCAAGTCACCATCAGTCAAAGCTCTTCTTTCCTTTCTCCTTTTACAGAAAAAGTTTGATATTTAAAAAGTGACTACCAGGAATGGAATTAAAAAAAAAAATCACTAGAGTTAAAGAACATTGAGGTCCCATGACATTTTTATCACAACCTAACTGAAGATTTTAGAAACCAAAAAATAAACTGGGGAAAAAAATTTTTTTAAATGTAGGAAAGAAGCAAGAATTCCCTTAGCTTATTTCTTAACCAGCATTAAATCATCAAATGAGCCTACTTTCTCTGAATTGATGGAACTGGCATTTCATCTGATTTGCCTAGTATAGGGACAAGCTTGCTTCTTACCCATAAAATGTATAGGATAAAAATTAAAGTAGAAAAGCACCACATTCCAAGTTTACTATTTGGGGATGTATTGAAAAATTAACTATGTTTCCACTAATTTATTCAACATTTCATTCAAAATATCCTTTACATAATTACATTTCTTAGAGCTACCTCTATGAATTGAAATTTCAAATTAGGTGATTTCAAGTACACCTATACATGTAGATGTGAATTAACACAAATTTTAGCATCATCAGCTTGAAAACAGAGCTACAGAGAAACCAAATAATATGTTATCGATTCACAAAATGAATTTACATAATCAGAGATTCAGAGACATAGTAGGATGTCACATTTTCTTTGGGATTTTGAATAATAATAAAACTTGATAATTATCATCTCCATGAAATGTACAACTGTGGAATAGAATTTCTGACTGTACAAGCAACAAGCATTACAAATAGAATGCTGTAAGTGTATACATGTCAAGATTCTTTGGGGCTAGTTACACAATCGTGATAAAACAAAAGATGAATTCTCATGGAATGATTTCTCCTTATAAGAAAATTATGACACATGATAATTTTGGAAAATTCCACAAATAGGCAACTAACTAGCAGAGTCACTCTTTCTCTTATCACTGACTTATGCCTGGAGAGCTGAGTTTTTGGTCATTTTTTATGTAGCTGAGATAAGGAGTTTTTAGTATTTTTTTTTTTTCATTAGAAATTTTATGAAGATCTGTAATTGGAAAAGTATCCATTAACTAGGCATTAAATCTAAACTCTATAATAGTCCCTACACTTTACTTCAGTGGTCAAACACACACACAGAAATCACTGCGAGACTTCAATAAGACATTCACAGGAAAATATAATCTCACGTGATAGTTGAAGTTGAAATGTAATTTGTAATTATTTAATTTACCTTCTGAACACTATAGAGATGACTCGCTTGCATTAACTTTTTCTTTCTAACACAATGGATTATTTAATCTGAAGAGGATATATGTTTTCAAAAGTACTACTCATTTAATTAAAATAAATTAATTCTATAGCCCAGGTTTTTTTGAAGTCATATCTCACAGTACAAGTTCTGTACAAAAGCACTTTTTAAGCTCTTAAATACTGGTAGAATTTCAAAAATTTAATCCTCAGACCCAGGAGACATATAATTTAATTAAGATTAGGCAAGATGCAGGCATAGGCTGTACACAATGGTGACAGAGAGGAACTCTAGCTTAGAGTGCTTACACCCTAGCTATTTCATTTCTATCACAAGCCCAAGCTGAATTTTGCCAGTTTATGCAAATCTTTGGCTCAGGAGAGAGGCTGATGTGTAAACTTATACATTCACAATACTAATGTGTTAAACCAATACTCCTCTTGACTCTGTGTGGTAAGTACAACTACATTTTAACCAAACCAAACACCACAGTAAATTCTGGGTATACAGTTCATGACTGAAACCAAAATCTGAACATGACTTTCTCAATCTTTATGTTAATGTGTTGTGACTCATCTCCAAACAAACTGAAATCAATGAGAAAATATGGACATTTCACACAGAATGAAAGACTTACACGACTGGAAATTCCCTTAAGTATTCGTATACTGGGTTCTAACAACACAAAGTAAAGCTGAAACTGAACTCAATTTTACATGTAATATGGTGCATGTAGGTGGATTTCTAGTGTCTTCCTGATGACTCATGTACAATGCTTTATTGTTTTAAATGGGTCATGTTGTTCACTTTGAAATACTAATGCTATTTTGTGATCAATTCAGGAAGTCCTACAAATTTTCCCTAAATTACTGAGAGATACAGCTTGACAACTGTATTTACTCCTATAGCACAGTAATTAGAATCTAAAACTTTCATTTCAAGAATGCATATCATCTATCTATATAGCTCTGACAATAATCCATTTTCTTGGAAAATAACCGCTTGATGGTTCATTCTTAACATGCTTGGAGAAACACATTAATAAGATAACCCAGGCCTTTTTTCACTCTTTAATATCTAAAGTTGATCTCTATTTCAGATGACTCTAAGTAGCTAAACACGAATAAAAAAAAAAAAAAAAAACATCTTTCTGGCTCATTAAGGCAATTGCTCAAGCTGTCATTAGCAGACCTCTCTGAAAATGCAGTACAGGATATGCAGTAGGCCTTGTCTGCTATAGAAGCTAATGACACAGAGCTACCTTTTGACAGCAGGACTAAATTTACATACTTTACATATTCAGTGCGTAAAGAATAATTTACATTAATCAAATAGGCTATGTTTGGAGGATTCCCCCTCCCCCATTTGAAATATATCTATGCACATTGTAGGTCTAGTCACTCATGATTGCATACTGAATGAATTAATTGTGCCAAAGTAAAAGGGGGTCTTTTCTCCTTCTTTAACCCTGCTCATTTTCTAGAGCATAGTTGTAAACTATGTCTCCAAAGGTAAATATCAAGTCAGGTCCCTGAAAAGATAAGATACTCTAGTTTTCATCCTCAGACCTGATAGGCTGACTACCTGTCAGATAAGATTGAAGCCAGGATTATGCTTTGAAAAGATGACAAACCACAGATTTTTATCATTAAATCAAATCTGCTGGGTTTATACTCTGTGAACTTTAATGATTTCATGTTTAATTAAAAGAACTAGATTAAACTCAAAGTGGAGGGGTGGGGTTCTGGCAAGGAGAATCAGGGAGTTGTTGGGCATGAGACTTCATTTCACAAATCAAATTTCTCATCTGTAATAAAGCAAGGTTTCCATATAGTGGAATTTCTAGGAGTCACTGGGCTGCACAATACTAGAGGGCATCTAGTTTATTCCAGGACTTTATAAACATCTACCCTGTTCTTAAGAATCTCCACAGGAAGAGGTTTCACATGTGTTGAGAATGTTTCCAACTGCTCAGGGCACCATGTCAGTTTACCAAAGATGGAGAAAATAAAAATTGTACTTCAGCAAGTGAAAGACAAGACTGATCTGTGCTCTAAAGGTGACTTTTATTTATGCTTTTTTTTAATTGAAGGTAAGATAACATAATTACCAGTCCTTTTAGAGTATCTTGCTTTCTAATGGAATAGTCATAACATACTGGATTATTTAACAAATAAATAGTCACTGACAGTCTTTCTAGCACATGCACACCTGATCCAAGACTTCCCAGGTGGCTCAGTGGTAAAGAACCCACCTGCCAATGCAGGAGACCCAGGTTCGATCCCTGGGTGGGGAAGATCCCCTGGAGAAGGGAATGGCAACCCAGCCCAGTATTCTTGCCTGGAGAATCCCATGGACAGAGAAGCCTGGTGGGCTACAGTCCATGGGGTCACAAAAGCATCAGACATGACTTGGTGACTATAACAACAAAGGGGGAGAAAACAGTGTAAAACATGCCCACTTTTCATAATGGTTGGAGAAACAAAGATAAAAATATTAAAGACTGGCTACTAATACAATAAAGGGTTGAAACATGTGGGACAGTCCTTGGGAGTTAAACGAACAGAGGTGTGAGGTAGACAACTGCGGTAGCTAGAACAATCAGAACAGGACTCATGTATTAACTAATTGTACCAGGAAGAACTCGTTGGATTAAATGGAGAAAAGAGGGAAAGATGTGTGCCCGTGGCTGATTCATGTTGATGTATGGCAAAAACCACTACAATACTGTAAAGTAATTAGCTTCCAATTAAAATAAATTAATTAATTTTAAAAAAAGAAAAGAGGGAAAGAAAATTCAAAGGGAGAGAAATAATAGAAACCAAGAGAGAAACATGAACCAGCAGGATGCATTTGTGGAAAAGTAAGAGAAAGTCTTATTTAAGCAGTATCAGTTGGAGAAATTCATCCAGTGGGTCATTATTGATCACTTGTGCGTTGAGCACTATGCTAAATACTAGAGCTACTGTGAGGTGCGTGTGCTCAGTTGCTCAACCGTGCCCGATTCTTTGTCACCCCATGGACTGTAGCCGATCAGGCTCCTCTTTCCATGGGATTTTCCAGGCATGAATACTGGAGAGGGTTACCATTTCTTTCTCCAGGGGATCTGACTGACGCAGGGTCAAACCCACGTCTCCTGCGTTCTAGGCAGAGGCTTTACCAGTGTGCCACCTGGAAGACACAATTCTTGCCCTGAATTGTTCACAGTCTCTTTAAATGGACCAATAAGAAGTTACAATACAGAATAGGATATGGGATGGAACACATGAACTGAAGAGGAATGCTATCTGAAAATAACTCTGACAAACTTAAAACTTATGTCAATTCTCAATCCATTCATTTACATTTAAGGTAGAGCTCTGTGATTTAAACCATAAATGGAATCCAAATGCAAAATAAAAATTTCTTTGTGACCCACCAAAGCATAGTCAGTTAAATGTTCACACTAAGCTTTCTTTCCTAGAGAAATGGAAACAAAAGAGTCTGAAATGCAGTCAGTCAGTTCAGTCGCTCAGTCGTGTCTGACTCTTTGCGACCCCATGAATCGCAGCACGCCAGGCCTCCCTGTCCATCACCAACTCCCAGAGTTCACTCAGACTCATGTCCATCGAGTCAGAGATGCCATCTAGCCATCTCATCCTCTGTCGTCCCCTTCTCCTCCTGCCCACAATCCCTCCCAGCATCAGAGTCTTTTCCAATGAGTCAACTCTTTGCATGAGGTGGCCAAAGTACTGTAGTACTTGGGTACAATCTCAAAAGTGACTGATCGATCTCGGCTCATTTCAAGGCAAACCATTCATTCATCCTCACAGTAATGCAAGTCTACACCAATCACTAATGCTGAAGAAGCTGACGTTGAATGGCTCTATGAAGACCTGGAAGACCTTCTAGAAATAACACCAAAGAGAGATGTCGTTTTCATCATAGGGGATTGAAACGCAAAAATAGGAAGTCAAGAGATACCTGGAGTAACAGGCAAGTTTGGCCTTAGAGTACAAAATGAAGCAGGGCAAAGGATAACAGTTTTTCCAAGAGAACGCACTGGTCATAGCAAACAACCTCTTCCAACAACACAAGAGACGACTCTACATGTGGACATCACCAGATGGTCAATATCTAAATCAGATTGGTTACATTTTTTGCAGCCAAAGATGGAGAAGCTCTATACAGTCAGCAAAAACAAGACCTGGAGCTGACTGTGGCTCAGATCATCAGCTCCATATTGCAAAATTCAGGCTTAAATTGAAGGAAGTTGGGAAAACCACTAGGTCATTCAGGTATGACCTAAATCAAATCCCTTATGATTATACAGTGCAGGCGAGAAATAGATTCAAGAGATTAGATCTGATAAAGTGTTTGAAGAACTATGGACAAAGGTTCAGAACATTGTACAGGAGGCAGTGACCAAAACCATCCCCCAGAAAAAGAAATGCAAAAAGGCAAAATGGCTATCTGAGGCGGCCTTACAAATAGCTGAGAAAGGAAGAGAAGTGAAAGGCAATGGAGAAAGGGAAAGATATACCCAACTGAATGCAGAGTTCCAGAGAATAGCAAGGAGAGATAAGAAAGCCATCTTAAGTGAACAATGCAAAGAAATAAAGGAAAACAATAGAATGGGAAACTAGAGATTTCTTCAAGAAAATGAGATATCAAGGGAAATATTTCATGCAAAGATGGGCACAATACAGGACAGAAATGGTAAGGACCTAACAGAAGCAGAGGATATTAAGAGGAGGTGGCAAGAATACAAAGAAGAACTATACAAAAAAGGTGTTAATGATCTGGATAACCATTATGGTTTGATTACTCACCTAGAGCCAGACATCCTGGAGTGTGAAGTCAAGTGGGCCTTAGGAATCATTACTATGAACAAAGCTAGTGGAGGTGATGGAATTCCAGGTGAGCTATTTCAAATCCTAAAAGATGCTGCTGCTAAAGTGCCAAACTCAATATGCCAGCAAATTTGGAAAACTCAGCAGTAGCCACAAGACTGGAAAACGTTACTTTTCATTCCAACCTCAAAGAAGGGCAATGCCAAAGAATCTTCAAACTACCATACAACTGAGCTCATTTCACATGCTAGCAAGGTAATGCTAAAAATCCTTCAAGCTAGGCTTCAACAATATATAAACCAAAAACTTTCACATGTACAAGTTGGATTTTAAAAAGGCAGAGGAACCAGAGATCAAATTATTAACTATCAGTGAATCATAGAAAAAGCAAGGGAATTCCAAAAAACACATCTATTTCTGCTTTATTGACTATGCTAAAGCTTTGACTGTGGAAAATTCTTAAAGAGATGGGAATACCACACCAGCTTATCTGTCTCTTGAGAAATCTGTATGCAGGACAAGAAGCAACAGAACTGGACATGGAACAATGGACTGTTTCCAAACTGGGAAAAGAATACATCAAGGCTATATATTGCCACCCTGCTTAATTAACTTATATGCGAGTACATCATGAGAAATGCTGGGCTGGATGACTCACAAGCTAGAATGAAGATTGCCGGGAGAAATATCAACAACCTCAAATATGCGATGATACCACTCTAATGGCAGAAAGAGAAGAGGAATTAAAGATCCTCTTGATGGTGAAAGAGGAAAGTGAAAAAGCTGGCTTAAAACTTAGCATTCAAAAAACTGAGATCATGGAATCTGGTCTCATCACTTCATGGCAAATAGAAGGGGAAAAAGTGAAAACAGTAACAGATTTTATTTTCTTGGGCTCCAAAATCACTGCAGATAATGACTGTAGCCACCAAATTAAAGATGCTTGCTCCTTGGAAGAAAAGCTATGACAAACCTAAACAGTGTATTCAAAAGCAGAGACATCACTTTGCCAATAGAGGTCCATATAGTGAAGCTATGGTTTTTATAACAGTCATGTATGGGTGTGAGAGTTGGACTATAAAGAAGGCTGAGCTCCAAAGAACTGATGCTTTCAAACTGTGGCACTGGAGAATACTCTTGAGAATCCCTTGGACTGCAAGGAGATCAAATCAGTCAATCTTCTTTTTTAAAAAAAAAAATATTTATTTTTTAATATAAATTTACTTATTTTAATTGGAGGCTAATTACTTTACAACATTGTATTGGTTTTGCCATACGTCAACATGAATCCACCACGGGTGTACACGTGTTCCCCATCCTGAACCCCCCTCCCACCTCCCTCCCCGTACCATCCCTCTGGGTCATCCCAGTGCACCAGCCCCGAGCATCCTGTATCCTGTAACCTGGACTAGTGATTCATTTCATATATGATATTATACATGTTTCAATGCCATTCTCCCAATTCATCCCACTCTCTCCCTCTCCCACAGTCCAGAAGACTGTTCTATACATCTGTGTCTCCTTTGCTGTCTCGCATACAGGGTTATCATTACCATCTTTCTAAATTCCATATATATGTGTTAGTATATTGTATTGGTATTTTTCTTTCTGGCTTACTTCACTCTGTATAATAGGCTCCAGTTTCATCCACCTCATTAGAACTGATTCAAATGTATTCTTTTTAATGGCTGAGTAATACTCCATTGTATATATGTACCACAGTTTTCTTATCCATTCATCTGCTGATGGACATCTAGGTTGCTTCCATGTCCTGGCTATTATAAACAGTGCTGCGATGAACACTAGGGTACACGTGTCTCTTTCAATTCTGGGTTCCTCTGTGTGTATGCCCAGCAGTGGGATTGCTGGGTCATAAGACAGCTCTATTTCCAGTTTTTTAAGGAATCTCCATGCTGTTCTCCATAGTGGCTGTACTAGTTTGCATTCCCACCAACAGTGTAAGAGGGTTCCCTTTTCTCCACACCCTCTCCAGCATTTATTGCTTGTAGACTTTTGGATCGCAGCCGTTCTGACTGGCGTGAAATGGTACCTCATTGTGGTGTTGATTTGCATTTCTCTGATAATGAGTGATGTTGAGCTTCTTTTCATGTGTTTGTTAGCCATCCGTATGTCTTCTTTGGAGAAATATCTGTATAGTTCTTTGGCCCATTTTTGATGGGTCGTTTATTTTTCTGGAATTGGGCTGCAGGAGTTGCTTGTATATTTTTGTGATTAGTTCTTTGTCAGTTGTTTCATTTGCTATTATTTTCTCCCATTCTGAAGGCTGTCTTTTCACCTTGCTTATAGTTTCCTTTGTTGTGCTGAAGCTTTTCATTTTAATTAGGTCCTATTTGTTCATTTTTGCTTTTATTTCCAATATTCTGGGAGGTGGGTCATAGAGGATCTTGCTGTGATTTACGCTTGAGAGTGTTTTGCCTATGCTCTCCTCAGGAGTTTTATAGTTTCTGGTCTTACGTTTAGATCTGTAATCCATTTGGAGTTTATTTTTGTGTATGGTGTTAGAAAGTGTTCTAGTTTCATTCTTCTACAAGTCAAATCAGTCAATCTTAATTGAAACCAACCCTGAACATTCATTGGAAGGACTGATGCTGAACCTGAAGCTTCAATACCTTTGCTGCCTGATGCAAAGAGCTGGCTCACCGGAAAAGACCCTGATGCTGGGAAGGATTGAGGGCCTGAGGGGAAGAGGATGACAGAGAATGAGATGGTTGGATGGCATCACTGACTGAATGTATGAGTGTGAGCAAACTTCAGGAGACAGTGAAGGACGTGGAAGCCTGTTATGCTGCAGTTGATGGGGTCGCAAAGAGTTGGGCATGACTGAGTGACTGAACAACAAAGAGAAATGGCAAAATCAAAGAAAGTTCCCATGAATAATTTCCAGGGACCCTTTTCAGATAATAATTTTGAAAGGAATGATTATTTTACTTGCTTAATTCACTGGAACTGGACATTCTGTCATTGAACCTAACAACAGAAGTCTTTTCAGCAGTGAGGTAATTGCTGTGGAAAAGCCTGAAGTCTTTTTCACCAGAGTACTTTGAGAAAAGGATTTATATCTACCTGTATAAGATGGTTCAGGATCAATAATGCCTAGAGCACATCATGAATTTTCAACTCTATGATTTGAAAACTCTTAAAAGTATTCCAAGGACTATTTCCACATATTAATCACTCAATTCTTTAAAAACGTAGTGGTGTTACTAGTATTATTTGAGGCCAGAACTAAAAATTCTGCTACAAGTGTTCCTAAGAGTATGACCAAAGAAAATCTCAAGAATCTCATAAATCTTTGGCATGAGCCCCCAAGTGAAAGGTAACATTGCCAGAAAATAGTAGAGTGTGTGGTCTGGAATTAGACAAACTGATGTTCAAATTCTGATTCACTTGTCCACTAGCTGTAACCTTGGCCAAGCTACTTAACTTTTCTAATCTTCCATTCCTTCTCCTATAAACTTGAGAAACTAAAACCTAACATTTCAGAATGTTGTGAGGATATAGTGTAGTGAGATGCTTACTAATACAGTGTCTTGACAGGAAGAAAAGGGGACTGGGTACAATGCATGGTTTACTTTGCCATTTGATTATCTTGAAAAGTCATGCAGTACAATCACTCCATCTTGTTTAAAACAGCTCTTAGGCCATTTGTGTAGCCTATCTGGAATTAGCCCTTGTTGTGCAAGGATGACTTACCATTGCAGAAAAGAAATAAACAAAAAATTATTTGTAATGTGCAAAAAAAAAGAAGATAAGTGTTATACTGTCCCCACAACACTGAATAAGACAAAATGATGAACAATACATTAATAATATTGGCTCAGGATAAAAATTAGATATAGATTAGATACAAATCACATTTTTATTTCATTGGTTGTTATGCAGTTCATGATGAATGTGTTACACAATAAAGGAAGGAACTGGTTATTGTCAGTATTCCATCCTAAGCTGTATTCTGGCTTCTTTCCTTGGAGAGTAGTAAGTTAATGAATAGATGCTATTTTCTATGATACAGATGTCCTTCACTATTAGAATCTATTGAATTCAGTAATGAATACATATTCATGAATGTGCACTATTCTCAAAACAGGGATTTAGCCAGTCTACTCCATTAAACATAGGTTTATTTTTCTTCCAGGTGTCAGCCAGGGAATCAACATTTTGGTCAATGGCCTTTTCATGATGTTTGTCCTAATGGATGCCACCTGGAAATAAAATCAACTTATGTTTAATGGAATAGATTTCCTAAATCTCCACTCTGAGAAGGGCATTGTTTCGGGAAGAAGTAATTAATTCTGAATATTAGAATTAAAACATTAATTTATAAATATAACTCCAATCTTAAAACAAGAATTAAACAAAAACTATATAATTTGCATTTTATTATATATTCCCATTATATTGATGATGCCCTCATACACTTGTCATTTTCTTAGTTGAACTGTGTATTTGGCTAATCCTACTGGGGTTTCTTGCATATTTGATGAGGTCAACTGTGTCACCCATCAGTCTGTTCAAGTTACAACAGGTATATGCAACAGATTACCTTTGTGTTGATAGTGATCAAATCTCCAAATCATTGAAATGGCTAATAAATATTAGCTAGTGTATTACTGTTAAATAAAATGTGCACATAAAACCTAATAAACTGCATATTCTTGGTTTTCTTTTCAAGTAATAATTTATTTTTAAAAAGTCCTTTGAAGTGTTCTATTCATCCTCAAGCACTAGATATGCCAAACTTAAATAAGATCGAAATAGGTAAATAGAAAACAATACACCTTGACAATATAGAAGAAACACAAAAATAATTTTGCTAAATTTTGCCAGATCAAAAAGAATAGCGAATGGGGTGGCAAAGACCATGTACATGCTAGATTAACATAGTTGTTTTTGTTCTGGGTGTTCAGTTAAGACCAACCAACACCTGAGTGCCTTTGCCATTCCTGTCACCGTGATAAACTACTAGGCCTAATAGATATGACGTAAGCTCTTATCTCCTTACGGTCTTGTATACTTTGAGAACCATTCTACTCTATTCATTCTAGGTGATGATTACAAAGAGGACAGCAGCAACCATGCTCATGAGAGACCGTGGCCAGAGGTTGACATTATAATGGCCTAAAAAGTAAAAGTCTACTCCTTGGTGTGGACTATGTGATGGCAGTAGGGATACAATGAGGAAAAATCCTAAGCAGGAAGTTTTTGCTTCTTCTTCTTTTTTTTTTTTTTTTTTAATGTATTCTCCTGTCAGCTTGGTCTGACTGACAGCTCTTACAGACTGACCTAATGAACCTTCAGCCTGGGAGCCTTCACACATTCCCTGATAAGCAGTGAACTCAAGTTTTACTGTAGGCATCATCTCCTAAGCCCCAGAGATTTGACTTAAGTGGCATGGCCTCCAAATACCACCACAAACAGGACAATCCCAGCAGGAATGCTGTCAAACTGATTTTTCAGCTTTTCCAGTCCCTCTGCAAATCAGCTCAAATCACATTGTTCCAGGTTTAGATGAAGCACCTAATTGTGTATCTCCATAGAAAATACATGGTCTCTGCTAGAATTTTCCAAAGGGGTGCATTATGGTATGTGAAAATACCAGACAGATACAAGGATGTATTCAAATTATCTGCTAATTCCCCTGAAGACTGTGAAATATATTTGAAAGATATTTTAAAGTTTAAAAACATCCACTATTTATCTTCTAGTTATCTTATTTTTCTGTCTCTTCCTTAGGCTTTAGAACCAGCTTATAAATGTATAATTGGGAAGATGAGACCTAAGGCCAGGACAGGAATGAGTTTGGACTATGACTAACACCAGAACTATGTCCTAGACAAACGGAGTCCCTGGGTCATGTTTAGAAGGATTTTTCTAACTGCATATCTTAGTTCTTAAAGTATAATGCCACAGGTATGCAAGGCAGTACACTAGTCTACTAGACAGAGGGAAGATGGTGCATTGGTTTCAAATCTTTGTGTAACAACAACAAAAAGGAATTAGTCTAACTATTAGCAGTTTTCTAGAAATAACAAGTGATTTACCTTGGAATTAAATGAGGATGATGGGATTCTGGAGTATGGAAGCTGTGACTAACATTTCAAACTTTGGAAACCACTTTTACGTTGAACTTTTCCTATCAGTTATTCTTAAATGAATTGATTGCTCTAAATCTCAGATAAAGGGTGTGTTCATAAGAGTATACTGATTAGATAGAACTCTAATTTTAACTTTAAAATTGTCTTTCATTTCTCTTAGAAATTAGAATGACTAATCTTTATAGACTCATTTTAAAAAAGTGAAATAAAGACATTTTATTCTATAGAAAAAGAGAAAAAACATAGACAACATTTTTCTCAAATCACTTTTTACATACAGCATATTTAACCCAATGATTTTGAACTTGTCAGTAGAAATATATAAAAACATACCTATACATACACACACACACTTAAGTTACACAGTTATCATGAAAAGACAGTGTCTAAACACCAAGATCCCCTGGAAGAGGGTATGGCAACCCACTACAGTATTCTTGCCTGGAGAATCTCATGGACAGAAGAGCCTGGGGGGGTCACAGTCCATGGGGTCACAAAGAGTCAAACATGACTGAGCAACTAAGCACACAGCACCGACACCAACATGAAACCAGGCAAATCTATTTTCCTGAATTTCAATTACTCACTTTGAAGCTTTGGCCTGTATTTGAAGCACTAATTGTGCATAACTATGGCAAAACAACACACAAGAATTAACTAAATCGTCCAGTTCATGAGGAAATCTGTGGCAAGATGTTCTTTTTCTTCTTCTCAAAGCTCTAAATTCACCTACTTAGTTTCCTATGTGTACGAAGCATTTCAACCTATACTTCCTTTTTTCTCTAATGTGTGCATAAGAAAAAGTATGTTGAAGTAAATAGGAGAGAGAATTCTTTCTTTTTTAACATTTCAGTAAAGAGTCAAATCAAATTATTGTTAAGTCTCAGACTTAACTGGCTAACTACAGATTGAATTGGGCATTTGTATTTTGTACATCTTATAATTTTGATACTCTAAGTCACATGAATGATTTTTTAAATAACCACCATGTGTTGGTAAATGAGATCTATCCTCATTAACGTAGTTGCTTTGGGAATTACAGAATCAAGTAATGGTTGTGTGAAACATTTGTGAAGTGCCTCTCTGGGATATATTTAGGGTCTGCCTCACATTCTTTTGAATACTTTCAATGACAGCAAACCTTTGATCTTCTGTAGTAGGTCTGAGTTTTAGAAAACACGAGTATTTCACAGTCAAATAGAATAAATAAGCTGGGCAATTAAGCTGGGTAATACTAATGTTTGGTTAAAAGCTAGATGTTACTCTAAAGAAGCTCAAATCATGAAGAATGTTTATTGGGATAAGTCAGTTCTTGTTGGTTTGGTAATAAAAGCAATATATTCATTAAGATAAATAAATGCATAAATATAAATGTGTGTGTGTGTGTGTGCATGTGAGTGGCAGAATCCTAAATGAAACAGCATCATTTATTTTCTAGATAAAGTAATGGAAGCCCAACATTTATTATTCTCCTAGTAAAGTACCCAGTAAAGTGTTTATTAAATGGTAAAATACTATCTATGTAGTCAAAACAATGATTTATGGAGAGACACACAGTATGTTTGCAAATGGCATTAGTGCTAGGATGATGGGTATAGCAAATATCAGACCATTTTCTGGCCCTCCTATATTTCTTGAAGACTTCTCTCTTCCAAATAGTTACTGTAAGAGGCAGTCATACCATGGACCATGTGTTCTTATCCCTCCCTGGTTGACTGTACACAGGTTGGGCACCTGGCCCAAGGGGAATAAATCCATAGGTTAGTCTGGTCAAGTTAGATTCTGTCACAAGAATTTGCACTCAAAGGAACCGATGTCATATAAAGATAGGCAATTCAAGAAAGGGTCACATTGTATCACAGCTGTGGCAGTCACGTTTAAACCAAGAAATCAGTGAAGAAAAACAGGAGACAGAGATAAATGAGATCATGGAAGGACAGAGACTGTTTCCTCCTGTCTTTGGATATCTGAAAGGTCACCTATTATATCCTTGGATAAATCCCCCTTCACTCAAGTTAACTTGAATAGACTTTTCTTCCTTATAACTAAAGAAGCCTGGAAACAATGTGTTATTGAGCTGCTATTGGTACTAGCCGTAAAGAACCCACCTGCCAGTGCAGAAGACATAAGAGACACAGGTTTGATCCCTGGGTCAGGAAGATCCCTGGAGTGGCAACCCACTCCAGTATTCTTGCCTGCAGAATCCCATGGGCAGAGGAACCTGGTGAGCCACAGTTCATGGGGCCGCAAAGAGTTGTACACGACTGAAGCAACTTAGTGCACACACATTCCCTCTTGTAGCTTTTTAGTAAAAAAATTAGAAAAATGATTTTTAAACTGTTCAGGGAATGGCTAACTGCCCAGAAACATGAAAGTGATTCCCTCCAAATCATTCACATACTGGCAACTCAAGGACTAGAAGCCAGATCTCCTAATTCACCATGTAACACCCATCGGTAGGGTACATGGCTTCAGAGCATAGACCCTGGAACTATATGACTTTGGGAATCTTAACCTCTCCGTGCCTCAGTTTCCCCCTCTATAAAAGGGATATGATAATAGTACTTTATAAATGGGGTTGTTGTGAGAATTAAATTATTTCTATGACAAGTAGGAACAGCTGATTGAACCTGGGGAGGAGCCTGACCTAAAGGGCAGCCAACCTAGGCTCTAGTGCAGAAAACATATGAGGGGCTAGATGCGCCAACTAACATTCCTCACATAGCAATGTGGAACTGGGACTCAAGAGTCTTTGTCAGAGAGTAGGAGGGGCAGGTAGAATGGGGTAAGTGAAGTCTCCCTCCAAGCACAGGATGAGCAAAGTAGTGCCCCTGCCAAAAAAAAAAAAAAAAGCCCATGGATTTGCACTGCGGAGGGCCCGAGAGCCGTCCTGAATATAAAACACAGAGGTTCCATTTCCAGGGGGCTAGGTCTAGACGCACGGCATTTTCCCTCCTCAATGCCCTGAGCCACTCTGTATCTCTTTAATAAATGCTCAGTTGAAATAGCTTCTTGTTCCTTGCGATCAAAAAATACATCATTAACTAAAAGACTTATTATCTTACCTTTTAGTATAAACAGTAAAAGTAATGACATATATAGGGCGTAGGTGTTCAGGGAGAGCCCATATGCTTCCCATTTCAAACATATTTTTCTAGGGTTCTCATACTATTTTCCAGCATCATCAACACAAAACTCTCACTTCTCTCTTTAAGGGTAAAAGTGCTTTATCACCATCTTATCATCAGGACCTAAATGGCACAGGTCTTAAGAATGAGTAATTAATTATTCTATACTCATTTAGAGTCATTCGATTCATTTTGTTTAACATGACAGCGAATAGTTTAAGCCTACATTCTTCCAATTAAAATGTGAAAATGTTCCTTACTGAGATTTTTTACCCTTACAAGGCTAACCAAACTCCGGAGCATGTTCTATAATTAGCACCTTGAAAATAATTTTTAAAACAGCAAAACAGCAACCTGTTTTGTACAAACCAGAGCACAAACCAGAAGAAAAAGAAGACAACTGCAAATTGTAAACAACTTCAGATGATTTATAGGGGAAGAATTCTACAAAGCTTCCTTAATGTCAGGATATAAACAGTTTTTAGTGCTATTTAGTTAAGTGATAATTATAAAACCCATTGAACTGAATGAGAATTAGGATTGTCAGAAAAATGCTTGTAAGGGGTTAATTAATTCATATGAACTGCACAGCTCAGCTGAAAATGGGCTCATTATTCTAAACCACCAGCTTTGTTTCTTAGTACTGTCCTCCTTTCTCTATCAGATTCACCCTGTTAAACCACCACCCCCGGTAGCAAATGTCAGGAGATAGAAATATTTAAAAGGAAATGTGAGCTAAAGGCATTTTACAAGGATACATCGGGGGGTACAAAGATGTCTGCCGGAACAATGAAATGGAAAGATCATTTATTAGTACACTGTGGTTCATAACATCCCAAAGGGTTCAATATTTTCATTACACACACAAACAGACCGCCTCCTCCTTTTCAAATGCCTCATTACAACTAAGCCTGGAGCTTTTTTCTTAAAAAGCTTTTCTCTGAAATTATTAATAATTTGAAGTTCCCTACAGGCCAAGAGTATTGTTACAGTCAGAATGCATCAATATGTATATATATTTATATACTCTCTTTTATGCTATTTTAAATGACACAGTATTTAGCAGGAACAGTAAAGAATTTATAAACTATATACAGAAAAGCCTAGAGGAAGATGGAAATATCCCAGGATCTAAGGCAATGGCTCTTGAAGCTTATTAGGTGGATGTAGGAGACTGTAATAGGATTATGAGTTTTGGTTTAGCCTGTCCATCATGTCAAAATCCCCATAACTAAAGGGAATATCTTCATAGGGGTCTGAGTTTAATATTGAAGCTTCCTTATTTAATTCTTCCTATTTTATAATGCTGAGTGCTAATTAGTTCCATCCACTTTCTTCAGGCTTGTCAATAAGGCAACTTGGAAGCCAAGAACCTGCTGAATTATGGATTAACCAGTTCTGTAACAGCATGTTCAAGCAACCTAGTTAGCTACTCCAAATTATAATCTTATTATAGGCAAAGGAGAGCATAAAATACTCTTTTGTTATCTTCTGCTTAAAAGGACAAAAATATCTCCCTAGAAGTAAACGGCCTATTTCGGATGTGTTAATGAACATTTTGGACACGTAAACTAAAATAGACAACATTTACTTTCATATGCGTCCAACATAGCGTATTACATTCACGATATCCAGAATATCTGCTACAGAAAATGACAAACTAGTCTCAAAAAGTTTTTTCACAAACAAATTTTAAAAGGCAGAAAAGATAGACAAGGAACCTGAGTAGCATGATTTCCCTCATCTACCTTCACTTTTATGGAACCTTCATCCTAACCTCCCTGAGCCTTTGCATCATTTTCCTACTTGTGGCATTTCAATCGACTCCTTTCTTCTGCAGCTAGACTCTAGAATCAGTCCCTTGGGGTCATACATTTTGGAGTGAGAAAGGATGTTAAAAATAAACTGATGTAGCTCTCTCATTCTATGAGGGAATTAACTGAGATCCAAAGGGCAAGTGACCTATTCAAATGTCATATAAACGAGGTGATCACAGAGATGAAAAATGAACCCAAGTCTCCCAACTCTCTGTTCAATGCTCCTTCACTTCTACTTACCATCATAACCACCCCACTCTACCAGGTTTGAACTTGCTGGCTTCACTAGGCTGCTGAGCTACTCCTCCAATAACCTGGGGTCCCCCTTCCAAGACATTCATTTCCTTAGCCTCCAGGAACCAAGCTATGATCAAGTATGAACAAAACTCGACTGTGTCTACTGGTTTATTGCTCACGTGTGTCCAAATTCCCCATGTGTCCAAAGCCTTCCAATTCTACCTTCCTTCCCTCATTCCTAAAGGATAATCTTGAATTCTAACTTGTCTGAATGAGTCTATTTTCCAAGAGTTTCACCATCTGCCTTCACCTAGACATCAATTATCTTCTCTCCTGTCCATCTTTGTGGTAGAAACAGGTCTTATTTTCTTGCCTCTTTAAAAAAAAATATTCTAGCTCGTTTTCCTTCCTCCCAAGCACCTGCATCTCTCCTTCTTAACTGCTGCAGCTTCTTTAAACCCAAACTGATAAAAATCACTGATAATAATGAATAATGCAGCAATAAAAAACAGCTAGTATAAACAGAGTGATTATTATGTGTTAGGCATCATTTTAGGTACTTTGCAAGTACTAATTCATTTAATCCTAACAATAACCTATGAGGTAGCTGTTGTTTAGTCGCTAAGTTGTGTCCGACTCCTTTGTGACCCCATGGACTATGTAGCCTGCCAGGCCCAACTGTCCATGGGATTTCGCAACTATTACTATTATGCTCATTTTATAGATAAGGAAATGGAAATACGTAATGCTTAAGTATCTTGGCCAAGATACACAACTAGAAAGTAACAATGCCAAGATTTGAACCCAGACAGCTAAACTCCAGATTCTGTGCTTGGAATCAATGCACTGCCCCTTTAGCATGTATTTTATCTATACCATCACTTATTAACTCCATTACATTGGGGAACTTACTGAACTATTGGAGACTCAGTTTCCTTACATATAAAATGAGAAATATATTGAGAATCTTCACTGATATGAGGATTAAGTGAACCAGAAAACACATGTAATCCCCCATGCCTGGCATACATGAAGCATTCAGTAAATAATAGTTAATTTAATAGTGATAACATTAATAATAAGAACCAACTCTAGCTTTTATCAATAAAAAATTCAGGGATAATTTTCCCAGAGAAATACAAGCTTTATTATGTGTTTAAGAAATGCTTACCCAGGACTATTCTAAACAATTGAGGAGTATTAACTCAGTTAGTCCTCAAAACAACCATGAGGTGAATCCTACTGTCATTTTCATTTTATATATGAGAAAACTGAGACATAGAAGCAATTGACTTCTCCAAGGTAACAAAGGTAGAAAGAGGCAAAACCAAGATTTGGACCCAAGCAGTCTAACTCCACAGTCTATGCTAGGCAGACTTTCAGTGCAACAGTTTATTTGTCCGATGGCAAACCTGACATGTCCATGTTCTGATAGATTAAAAGATGCATACAGCCATCATAAATATGTCAACGTAATATCAGTGTAGTTTACCAAACTCAAGAGAATTATCTGGAGATTAAAAAAAACAAAAACAGAATCCTGGACCTCATTCCATACCTACTAAGTCAGACTCTGGGAGTGGAGACCAGTAGCAGTTAATAGATGAGGAAGTCAGAATCACTTAGCAAGCTTTTGAAAAATCCCCATGCCTAGGACCCACCCCTGGAGAGTCTGCTTCAGCATATTCATGGTGATTCCCAGATCTTACTTGTTACCTTTGAAGGATGCTAGGGAGCTAACACGGAGAAGGCAATGGCACCCCACTCCAGTACTCTTGCCTGGAAAATCCCATGGATGGAGGAGCCTGGTAGATTGCAGTGCATGGGGTCACTAGGAGTCGGACACGACTGAGCGACTTCACTTTCACGCATTGGAGAAGGAAATGGCAACCCACTCCAGTGTTCTTGCCTGGAGAATCCCAGGGACGAGGGAGCCTGATGGGCTGCCGCCTATGGGGTTGCACAGAGTTGGACACGACTGAAGTGACTTAGCAGCAGCAGCAGCAGGGAGCTAACAAACCATTTTGAAAACAGACCATTTGTAAATAAAGGGAAAGAATCAAGTGTTTATCCTGGGTTCTCTGTATGAAATATACTTCAGTGTAACCAAATAGCTGATGAAGGGACATTTCTCTTTGTAGAAGTATTGCAAATAGTGAAAAAGGAGGAAATGACAGAATACCACTCTTTTGAATTAATGGATCTAGGCAATGATTGTCAATGGCTGCCAATATAATAAGAGCCAACGAGCCATCATGTGCTCCATTATGAAGTGAAACACTAATAACTACAGGGATGTCTTGCCAAAAATATGGAACCTGAAGCTGATCAAACTTTTATATCTAAGTTTATAGGAAATGTATGGAGTGCGGTGTGGGGCCTGCAAAGGTATATGTAAATAACACCACTGGGATGCAGTAAGCAAAATACAAACTCTATCAGACAAATGACCTAGTTGCTTTAGAAAGAACAACTATATTAAAACTATAATTAAATTATAATCATTTAAAAGTAGAATCAAATTATAATCATAGAATTAAAATTAAATTACATTTATAAAATATAATTAAATCATAATCATAAGATTTATTATTAAAGGTATAATTTTTGAAAAGAAGAGATGGAGAGATGTAGCAGCTAGCCTCCAAGATGACCACCTAATTATCTTCACCTTTTGGAGTTTATGTTCTGGTATATTTCTCTGCCACATTGTTTCTGGGTTGGTCTGTATGACTAACAGAATATGCCAGAAGTCCTGTTACGTCATTTCCAAGGCTAGGACATATTAATAGAAAGTACCGTGGTTTCCCCATTGCTGTCTCTTAGATCACTCACTCTTGGGGAAGCCAGCTGCCACGTTGTGAAGATACTCACGATGCCCTACAGAGAGGCCCAAAAGGTGAGGATGTGAGCTTGAAAGCAGATTCTCCAGCCTCAGTCAAGACCACAGACTAGGGCAGCCAGCAGACATCCTAACTGCCACTTCATGAGAGATGATGAAACAGAATCACTCAGCTAAGCTGCTCTAAAATTCCTGACACAGAAACTTTGAGACAATAAATAGTTGTTATTTTAAACCACTAAGTTTTGAGGGTAATTTGTTATGTGCTGTGTTTAGTCGCTCAGTCATGTCCAACTCTTTGTGATACCAGGTACTGTTTGTAGCCCACCAGGCTCCTCTGTCCATGGGATTCTCAAGGCAAGAATACTGAAGTGGGTTGTCATGCCCTCCTCCAGGGGATCTTCCCAACCTAGGGATCGAACCCAGGTCTCCTGCATTGCAGGTGGATTCTTTACCAGCTGAGCTACCAGCAAAGCTCAATTTGTTATATAGCAGCTGAAAACTAATAGAAGAGGTATCTCACAGTTTAAAAGAACAATAATATTAAATAGAAGATATTTAGTTCCTGATTCATATGGGGAAGCAGTGGCATAATAGACAGTCAATGGGATGTGAAAACCGGATATTTGTTATTAAGAAACCATTTTTTTTGCATACATGCACCTCAATGTTGACAGCAGCACTATGCACAATAGTCAAGACATGGACGCAACCTAAATGCCCAACAGAGGAACGGATAGAGGACGCAGTACACATATACAATGGGATAGTACTCACAGTACACATATACAATGGGATAGTACTCACAGTACACATAGACAATGGGATAGTACTCACAGTACACATAAACAATGGGATAGTACTCACAGTACACATATACAATGGGATAGTACTCACAGTACACATAGACAATGGGATAGTACTCACAGTACACATAGACAATGGGATAGTACTCACAGTACACATAGACAATGGGATAGTACTCACAGTACACATAAACAATGGGATAGTACTCACAGTACACATAGACAATGGGATAGTACTCAGCCAAGAAAGAATTAAGTAATGCCATTTGCAGCAACATGGAGGGACCTAGAGATTAGCATACTAAGTGAAGTAAGTCAGACAGAGAAATATATTACCTATATGTGGAATCTTAAAAAATAGGAAAAATGAACTTATTTATAAAACAGAAACAGACTAAGACATAGAAAACAAACTTACAGTTACCAAAGGGGAAAGGAATGGTGGAGGTATAAATTGGGAGTTTGGGACTAGTAGATAAAACTACTATATAAAATGGAAAAATAAAAAGTAGATACGGTATAGCACAAGGAATTTATTAAATATCCTTTTACAAACTATAACAAAAAATCTGAAAAAGTATATACATGGATATGTGTGTATATATATATATATATACATGTATACCTATACATATATATATACACCTATATTTATAAAACTGAATCACTTTTCTGTAAACTAGAAATTACAACAGCATTGAAAATCAACTATTCTTCATTTAAAAAAAAATTAAAGAAGCCTTTCTACTGTAAAAATAAGACTGAAAACCAGAAGCAGGAGGCTTAAGTCCAAATCTTGATAACACCAGAGAACTCCTGACTCCAGGGAACATTAATGGACAGGAGCTCATTAAATGCCTCCATACCTACACTGAAACCAAGCACCACCCAAGGGCCAACAAGTTCCAGAGAAAGACATACCATGCAAATTCTTCAGCAACATAGGAAAATAGCCCTGACGTTCAATATATAGGCTGCTCAAAGTCACTCCAAACCCACTGACATCTCATAACTCATTATTGGACACTTCATTGCACTCCAGAGAGAAGAAATCCAGCTCCACCCACCAGAACACTGACACAAGCTTCCCTAACCAGGAAACCTTGACAAGCCACCCGTCCAACCCTACCCACAGCGAGGAAACTCTACAATAAAGAGAACTCCACAAACTGCCAGAATACAGAAAGGCCACCCCAAAGACAGCAATATAAACAAGATGAAGAGACAGAGGAATACCCAGCAGGTAAAGGAACAGGATAAATGCCCACCAAACCAAACAAAAGAGGAAGAGATAAGGAATCTACCTGATGAAACAATCCCAAATAATGATAGTGAAAATCATCCAAAATCTTGAAAACAAAATGGAGTTACAGAAAATAGCCTGAAGACAAGGATTGAGAAGATGCAAGAAATGTTTAACAAGGACTTAGAAGAAATAAAAAAGAGTCAATCAATCATGAATAATGCAATCACTGAGATCAAAACACTCTGGAGGGAACCAACAGTAGAATAACAGGCAGAAGACAGGATAAGAGAGGTGGAAGATACAATGGTGGATGTGAATGAAGTAGAGAGGAAAAAAGAAAAAAGAGTTAAAAGAAATGAGGACAGCATCAGAGACCTCTAGGATAATGTCAAACGCCCCAACATTCGAATCCCAGAGGAAGTCCCAGAGGAAGAAGACAAAAAGAAAGGCGATGAGAAAATACTTGAGGAGATAATAGCTGAAAACTTCCCTAAAATGGGGAAGGAAGCCACCCAAGTCCAAGAAACCCAGAGAGTCCCAAACAGGATAAACGCAAGATGAAACACCCCAAGACACATATTAATCAAATTAACAAAGATCAAACACAAAGAACAAATATTATAAGCAGCAAGGGAAAACAATAAATAACACGCAAGGGGATTCTCATAAGGATAACAGCTGATCTTTTTTTTTTTCCATTTATTTATTTATTTATTTTCATTTTACTTTACAATACTGTATTGGTTTTGCCATACATTGACATGAATCCGCCACGGGTGTACATGAGTTCCCAATCCTGAACCCCCCTCCCACCTCTCTCCCCATAGAAACTCTTCACACCAGAAGGGAATGGCAGGACATACTAGGATCAGTACAAAGAAATAGAGGAAAACAATAGAATGGGAAAGACTAGAGATTTCTTCAAGAAAGTTAGAGATACCAAGGCAACATTTCATGCAAAGATGGGCTCAGTAAAGAACAGAAATGGTATGGACCTAACAGAAGTAGAGGATATTAAGAAGAGGTGGCAAGAATACACAGAAGTACTGTACAAAAGAGATCTTCATGGCCCAGATAATCACAGTGGTGTGACAGCTCACCTAGAGCCAGACATCCTGGAATGTGAAGTCAAGTGGGCCTTAGAAAGCATCACTACGAACAAAGCTAGTGGAGGTGATGGAATTGCAGTTGAGCTATTTCAAATCCTAAAAGATGATGCTGTGAAAGTGCTGCACTCAATTTGCCAGCAAATTTGGAAAACTCAGCAGTGGCCACAGGACTGGAAAAGGTCAGTTTTCATTCCAATCCCAAGGAGAGGCAATGCCAAAGAATGCTCAAACTACCGCACAATTGTATTCATCTCAGACGCTAGCAAAGTAATACTCAAAATTCTCCAAGCCAGGCTTCAACAATACGTGAACAGTGAACTTCCTGATGTTCAAGCTGGTTTTAGAAAAGGCAGAGGAACCAGAGATCAAATTGCCAACATCTGCTGGATCATCAAAAAAGCAAGAGAGTTCCAGAAAGACATCTACTTTTGCTTTATTCACTATGCCAAAGCATTTGACTGTGTGAATCACAAAAAACTGTGGAAAATTCTTCAATAGATGGAATACCAGACCACCTGACCTGCCTCTTGAGAAACCTATATGCAGGTCAGAAAGCCACAGTTAGAAGTGAACATGGAGTAACAGACTGGTTCCAAATTGGGAAAGGAGTATGTCAAGGCTGTATATTGTCACCCTGCTTATTTAACTTATATGCAGAGTACATCATGAGAAACGCTGAGCTGGAAGAAGCACAAGCTGGAATCAAGACTGCCGGGAGAAATATCAATTACCTCAGATACACAGATGACACCACCCTTATGACAGAAACTGAAGAAGAACTAAAGAGCCTCTTGATGAAAGTGAAAGAGGAGAGTGAAAAAGTTGGCTTAAAGCTCAACATTCAGAAAACAAAGATCATGGCATCTGGTCCCATCACTTCATGGGAAATAGATGGGGAAACAGTGGAAACAGTGACAGAATTTATTTTGGAGGGCTCCAAAATCACTGCAGATGGTGACTGCAGCCATGAAATTAAAAGATGCTCACTCCTTAGAAGAAAAGTTATGACCAACCTAGACAGCATTTTACGGAGAAGGCAATAACAACCCACTCCAGTAACTCTTGCCTGGAAAATCCCATGCGCGGAGGAGCCTGGCAGGCTGCAGTCCCTGGGGTTGCTAAGAGTCGGACATGACTGAGCGATTTCACTTTCATTTTTCAGTTTCATGCATTGGAGAAGGAAATGGCAACCCACTCCAGTGTTCTTGCCTGGAGAATCCCAGGGACGGGGGAACCTGGTGGGCTGCTGTCTATGGGGTCACACAGAGTCGGACACGACTGAAGCGACTTAGCACTAGCAGCAGCAGCAGCAGCAGCAGCAGACAGCATATTAAAAAGCAGAGACATTACTTTGCCAACAAAGGTCCGTCTAGTCAAAGGTATGGTTTTTCCAGTAGTCATGTATGGATGTGAGAGTTGGACTACAAAGAAAGCTGAGTGCCGAAAAATTGATGCTTTTCAACTGTGGTGTTGGAGAAGATTCTTGAGAGGCCCTTGGACCGAAAGGAGATCTAACCAGTCCATCCTAAAGGAAATCAGTCCCGAATATTCATTGGAAGGACTGATGCTGAAGCTGAAACTGCAATACTTTGGCCACCTGATGTGAAGAACTGACTCATTGGAAAAGACCCTGATGCTGGGAAAGATTGAAGGTGGGAGGAGAAGGGGACGACAGAGGATGTGATGGTTAGATGGCATCGCTGACTCGATGGACATGAGTTTGAGTAAGCTCCAGGAGTTGGTGATGGACAGGGAGGCTTGGTGTGTTGCAGTCCATGGGGTTGCAAAGAGTCGGACATCAGTGAGCGGCTGAGCTGAGTTGAACTTACTCACATTACTCCGTTACCTTTACTTTCTGAGCCTCTTCTAGTGCAGAGGTGTGCTAATTTATAACTATATGGACTATATGCAGAAAAATGTGTGCTACAGTGTTATTTGTAGCAGCAAAAATACAGGAACAAATCCAATGTCTAACTTCAGGGAGTCATGGACTGAATTATCATGTATCTGTATACTATTATAATACACAATCATTAAAAAGGTGAAACATAAATAGATTCATTAATATATGAAAATGCTTACAAATTTAAGTGAAAAAGTAGGAGACACAACTGTGTATAAAGTATTATATGAGTAATGTAAACATACATACAAATAGAAAGAATTACAAGATAGAAAGAATTAGAGCAAAATGGTGCTTGCTTCTCACGTCTGGAGACCATAGATAGTATTTTTGAATTTGTGTGTGACATATTCCCAAATTTTCTACAAAAAGCATATCCTATCGTTCATAATGTAAAACATTTTAATAGAGGAAAATGTATGATGATAACATTTTAATTATTCAGTCAAAGAAACAGGAAAGGCAAAAGGCAAATATAATAGATGAATTAAAATAGATAATACATTTATTTAGATAACTTATTTATTCCATAGATCTTTATTGAGGACGTACCATGTGCCAAGAACGTAAATACGCTAGGCATTATTTATTATATGGGTGACAGAATATTTCAGAATTCTATTTTTACTGTTTCAAGCTTTATCTTTATGAAAAAGAAATGAAACCATTTTATTTTAGTAAGATGGTTCTATGATACTAGCAAGGGGGAACCGATCAACTTGTAATTCTATGAGTGATATCCTTCTGCATGTGGCATAGTTCCTTTACAGAGTTATATTATTTACCATCCAAATCAGATACAATAAGACCACAAGAACCTCTAGAGAATAAGAGTTTTAAATAAGGGAAATATTTGGGAATAAGAATGTACCCACAGTCATTTCTCAAGATGGCCAAATTCTAGATGACCTCAGTAGGAAATCCTAGTATCACTTATTATAGCATGCTGAATTTGTCATTTGAAGCCAAGTTCTAGACACAGATAGTGTCTGGCCATAGGTTTCATGAAAGCAAGAGAAAGCAAAAATATTAATTGTATGTTTTTGCTTCTGACAGAGCTGTGATGGCTATAGCCCTGCTTCTGATCGTGAGACTTAAATATACATTTGTCTCCAGGAAGGGACACTTAAATCAGAATAACAACATGAAAATCTTTACAATGGTATCATTATGTATGAACAAGCTGTAAGTTTTAGATGCATATTTGCCTATATTGGCTTCCTTTTTTTAGAAAGAGATATTACTTTTGCAGTCCACGTATTGCTAAAATGTTTGAATCTTCAATGTATCAAAGCAAAATATTGGTGCCATATCTTAAACTTGTTTTCTGGATTGAAAGATAATCAGGGGAGAAAAATGACTATTTTAACTCCTGGAGTTGCTTGTCCTTGATCCAAAATAATTTTTCTTTCAAAAATTTTATTGCACTAGAATAGCTTAGCCAGGAAAATAAAATGCTTTCTATATTATAGATATAGCCACCCACACAAAAAATAAGCCTAAGGTTGAAATGTGAAGGACAGGGTACAGGCAATATTTCCATTGCTCTGTAAAGTTATCAAAGTGAGAACTATGAAACATTAGATTTCATTATAATTATTTAGAAGCTAGAATATGGGGTGATGGATACTTTAAGATAAGATTTGTTCTAAATATTCCATTTAGAAAATATCAGACTTACCTTACATTGAAAATATGACAAGCAAAGTAACTAGAAGTTCAATATATTATATTTACTGCAATTAATTAAATACCTCATAAATTCCAGCTTACATTTTAATTGTTCATTACTTTAATCAATTAAAGATGTAAATGAAACCAATCACATTTTATCTATTTTCATAATAATGATCAATCTGATATCACATTTGTTCAACCATCAAATGACTGCTCAAATTTTACCAAAAGCCCCAGTTTCAGGGATGAAAACTGCAAGATCTCTTCACTTAAAACAATGCTCCTCTTTTTAATGTTAACAGTTTTGCAGCTGAGTGCTACATGTCCTCATAGCCTTGAACTATTCAAGAAGAGGCAGGTAATGTAAGTACGAGTCAGATCATACACAGTCTTTTCAGCTACTGTCAAAATTTTGAATTTTCCTAAAAGTAATGAGAAGTCACTGACATAAATGGTATTAATTTAATATAGTAATGATAATAATCCTTAAACTCTTTAAAGCTTTGTTCAATCTTTAAATAGACTTTAAAAGTTTCCAAAAATGTCACATCTACCATCTCACTTTATCTTTTTAAAAAAATTTATATTTCCCTAACTTAAAAAATTAAGTGTAATTGATTTACAAAGTTGTGTTAGCTTCAGGTGTACAGCAAAGTGGCTCAGACATATATATCAGATACACACGCACACACACACATATATATTATAAACACACACATTCTTTTCCAGATTTTTTTCCATTATAGGTCATTCATTACAAGATACTGAATATAGTTCCCTGTGCTATACAGTAAGTCCCTGTTGGTTATCTATTTTATATATAGATATAGTCTTGGAGTGGACTGCCATTTCCTTCTCCAGGGGATCTTTCAATCCAGGGATCGAACCCGGGTCTCCCGCATTGTAGACAGACGCTTTACCGTCTGAGCCACCAGGGAAGTCCATTTTATATATAGTAGTTTGTAATGTTAAGTCTAACCCCCTAATTTGTCCCTCCCCTCTTTCCCCTTTGGTAACAATAACTTTGGGACTTCCCAGATGGATCAGTGGTAAAGAATCCACCTGCCAAATAGAAGACATAGGTTCTAGCCCTGAGTTGGGAAGATCCACTGGACAAGGAAATGGCAACCCACTCCAGTATTTTTGGCTGGGAAATTTGATGCAGAAAGGAGCCTGGTGGGCCATAGTCCATAGGGTCGTGAAGAGTCAGACCCAACTTAGTAACTAAACATCAACAACAATCATAAGTTTGTTTTCTATGCCTGTGAGTCACCTTATCTTCATCATCACTGTAGGAAATAAGTAAGGCATCCTCATCCGTGATTAACTTATGGATTGATTTATTAAAGTATGGAAAATGTGCTATCAGTATGAAGATTCCCTACGTTTACATGTCAAAACTTCTTCTTCTTCTTTTTTTTTTTTTGAGGAGGAGGGTATGGAGTGGATTAGCTATGGTAGATTTTCTTAGAGGTTTTAACTTTTTTTTTTTTTTTCAAAATTTCCCTTCCTTCAAAATAAGAAAAGAGAGTGGACCATTTTAAAGGAGACTTATCCTGTGACTTAAGGCTGTCACTCAAATAGGCAGTATATCTTAATGAATTGTCCTAATCGCATTAGTATTCTATACTACCACCGAAAAGCACAGTGCAGAGATATGTTAATAAGAGGTACAGGCTGTAGTTAAAGCACTTCAGTAAATTGTGGGACATCAGAGCTCCCAGATGGAAAGAGAAGAAAAGAGACCATGAAGTTGCAGATCAGGACAGAAGCTGCGGGGAGAAATGAGGACGCCTCAGACACGAAACCGTCCAAGGAGAGAGGGGAACATGCTTGAATGGCACCTAGTTCTCACTGGCCAGCAAAGGAGCTACACACACACACAGACACACAGACACACAGACACACACACACACACACACAGACACACCCCACGGCTCGTTTTACCATGTCTGATTTTCAAAGAGGCTTTTATAATTAAAATCCATGTTTCCCAACCCTGCATACTTTAAAAAATACTAACCAAGCTTATCCTTCTAAAGGTATATTTTCAAGGGTGTTGTAGGTTAAAAAATTGTATACATACTATTGCAATTTACGGTATACACAGATACTCCTTAGGTTTGAACCATTGTAAAAACTGAGCTATATAACATAACTTTATAATATCTTTGAGAGTTTTTACCTCATAATACCCATGTGCAAATTCCACTAAGGTACAGATTTATAAGTGTTCACCTATGGACATATATATCTAAGTTTTATGGAAATAAAATGGTCCGACAGACACTATTTATTTCCAGGCAATGCAGAATTTGAAGAATAGCATAAAAGTTTTTTTTTTTAAAGCCTAATGTTTATTTACTACCCTTCATCTAAATGCCACAGCACTGAAGAAACTTGAATTGATATTCACACAATACATAATAATCACTTGATCCACTAAAAAAAAAAAAAAAATAGAAGCAGCAGCTGCTTTGTAGGCTTAACCATGCTACATAATGCTGAGGACAGAACATGATAAATACCGTAGCCAATTGAAATTGTATAAGCAATTTTAGTAAGTAGAATGTAAGACATACAGCATTATTCAGTGCCCAGTATTTTCACAAGCAACAGTGGGAGGTTCTAACCCACGGCATAATGGATCCCTCTAAAGTGGACCATGGGGGCGGGGGGTTCATTCAGATATTGGTCCCCTTATCCTTTGTTCTTCTGACTACAGCTCTCACTCCTTGCTTGTCATTTGAGTGGGGATTTAGGCAGATGAAATTTTCTAGGATTATAATAGGAGTTGTTTTGTTAAAAGCCTAGTGACCAACTGAAAATCCTACCTTCTTCCACATCTCCCAACAATCTTCCTTTCGAATGACCATCGGTTGTTTCACGAGATAAAACACATTAATATTGTGGCAAACTGTTCACCTGCTAGTTAGTCGGGAAATATTTAGTTTTATTACTGTAATTATAAAAATCATAAAATAAAATGCATATACAATAAAAAACAGATTACACAACAAATATCTGTTTTCAAATTGCCTTGGGACAGTTTATGGAGTGGTTTGGCCTAACACAAGGAATAAAACCAGATTTGACTGCTATTATAAATAGGCATAGGCTTTCCTTACATAACCCATATTTATATTTATCAATAAAGCTGAGACTTAAGGCTTGCTGTAATAATTTTTTAGAGAAAGCAGGGCAAATTTATTATCTGTGATCTCTTCTTTATCTCTCCCTATTACATCTGGGATGACTCTGTAGTACTTAGGTGATATGACTAAATCTTATTAGTGGAGGGCTTTTCTATTTTAAGCACAAATCTGGCATTTGAAAATCCCAAAGTAAAAAATTAACATAGAAAATGTCAGGAAATTAAGCAAATTAAAAGATACTGTCAATAGTAGGCAGTGCTGTCAAAGGACTAATAAACAACTCGTTAAATAGTGTCAGGAAAGGGTAGCAGATTTCTGAAAAGTAGATACCAAAGCAAGAGAGGCATTTCATGTCAAAGCATACAAGATATTTAGAGCACAATAGCTATTACACTAAGCCATCAGTCCTTTAATTATTATTTTATCATTTGTGCAGTTGACACATACAGGTATAGATAGCAATACAAATATGTGAGGTTTTGAAATTACCATCTTGCACCAGGGCTAACCATGAATCATAAGCAGTGCGAGCATAAGGAAGATTCATTTCCAACTTCGTGTATTTACATGTTTCAAATCTACCTTATTTAAGAAAATATAAACCACTAGAATTGTTAATGATATACAGTCTTTTCAAAGCAGGCTTATTTCTTTATATTTCACAACTTGATTTTTCCTTCCATGAATGTTTAAGTGGCAGGTAGTCAGAAATATAAATTACTCACGTGAATTCTGTTTCAATGAGCCTAACAAGATCATAAATGGAAGAAAAAAGAATTGTAAGTTTGTTAGTTAAGAAAGAAAAAACATTTTTACCATAACAGAATATTAATTCTCTTGTTTTTCTGATGCAAAATCCTGACATCATTAAAGGAGTTAGACGAGTAGAGCACTTTAGAGCACATGTTGAATTCTCACTTTAATAATGAAGATATGGTACTGAGTAATCTACAATTAATTTAAAGCTAGTGAAAAAGAAGCAATGTTCTACTATCTCTGTTTTGTTCTCTCCCATTCAAATTTGACAAGTGGTAGCAGTTTGCAGAACGGCATGCACAAAAAGATTCAAATTACGTGTCAAAGTTGAATAAGTCAAGTTTGCCTCTATTACTTGAATGGCATTGAACTAATTTGTTTGATAAGCTATTTTTTTGGGAAAATGATCTTATTCTCAATAAAACTTAAAGCTCTTTCCAGAGAACACTGAAAACAAAACAAGTGGATGGGGAAAAAAGTGAAAGAATCACATAAAAGAAATGCTTTGGAGGAAGGGGGATAAACAAGGCAACTCTCAGCAAAGTCCTCGCATTCTCTGCCCCAAATGCAAGTCACATAGGACTTTTTCATATAGCAGGACTGTTGTCCTATGAACGGACTGTGAAAAATGTACCAGTGGCTTGTTTTCATTTTGGTTGCATTTCTGACGTCTTGGCGCCTGTGGAGATATTCACATATATAAGCATCACACTGTGTGTCTTCTCTAAAGATTGTATTATTGTGACTATTCACAGAGCTCTTGCTTTGGGTTATTTTTCTCACAGAAAAGATGGATTTCTCAGTATTCATTTAGGTCCTGGACTTCCCTGCTGATGCTAGTGGTAAAGAACCTGCTTGCTGATGCAGGAGACAAGCGACGCAGGTTCAGTCCCTGGGTTGGGAAGATTCCCTGGAGAAGGGCATGGCAACCCACTGCAGTATTCTGGCGTGAAGAATATCATGGACAGAGAAGCCTGGCAGACTACAGTCCACAGGGTTGCAAAGAGTCAGACACGACTGAAGCAACTTTTAGACCCTCTTACCCAGACTCTATTATTCCTGCAAGGTGCATGGTCAACTGATGTGAAATAAATTTGATAAAGAAACAATGTGTTTTAAGAAGATGACTGAGGTCTTCACATCATTTAGTGGAGGGAAATTCCAAGAATAAAAGAGTCTGGCTCTACCTTAAAGCAGGAACTTCCTTGCAGAGAAACAAACAAAAATGAAGGCATGTACTACCACTGTAGCTGCAATATTTCTGAAGTAGGACACTCAGAAAAGGGCACAAGCTATTCATGTTTCCAGAAACATTATGTTTAATTCCTTTGTGAAAGATTCAGCAGCTTAGTGGAAAGAAGCAGCTACATGGAGGGCAGGGGGGTGTCTACCCTGGAAAACAGTCAGCACTGCAAGGAAACTTGCTTAAACTAATATTAGAAACAAAATATTTCAGAAATGGTGCCTCTGATAATCTAATACCCTAAGGCTAGAATAAAAGGTCATAGCTAATTGGTACGAAAGCAGCTTTGGATACACAGTTAGGAAATGAAATTTTGTGATGAATTCTACCCAATCACTACTCTTTATACCTTCAATTATGCCAGGGCATGTACCACGTGTCATAGAGCTCACAAAAGAAGGCATACTTCAAAAGTGAGCTTCTTTTCCAATTAAAAAAATGGATTTGCCATATTTAACTTCTATAGTCAAATCAACTAGGGTAACAAAACCTATTTGATGGTCAAGAATGAAAGTTAGGTACTAGATGGATAAATTATGCATAATTGATAACAAAAATGTTTTTGCAGGACTTAATGAAAATAATCACGATTGATAAGAGGTGTTACCTTCTAAGGGGCCCACTTGGGTTTAGGTAAATAGATAAAGCACACACACTATACACTCTCACCTTTACTGGAATTAGTCTCCAATTAAAAAAAAAAGTGAATGAACAGAGGTATATGTTTTCAAAATATTAGAAAAAAATTAACATATCAATTAGCTTATATGGAAAGTGCTCTTTAAAAAAAATTGTTTTACATGCCTTAATAATAAAGAAAGCTCCTTGGAGTAGAACTTAATTATGACTTGTTTAAGTAAAACCTAATATTTTACTTCAATGAATGCAGAGAGACAAAACAAACAAACAAAAAAACCCCACAAAAACAAAAACTACACCTGTCAAACTACTCACTGAAATCCCAAACTTCTTCCTTTTCACTGAAAACATTCATACCTGTCAAGCTGTAAAAGTGCATTGTGATTTGAGGAATTTTTGTGAAAGGGCATTTTGGGTTTTCTTTTCTTAAGACTCTATGCTTTTTGAGAGCAAAACCTGGGTAGTCATTTCACAATTGTCTATACTAATTGGTGAGATAATTCATGTAGCTATACAAAGGGTTTATCGTCTATGTGATGCTTTCTTCACTATCAGGAGTACTTATAAATTTCAGCAGCACTGACATCATAATTTCAAGAATCTACCCAGGAATGTCTTCTTGTCCCTTTGAAATGTCCTCCATTGATACCCTCCCTGCCACCAAGATTGGAAACAACTTGTCCTAAAGAGAGGGTTTATTTGGAACAGTAAATATTGGCAATGGTCTTTGTTTTCCTACAAGAGACAGAATGCTGAAATTGAAGAGAAGTAAAATAGACTTCAAACAATACTGATACAATTTGATTTCCCCATTTCCATTCCTGAGTTTGTCTTTTCCATGGCTAATGTGTGATATGTCAGATTGGGACAATGGAGGCAGGAAACGGTGTTGTGAGGGAGATAAACTGATAAACAGGATTCTTCTGAAGCAGCAGAAGGAAAGTGAGGAAAGCGGACAGGAGGACAAGGGTGGACGAAGTGAAGACAAAGGACCTCAGGACTGAAAAGCAGGGTCAGTAGGAAAAAAGTTAAGACTACTGGAGGCATAAGGATAATCTACAATGCAAACAATTTGAGTGGACAGCATTCAACTTGACCAGGATCCTTTTTCAGTGTTTTGCATCTTCCTCCGCTAGGAAATTTCACTTCTAAATGAGCCATGCAAACTGATCAATACTGTTTATGGCAACTGAAAAAAAAAATTAAATTGCTAAATTTGATACTTTTCTTCCCATTTGCCCTTCCCAATCTGCTACCACCTGAATTCAACATTTAAAATATCCTCCAATAATTTCCTAGAAGTTTGTTATGTTGAAATTTCTTTTTTTTTAAATTTTTGTTATTTTTAACATTATTTATTTTAATTGGAGGCTAATTACTTTACAATATTGTATTGGTTTTGCCATACATCAACATGAATCTGCCACAGGTGTACACGTGTTCCCCATCCTGAACCCCCCTCCCTCCTCCCTCCCTGTACCATCCCTCTGGGTCATCCCAGTGCACCAGCCCCAAGCATCCAGTATCATGCATCGAACCTGGACTGGCGATTCGTTTCATATATGATATTATACATGTTTCAATGCCATTCTCCCAAATCATCCCACCCTCTCCCTCTCCCACAAAGTCCAAAAGACTGTTCTATACATCTGTGTCTCTTTTGCTGTCTTGCACACAGGGTTATCGTTACCATCTTTCTAAATTCCATATATAGGCGTTAGTATACTGTATTGGTGTTTTTCTTTCTGGCTATCTTGGACCATTACCCCTCGTCAGTAAAGATGGTCATCCTCTTGGTGCCTTCATGTTGTGAGTTTTTAGGACTATTGACTGAACTTGGTTTAATGTCCTCTATATGTGCATGAGAGTTCAATTTGGACCTTAAAATGAAATCTACATACTAGAAAAGGTTTTTTTTAAGTCCTTTGTCTTTTCAATTTAAGAATGTCTATATTTGATTCCAATTATCTGTCGATATGACAAAATGAAATCTACAATATATGCACAAAGCACAATTATCTCTCATGATTCCTGTCACATAAAATAGTACTGATACAGATGACTGAGATGTAGTCACAAACATAACTAAAATAAACACTGGATTATCCATGCAGGGCCATAATATTCTTTCTCCTGGTACAAATTTCCCTTCACAGGCTAACTCCAAATATTTGAAGATAATCAGTTTATTAGGAAACTAAACATGTACACTTTTGATTAATAGCTATAAGGCTGCTACAAATCTAAGAGGAATTCTAACTGTGCAAGAATGATGAAATTCATGCATAATAGTATTAACATTCCAAACAACCATATAAAAATCATATCATTGTTTTTGTGTTTTTTCATTTCCTTGATCCAGGATATACACTGACTTGCTGAAACCAATGAAGAGTAGTGAATATGTATGAAAGAAAAAAAACCCTGTTCAGTGTCCAGAGAGCACTGTTTGCTTGCTGTATAGTACATCTATGCAAGACAATATAACAGACCAGTAAACCCAGAAATCTCAAGCTAAAACCTTCTCAAGTGGAAAGGAAAATATGCTCCTGGATTCTAGAAAGTCTCTGAAACAAACAGTTCAAATCCTTAGAATACTCCTACATGCTAGATAAAAACCCCTTAAATTTCAGAAAGATCTGTCCTCCTGCGTAAACCTGTGAGAAAACTGGAAAAACAATTACTATTTAACATTATTCTAAAGAGATTCCTTAACTCACCAATTCCCCTGTCTCATAGAATATATTTGCAAAGACTGATGAGAAGATATGTAAAACTTAAAAGACTCTTGGCAATCTGCTTTCCCTGTAATTTCTCTATTAGTATTTAGGACTTTTGCCCTCTAAGTAGTTGTAACAGAACAAACCATGATTTGAGTTGAGAATGAGAAAGAGGCAGCAGTCAAATGCAAGCACAATGGACGGAAGAATAAGAGTGATGGCAGACGTTTATATTTTGTTTTTTATAAAAATTAAGCATTTTTCTTTACTTGTCAAGCCTAAGCATCACTGAGTAGAAAAGGTCATGTGAAGGTAACATACATAGGATATTCGAGTTTGCCCATAAAATAAACTCAGATTTAATGGAATTCCATTTATAGTGATGTATAATGGAACTTATATTTCCTTCATCCTCCAAATTTCAAACTTGAGAGATACCTTTAGGTACAATATATTGAAAAGCATTTCATGTAGATTCAATTTCTTTTTGGATACTTGTAAAGCATTCAATAAGCAGTTATCAAGAGCATATACTATACTGAGTTATATGCTAGGTAATACTAAAAATAAATCACAATCCTTTAATAGTAAAATATAGTTATAACCTTTGTTGTTTTTTAACACTTTGTATAATCAATATCTTTTAGAAAGCTGACATTGAGCATAACCTTAAAAGGCTTCCTGTAATAGGTGAAGCACAATATTACGTTCAAGGTATCAGGCTCCTACTTTTAAAAATTCAAAAAATACCAATGAATAATGAAAGAACTTGAATCTCAAAGGGGTGTCATAGAGCCTTAGATAACCACTGCTCTCTTCCTTCCTTCTCCTTGCACTCTCATTTTAATGGACACAAAGAAAGGAGTAAGGCTCATAGCAGTAATACACAGGAGAGGTGTGTCTAAAGGTTTCAGTAAAACTGGGAGACGGGTAGGGAGTACACTTATTTCCAGGTGAATCTAGCTGCTTTTGGCCATGGGGGCAGCAGATGGAATTCAGCTGGACAGGAAGCAGTGTTTATAATTTCTTACCACCTTGAGGAAAAATTTCAGTAATATACTACCAAGTCCCTATGAGAGAAACAAGCCTATCATCACTACCACCATTTAGGACAATCATTTCCTTTTAATTTTGAAAGCAATTAGGTTTTTAGAAAATTTAGATACTTATAACAGTCTGAAAAATACCTTGTCATTGAATATAGCTACAGATGCCCAGAGTGCCTGCTCATATTAGAATGATATCGTGTATGTGACATATAGGGTCCCAAACATTTATTCCTGAACCAAAGGTCTGTAAATAAGCAGGTGTTTGTGGCAGCTGAGCTACCAACATTAGCAGGTCCAGGGATTTTTGACATGGAATTAAAACTACCAAGAGGAATTTACTGCTGCATAATAATTGCTTGTCTTAACTTATCCCATATTCTAACATCTAAAGGAAGCCTGATAAATTCATATTCTCATAAAAATCAACTGAAATTGACCTTAGCTCCTATAGCTTGCAGAAATCACCAATGAAGTAATCTGCAGCAGAGCTGATTATATTGTGTAGGAGAACAGACAAGCAAAAATGATTGAAATTTCTATAGAGAACACCATCAGTGGTTGCTTAGGACAATTTTGCATATAAATAGGGCATAAATGGTCTGTGTTCAATTTGTTCTCTAGTTGTCAAAGAATAAGCAAGGATAGACTACATAGCAATCTTCTGTTCCTGCCCTCCCTAATGCAAACCTAGATCTTATTAATCAACACATGTATATGTCTGCCCCAAAAGTAAAATTTAATTTCCATAAATAAAAAGAAAAAAACAAACAAAAATTGAGTAACTAATACAGATACACATTTCATCATATGAGTCACATGAAGTGATTGAAAAAAAGACACCAAGTTAAGTGGCCTTAAAAATTAGTAGCATTTTAGAACTCAGGACATCTGACTCACTCTCATCCCTATCCAAACACACTCACCTAAAACTGTTTTTGCCAAAGTCATCAATGAAGTCCTAATATGAATAGTTAAATCTACTGGATCCTTTCCAATCCTTACTTTATTGGCCCTCCCGGCTACATCTGATGCTATTTAGCATTTAGGCTTTGAAAAGCTCCATGCCTTTAGCTTCAGCGGTACCACACTACTCCTTTTCTCCGCACTCCTCCATAACCAACCCCTTAATGCCCTCTTTTATGTGCTTTGGTTTCCAAGCTAGTCCCATGAATTGGTGGTTCTCAACTTTTGTGGCACATTCAAATCACCCAAATAACTTCTTTCTAATTGAAGTTTAGTTGATTTCTAATGTGTTAGTTTCAGGTGTACAACAAAGTGATTCAGTTATACATATATGCATATATCTATTCTTTTTCAGATTCTTTTCTATTATGGGTTACTACAAGATCTTGAATCTGAGTAGGTAATGGCACCCCACTCCAGTACTCTTGCCTGGAAAATCCCATGGACAGAGGAGCCTGGTAGGCTGTAGTCCATGGGGTCGCTGAGGGTCAGACACGACTCAGCGACTTCACTTTGACTTTTCACTTTCATGCATTGGAGAAGGACATGGCAACCCACTCCAGTGTTCTTGCCTGGAGAATCCCAGGGACGGGGGAGCCTGGTGGGCTGCCGTCTATGGGGTCGCAGAGTCGGACACGACTGAAGCGACTTAGCAGCAGCAGCACAAGATCTTGAATACAGTTCCCTGTGCCACACAGTAGGTCTTCGCTATTTATCTATTTTATATATAGCAATATATCACTTTTAAAATATACTATTTCTTAGGCTCTGGCTCCACAGATTTGATTATTTCAGAGAGGAACCAGACATGGGTATTTTTTAAAAAGTACCTCAAAGTGATTCCAGTGTTTAGCCAGGGCTGAGAAGCAGTGCCACAAATGTTTGTTTTCTCCAGGGTTCACCCTTTGTAGGCTGCTCCACTCATTGACCCTAGATTATCTTACCTGCTCTCATCTTTGTAACTGTCACTGAAATGTTGATCAATACACCGAGACCCTAGTATTTACCCTCTAGTTATTGCCAAGAGGTAACTGAGTTAACACTGCTGAGAACACTGAGGATTATTTGATCCTTTTTGTCTCCTTCCCCACCTCCACTCCCACCTGCACCTCTCTGCATGAGCCTCAACGTCATTCATTTTAACTTACGCAAACAGAACTCTGTACTAGATAGCTGTGAGTCACATACACACAACAGATGAGAAAGTGCTTTGTTAACTGTAAAGCACCAAGCATGCTAAAGTATTTTAAGGACATCACACAGTATATGTTCAATAAATACAACTGAATTAAGAGGGAAACATTAGGTATAATAATTTATTAGTATAATTGGCAACACCACTCAAGAGCCTTGAAAGTATCTAGTTTACTATCAGGATCTCTAGAAGAGACACAATTCATCTTTTCATTCCCTAACTCCCTTTTTTTTCCCCTTCAAATGCCAGTACTTAAGGATCAAAAAATATTCTTCATTCTTTAATCCCTGAAATCTTCCCTCTTGGCCCTCACTGCTCTATTAGAACTGCTTGGGGAAAGGACAGCTGTTACCTGCTAGCAGACAAACCCACTGGTCTCGTCTCAGTCATCATTCTACTTAACTTTCTGAAGGATGTGACCTTACTATCTCCATTCTGAAATCCTCTCTACCCTCTGTCGTCCAGGCATCACTTTTCGCTGCTTCTCTTCTTTGCTTTCTAATTATTTTGTCCCCTCGGTGTCCTTTGCTGATTCCTCTGTTTGCCTCCTAAATACTGCAATTCCCAAAGACACTATTCTTGGCCTTCACCTCCCACTGGATACACTCTTCCTAGGGGATCCCAAGGTTTCTATAACTATATACATGCAGATGTCCCTCAAATTGGTTAATTCCAGCCTCAACCCCTCCTGCTTGTGTGTGTGTGTGTGTGTGTGTGTGTGTGTGTGTGTGTGTGTATGCACAAATAATTAGGTAATCCTCTACTTAAAAACCTCTGTTGGCTCTTTGTTGAAACAAACTTTTCATCATCACCACTCCTTTCCATTTTCCATTGCATGCATTTGCCATCATTCCTTGTGTTTTCCACATAAACTACTATTCATCCTTCAAAACACAGTTCAAATGGCACTTTTATCATGAAAAACTTTCTTCAGTTCTCCAGTTCTTTATTTCTCTTTCAGCACTTTCTACATACTCATCCCATAGCATTTATATTATGTATACTCTGTTTTCCCCATGAGATGCTGAGTTCTTGAGGTCAAGACCTATGCTTTTTCCATCTTTGCCCTCCAGGATTCAAGCACTGTTGCCTGACCCCTACTATTTAACCAATAAATAGTTGGATGAATACTGTTTTCATTTGTTTGCATTATGTCATTTTTTTTTACTAGATTTGAATTGCATATTACAATATAATAACTTTACTACAGACAAAATGGGGTTGAGTCAGCTAGTCTAGGATTCTGACACTTAGAAATAGAGACTGAGAAAGCTCATGGGAAAGAACTCATCCTGAGGGAGAAAGAAGTAAACAGCTTAGAATGAATGACCTGCTTGACCTAGTAAAAATAATGAAACAAAACCAAACAGAAAACGCCAACAGACCTGATCATCAAAAAAGGGAGGATACTGAATGCTACATGGGTTTGTCTTTGGGCCTTGGTGCATGGGGCCAAATCCTATGGAGATCAAGAGGACTGTAACTTATACCTGAAAGCTGTTTTTCTAAAAATGTATGTAAGACCTTGAGGCATAAGTAGTATATTATCTTGGTACACTGGTGGAGTGTCAGAGTGTACATGGGTGGAGTGTCACACTAAAAGAAGAGAGAGGCATTTCTTCCCACTTTGCCACTGACAGCTCTCAAGCTCTGGCTGAAAGCAGGAGGGTGCCAGCTGCTGTAGCAAACAGCTGGCAAGGAAATGCAGGGTATTTTAGATGAAAGCAAAGGAACAGTAGCTACTGTGAGGTAGAGAGGCCTAAGAAAATGTGGGTTTGGTTTTGTTACAAACATATTTTCCCTAATATTAAGACTTAGAGTTTGATTTTTCCAATTGGCTATTGTTGTTTCCTGTCTCCTCTCTGTTCTCAAATGGTAAATTATATCTTCTCATTTAGACTTGCCTGGAGAATTCCATGGACAGAGGAGCGTGGCGGGCTCCAGTCCATGGGGTCACAAAGAGTTGGACATGACTGAGAGACTAGCACTTTCACTTTTTCACTTCCATTTGCTGATCCATAAAACTAGATCATGTGTCTCCTGCGTTTCTTCTGTTTTGCCAAATTTAATTTTCTTAGTTGCCTTGTGTGTTTCTAAAACTAGATTACATTTATTCTGTTTCCTGCTTTCATGTCTTTGTAATGCTCTTCTTGTGTATGTGTGTTTTTAATGTCTAGAACTATATATCAAAATCTAGTCATAGCCAAAATAGCTCAGTTAGATATCTATCTATTGCTGAGAAGCCTGTTTATACTTACAGTCGGCAGAGAAGGAAGAGGTGGAGCTGATTAAAAGATAAGCATGTTCTAAGTATCTATAGATATTCAGAAGAAAAGAAAAACAGATGTGGCATTGTGTATATATTTTAAGTGTGGTTTTTACTCCTGCAAGGTTTTCTTTATGACTTTCTTTTTCCTCCAAAGCATATCTTTGACCTTATAATGACAAAGTTAAGAATACTGATGGACAATTCTTTACAAAGTAGGTTGTAAACATATGGGATTTATTACCTTAAGTGCTAACAAAGGCTGTAACAAAGAGAGTCCAGAAAGATTTAGCCAAATTCATAGATAGTAGAACCAGAATGTTCCTTTCACCCACCGAATTTATAGAAAGTGTAGTCTATCTTTTAGACAGTAAAGAAACCCACCAGCAATGCATGAGACCTAGGTTCCATCTCTGGGTCAGAAAGATCCCTTGGAGAAGGGAATGTCTACCCACTCCAGTATCCTTGTCTGGAGAATTCCTTGGACAGAGGAGTCTGGCAGGCTACAGTCCATGTGATCACAGAGTAGGACATGACTGAAGTGACTAACACATATTTTAGGGAATACAAAGGTGAGAGGGTAGAGGATGTGGGGAATTATTCTATGTCCCGTGCTACATAAACACATGATTCCTATCTCATTATGGCATATATAAGATTGCACCATTTTTAAATTAAAACGTTTTTACCTGAAGTACAGTTGATTTACAATGCTGTGTTAGTTTCTTGCATTGCACTTGTATCACATGGATTATATTCATGTTTTCTCAAATGGTCTGTGAGCTCGTTGAGGCAAATGTCCTATTTGGTGTTAAATCCTCTAACCCAGCATGTGAGGCCCAGAGGACAGTCAAGAAAATTGTTTAATTCTGAATGAATACTACCTACCTCTAGAGCCTCATCATCTACTAAGTTCCTGCATTCTGGCTCCCAGTTCATTCCAATATTGAAAAGATGCTCTTAAAATGTCGCTAGAAAGCTCCCAAATGGCAAATCACTGGTCTTGATCTTATTTGATTTCGCTGTAGCATATGCCATTGTTGAAAATGCCCACCATTTTTGCCTTCCTTTGCTTTGAGAACAATAATGTTTTGATTGGCCTCCCACCTACCCAAGCGTGCCCGATCAATCTTCTCCGCTAGTCTTCTACTTTTAGACCCTAAGGAGAGGCATTTTCAAAGCTCTGGGTTTGGATTCATTTTTCTTAATAATCCCTCTAATAATCCCTTCCATTTGCAAAGTATCCAATATAATCAGAAATCTCACTAACTCAATCATCTTGTGATGAAATCTACAGTCATATTTCCAAGAAACTTCTGGACATCTTGATCTCGACGCTCTGCTACCACTTGCAGTTTCACTTGCCCCAAACTGAATTTGTCTTTATCGCCATTCCTTTTCCTGATCTCAGTAGTTTTCTCTCATAACCCAAGTGTCCTCCCACCTATTCAAAGTCAAAATCCTAGGATTATCCTTGACTCCTGGTTACTTCTCTCTCCCTAAATGATCTCCTTTTGTCTAAGGATATGACAGTAGAATCCCAAGTCATCACCCCCTTTCCTATAGATTAAATATCTCAATATATAGCTTTGATCATATTCTTCCACTGCTAAAAAGCTCAGCATATTCCCATCATTAAAGAATGATACACCTTAGTCTCTTATTCAAGCACTCTCTGATAGGGTAACAACCTACTTTTCCAAAATTATCTCCATATTTTTACACTTTATATAACCTATTTTCTTAATAGCCGTGCTATTTGCCACTCTCCCAAAATGCTTTGCAGTTTCTAAACTCTTAATGATATTTCATCTAACTCTAATGCCCGCTATCCCCACCTCCAACTCCTACTGCTGAAATCCATACTCATCCTTCAAAGTCTTTTTCTCCATGATTTTTTCTGACATATTGATATGGCATGATGTTTCCCTCCTCAGAACTCACATAGTATGTTATTAACATCTCTTGTATAATGCCACTATTGTCTGCCTTATCCTGTAGTCTTTCTATCTTTATCATTTCTATAAGACACAAGGGTCTTATAACTAAGGAAATCGTAATTATTTTTGTATCTGTCATCATGTCTAGCATAGTACCTTTCACAAAACAGAGGAAGTTGAGTGAATGAATGAATGTTTAGGGATTCATTTCCTAATTTCTAAGTTTGACACCAGCCCAGCCATAATCTGGATTAATATTCAGCCAGTGCGCATTGGTACAGCCATCAGGCTATTCCTTACCCTTGCATGTTCTGATTGGCTGGGGCCTGTGCTATACCAGTTAGTAATATTTTCAAAATAACTACAAATGTGATCCTCTCCCTTAAAATGGCTTTTGGTGCCCTAAACTGAAACAGTACACTCAGCTGAATGGGCTGGAGGCAATATTTGGGCGCTCTTTCTGAGTAAACTAATGTGAGGTCTTCTTAGGGAGGGGAACATCGGCTCTCTGCAGAAGATTTGCAGTTTAGGCAACTCTTCATACCATTTATTAACATTTTCATTTTCTAATGAAAGATACAGACTCTCACTTCATTTTCTTTAAATATGGAATTGAAAACACTGCAATTAGACGCACAATTGTAGGGGTATGTCTTGTATACGTTGAAGTTTCCATCTGTAAGCAATGATAAAGGGTTTGGCAAGCAGAGCCGTACTTCTTTGCTGTCTGCGGTTGACTTTGATTTCAGAGTTTTTTGGCTATTTCCTCTGATTTGACTTGACTTGGAGAAAATAGTCTTCTTTATAATGTATTTTTCTGCTTTTATCTCACCACGGTGAAGTAGAGGTCTTTGGACAGGAACAAGGATACTGGGGTTGAACAGGGAAAGTGTAACACTATAAAGTCAATGGGATCTTGGGAAGGAACAAAATAAGGTGCCTTTTGAAAACAAAAGGAGGCCAGCAGGAAAGAGGATCTTAGCTAAGAGAGGCAGAAACAGGGAGGGAATGTGGAAAAGCCCCCCAGTTCTGTTGCTTTAAGAAAGAGGGAAGCAGACAAGAGAGTCTTTGGCAGACTTGCAAACTCTGTGTCTGCCTTCCCCTCCCTCTCCCTTCAAGCACATCTACTGATATCCAAGGTGCTTTACCAATCACTGCCACTGCCTGCCTTCTGGTTTCTTCTCACCACTGACATGTGCTTTGGTTGCTGCTCCTTGGAATGGCTGTCAGAGCTAACGGGGCTGATATTTTTGACCCTATGTGCTTGTGGAGGCCCTCCAACTACAAAATAAGAGAGGTCTTAATTTAGATTACTTGGAATCAGTACTAAAGAATTATACAGTTTGTGAATATATTCTTAGTGTTTTGCAGTTGACAACACTACATTCCCTTAGTACTAAACTCACAGAAACCCCATGGAATGATCTCTCTCTTGGTACCATTTTTGTACAGTCAGCATGAGGTGTGAGACTAATCAGACAGGGGCCTTAGCAAATGTATTTTTAAAATAAACAGCCTAGAAAGATGACGGCAATTCTTTTATGGCACAGAATAAGGTGCTTTTACTTATAAGCTGCTTAACAGAAAACTGCATTGATAGAAAAATCATTTCAGTTTGCTTTCCACTGACTATAAATGCTCTGATTCTTCAGGAAAGAGCAGGACTGGTTTTTATTTTCCTTAAAAGGTGTAAGGGGCCTCTGGTAGCATGGGAGGATGTTTGCATTTTACAGGTCAAGATTGAGGATAGATTAGTAGTGCTCCTGACATTCTACCATGCAGCATTACCTTAAAAAATATGGACATATATAAATAGAGATGTTAGCTTTCTTTCCTTCAGTCTTCTACTCTTTTTATAGGCCATCTGCAATGTCTTCATCTACAGAAAGTAGTCTTACACTCCAACTTTCAGGCTAATCTACCCATCAGGATTCACTCAAATGTGAAAAAGATGAAATGCAACTTATACTGTCTTCTGCCATGAATTTCACCATTGCCAAAAGCTTTTCTGGATCATTCTTTCTTTTTTTTTTTTTTTTGCATGCTGCCCCTAAGGCCAGGCACAGCCAAATTTTTATTTTTTTTTAAGTGGAGGGAGAATGATGGCAGGGGCCGCGAAGCATCGATGTTTGCTAACTCAGGTGTCATGAACCAAAGAGCAATGCAGTTCCGTAGGATAATGGATTTGCTTGTATGTATTTGAAAGGTGACCATAGAGCCCTTATACTGCTTTCTAAGACTGTTTCTTTGGTGCTTATTGATGAATAGTTTGGACCCTTAGGGTCTCTTTTGGTGCTTGCTGATGGATGCTTTTGTATTTCTGCATCCCACAGCATATTAGAGGATGTTCCACGTGGCTGATGATTTCTGCAGCCCAGTGGTGGTTCCTGCTAAGAAATGGTTATCATCTCAAAGGGGACTCTCTGTGGGTAGCTCTCGGAGCATGTAAGATATGTATTTGTCATCCAGGCATCCTCTCATTGTCAGGAAGATGGGGGGTGGTGGAGAGATCAGCTATACTTTCTATTACTTGTCAGCCTTTTGCACTCATATTCCTGTGCCAGGGACTAAGGGGACAAAGCTTGGTCACTCATTCTTCACTGGGCTTCATTTCTTTCATTATTTTGTTGGGAGTACAATAGTTTTGAGAGGTACCAATTCCCATTTTGCCTTTTCATACTGTTCATGGGGTTCTCAAGGCAAGAATACTGAAGTGGTCTGCCATTGCCTTCTCAATGGACATGAGTCTGAGCAAGCTTTGGGAGTTGGTGATGGACAGGGAAGCCTGGCATGCTACAGTCCATGGGGTCACAGGGAGTCAGACACGATTGAGTGACTGAATTGAACTGAATTTCCATTTTAATGAAATATGATCGTTTCTATTCCAAACATAGAATATTTTTGAATTGTAGGCTATACAAGGCAAATCTTACTAATCTAAATTAAGTAGAGTTTCCATGTTTACTATTAATTTTCCTTTTTACACTGACATCTCCATATCACTCTACAGCCCATGAAGAGAACTTTTACAAACAACACGTGTAATTTCTCCCTCTACTTTAAGAAAGATAGGAATTAAAAATATAAAAATTTCCTTAAAAGAAGTCGATAGCTCAGCCTACTTGGATTATTCTGCAAGAAGTTCTTATTGATTTCAGACATAGGGTATGAAGTGGAAAGATGGACAACTTTCTGGTTCCACTTGAGGGAGGGAGGCTGTTTTGTTTCTTTTATGTTTTTTCTTTCACCAAGATCAATTTCATCATGTGGCTTTGTTACTAATCTAACACACAAAAAAAGGGGTTCCAACACTTTGAGACTTCAGGGGATCTTGGATCATCAGTGCCTCTCCTCTCTTTAGTAACATGAGAATGGATCATGAAGCCAAAATGACAAAAAGATGCATTATCTCAGTTTCCTTACCTGTGACATCCTTAAAACCAATTATTTGGAATGACTTTAATTACAGTTATGATTTTAAACCATCTTCTAGACAAATCACATGCTCATAAAATGTAAAGTAAAAAATAAATAAATAAATAAATAATTTTTTAAAATTTAGTATAACACATAGTTGGAATCCTTGTTTCTAAACTTTTTTTGCAAAGCCTACTGTTATTTGAAGACACTTTTACAAAGTTAAAACTTGTGATCAGGTAGATATAGAAGCCTGCTGAGACTTCACTCATGAACTGAGATCAACTGTTTCAAATATTTTTTTTTTTTTCATGAGAAAGGGTTTTTTTTTTTTTTTTTTTTTTTGGTATTTGGTTCTGAGCATTTACATTCTATAATACCATGAGAGCTAGAATGGCTCTTACCTGGATTCCTTGGAATCCGCTTTCTGCGGTCTCGGAATGCCGCCCCTGATTGCAGGGCTTCCAGAAGATTATCCATCACGCCCGTCTCATCACCCTCTGGAGGAAGGGAAAAATCAGAATTAATCTTGGAGCAATTAAAGTTAAACTACAGGAAAATAAAGGGAAAAACTCCTGTCAGATTTACATAATACCCCTAAATTAAAGACATATATCTGTTTCAACATAATGCATCCTGTCAGTTTCCGGCACCACAGACTACTTTGCTTATTACGCACCATTAAGCAAAATTCATGCCACTCCCACTGTTTTTTCAACTTAAAGACCTTGGCTTTTGTGTTATTGATGACATGTTCAGTATGTAAATAAACAGCAGCTGATCAACTACTGTTGCCTTCATGTTAAGATTCTTATAAGATATACCTAAGTAAGAAACCACTGACCTGGCTTAATGCAATCAACGTGCAGGGTGTGATTTGATGAAGCAGATTTCACAAGGTTAAATATTGATCGTATTAATACCTTCAGTATTCAACCGTCATCTGCAATTATCTTAAAAGATACTATTTGCAAAACACATTTGCATTCAGCTCCTACCTAATCCATATCCTTTACCCATTTTGAAATGCTGACATTGTAGAAGGCAAAGGTGACTATATCATCTGAAAGGCCACATTTTACACTTGAGAGACATTAGCCAGAGTCTCATCACCCCTTTTAGAATGCAGTTGTGCTTCTAAGCTTTTCCTATGAGTGGAATACTCAAAAGATGTTCATGGAAGTTCCCAACGGAGACGTATATAAAACATTTCACCCTACTCTTATCTTTGACAATTCTGGCCATCAACAACACTTTTAAGATTTGTTAGAGCAAGTGTCCATTGACAGAAACTCTCTAAGACACTGTGGATAATCCACAGTGAGCTGAGGAGCCTTTTCTCAACAGACCTCACTGATGAAAAGGACCCTCATCAGGTAGTTAATTTAAGTGGTAGCTAATGTGTGGGTCTAGGGTAGAAGACTGGAGAAGGCAATGGCACCCCACTCCAGTGCTCTTGCCTGGAAAATCCCATGGACAGAGGAGCCTGGTGGGCTGCAGTCCACGGGGTCGCTAAGAATCAGATACGACTGAGCGACTTCACTTTCACTTCTCACTTTCATGCACTGGAGAAGGACATGGCAACCCACTCCAGTGTTCTTGCCTGGAGAATCCCAGGGACGGGGGAGCCTGGTGAGCTGCCCTCTATGGGGTCGCACAGAGTTGGACATGACTGAAGCAACTTAGCACCAGCAGGGTAGAAGACATTTGTAAGCAGGAGGATTCAGAGAAGAAAAGTGTGGAAGTGAGGCAGAAGAAATTGTTTCTGATGTTATTCTTAAATTAAATGTAAATCCTACTTTGCTTAAAGGATTGACTGTGGGGTGTCAGATCATAGGAGAAAAATATTCTTTTATGGGGCAAGAACAAGCTACAATCTTTTTTTTAATTATGTTCTTCATTTGACTTGAGATTTCCTCAGTGTTACAATCATTGTTTTATTTTTAAAATCAATCTCTAGGACAGGGCATTGAGTGAAAAAATAGAAGGAAACACAGAGGTTTTCAGGTATAATATTTGATGAAAACAGGAAAAATAAAGGGAAAGTAGAACTCCAGCAACTAAACAGGGAAAGAAGATGTTCACTTTTAGGAATATTAAGGCTGCATACACATCTGAACCATTACCTGCTCTTTACAATAGAAAGAAAAGAAGAAACGCAGGCTGGCATGACTGGAATGTATCGAGGAGAATTAAATTTTATGTGGTAGACACCTGACATTGATTATATCTTTTTTTGGCTGCACTACGCAGCTTGTGGGATCTTAGTTCCTTGGCCAGGGATCGAACCCGGACCTATAGCAGTGACAGCGCTTAACCACTGGAGAGCCAGGGAACTCCCACTTTGGTGATATGATCCTCCCAACAAAATATTGAAGCAAATAATATCTTTATTTTTTAGCTAGGTATACTAAAACTTAGAGAGTTTAAGCATCTTGCTCCAGATCACACAGCTGGCATGTGGAGGGGCCCTGGTATGAACCCAGATCAATTGCTGCATGATAGCTAGAAAAAGGTGAAATGGACTAGGCATGTGATGGCCACATGATGAAACATCATAATGCTGTTGTTAAAAAAGAGCCAACAGGCCCAAAATGGAGTCACCTGTAAAAAGGCTCACATCACCAAATGGAGACTTAATCTAATTGCAGTTTCAGCCTCTCCTAGGAATATAATCTTAATCACTCAGTCTGAAATTTCCTGGTCAACACTAGAAAGGAAATCTACCTGATAGACCTCCCACTGTGCAACAAAGGAAGGTGACCTTGTCTGAACAATCTACTCTCTGCTAGAATAACTTCCTTGTCTTGCTTCCTTCTGACTATAAAAGTCTGCCCTTTTGTACAGCTCTTTAGAGCGCTTCTATTTACCAGATGAGATGTCACCCAATTTATGATTCATTTCATAAAACCAATTAGGACTTTAAAATTTATTCAGTTGAGTTTTGTTTTTTAATGCTATTATATGTGTTTGAGCATTATCCTATAAGCCAGCACTGACAGATATATAATACAAACCACAGATGTGAGCCACATCTGGTAGCCATATTTTAAAAGATATACCGATGAAATGAATCTTAATATATTAGTATTTATCTAAATATATACAAATATTATATATATTTTACATTCCTTTTATCAGACCAAGTCTCAAAAATCTAATGCAATTTAATTTCAGCATCTTTCATTTCAGATTAGTTACATTTCAAGTGCTCAATAGCTATATGTGGCTCGTGGTTACTGAATTGGGCAGTGCAGCCATAAGCAATATAGGAAGTGACTTGATATGATTTATACTTGAGAAAGACTTGTCAGACAGGACTGTGGAGGATAACTCTGGAGACAGCATGATAGAAGGTAGGGAGATGTTCACGAGTGTAATGGTAATTCTCTCAGGAAGAGATAAAGGACTAAATTCAAGGGTTAACAGAGTGACTAGAGAGAAGGGATATTTTATTTTTTTTTATTTTTTATTTTTTTTAGGAGGGATATTTTAAAGGTATTAATACAGTCAATAGGATCTGGCTGGAAGGGTGATATCAAGTGGGAGAAAAAGAGTCTAGAAGACAAAGGATAAACAGGTTTGAAAAAAAATTGCTTTCTGAGGAATATCTAAGTAGAGAAATCCAGTAAAAAAGTTGGAAATATTAATCTGGAGCTAAAAATGAGAGTGTCATTGGAAGATGGGTGAGAGGACCCTGAGATAATACATGAGAAGAAGGGGAATAGAATATACGTTCTGAGGATCTCAATTCTTAAAAGGCAGTCAGGGGAAAAGAAGACACAGAGGAGTTTTTAGATACAGAAGTACAACCAGAAGAGAACCAAAGTACAACTAAATTTCATGTATCCTTAAATGGCAACCCCCATGGAGAGAGGAGCCTGGTAGGCTACAGTCCATGGGGTCGCAAAGAGTCGGACACGACTGAGCGACTTCACTTTCACTTTCACTTTATAAAAACAGTCATGATGAAGGCTATGTAAAAATATGAATACATGTATATGAGTAAAGAGAACAGAATACCAAACAGTATGTATTTATCATTTAACATAAATGATGGGCAAACATGAAAATAGTCTATAACATAATGATATTATGGATAGCATGTCATTAAAATTCTTTAATGCTATCATATTGTTTATGGACTAAAAAGATGGAAAGAACAAATATGACATAAAGTATAGAGGAATTACAAATAAATCCCTGTGTTTAATTTAGTGGCTGCCACCTGACAACATTTAACAGAATGTTATGTAAGATCACCATTTCTCAACTTTTTTTTCCCCATTTTTTTCTCTCCTCCCCTAAAGGCGCCTTGTTAGATATCTTTTCCTAATTCCCCCATATTAAAATTTAATATCACAGATATAACTATATATCTGTTTATATACTGTGGCCCTTTGGAAAGTCACAGATCACTGTAATATCTAAGATTTTTCTCCTCCCACCTCTCCAATAACCAATGTTGATTCCCTTGAGGGTGATATACCTCCTGCTGAGAAGGCATATGCTAGATAATTCTGTTAGGGAAAAAAAAGAAGAAAAAGAAGCCAGGTCTTGGTAAACTTCAGTAATGCCTTTAAGGAAAGAAATATGTTTCAAACTACTAGTCCACCATTACTTTTTTGTTTGCTTCATGATAACTGTCAAAGGAAGTGAGAGATTTTCATGAAACGTTCAAGCCTAAGGAGTAAAGGTTTTATAAATATATTATAGACTTGTCTTCCTCAAACAAAATGAAAGTCAACATGATCATTTGAAAGTTACCCTTCATTTTAAATAAATTTCAGCAAAATTGGTCCATGATCAAATTGTGTGAGGTTGACAGTTCACTTAGATTTTCCAAGTTCACAGAACTACATTCTTACTTAGATGCGATTAGCAGTGAGTAGCTGTTTGACTTTTTAATTTTTTGGTTTATGAGATCAAACTCAGGGGAAAAATCTTTTAAGTGTTTTATTTATCATTGAAAAGAAAAATAGCCTTATTGAGTTACATAGAAAAATGTGTTTTCTTACAAATTACCATACCTATTTTACTGAGTGAAAGAATATCAAGGAGAAATTTGGTAATGCCTTTTAGCCACTAAAATGGTAATATACGGGCATGTCTGAGAAATAACAATTCAGAGGTGACTTTCTAATCTTTCATCCTGAAATTAGATCACAGGCAGTGTTAAGGAGCCAGGAGAGCTGCATGTAATACAGTGGGCTCTGTGTGAGCCACTTATCTTTGGGTAAAATAAAAGGCATGGGTTGTATCTTCTGTATCATGTTTCTAACAATGTTGGCCATTCTGTAGATGCTGATGCCCTCTGATTTCAATTTTCAGCATCACTACTTACTTGTGTGTGTTGACTTAATTTCCCCAGAAGAGTCTGAAGATACCACAGATTAAAATCAGCACTAGGTCAAGTAATGAACTTTACCTTTATGTAAGACTGTCTGCCAATGGCTAGCACAAACTTATTCAGAGGAAATGCCCTATGAATTTCTTACATTCGTGGACATTTTGTGGGCACAGGCATTGATGACTATTATTGTGGACTACTGTTTCAAGGATGTTTTTACAGTCAACAGCCTTGAAGATACAATGTCTTCCTCCAGAGCAGAGGGTAGGCTTACTTTGAAAACAGATTATGTCTCCCTCTAGGGTAGATGTCAGACAAGTTTGCTTTCAACCCATTATACAAGACTTGGGTTCTCTTGAGTATGGGTTCCTCAGATGTGACACAAACCCACTATGTGCCTAGCACCCACCTGGGCCCACCTTGCCATCGCCCTGTGGGAGCTGGAGGGCAAGGGAAAGCATGAACATGAAGCTCACAGTGCTCTCTGTGCTGTGAACAACAGACTTCTTTGTCTTCAACCCGGGAATCTTGTGTCTTCTGCCAGCTCCCCTGAAACTTTTGCAGCTGACTTGTTAGCATGCAAGTAGCGTAAAATCTCTGACCCTTTACAATTTTTGAAAATACTTTTGTGCTCTCCTTCTTTTCATCAAACATTATTAATTAGACTATCTATTCCTTATTTTTCAGGGAACCAAAATACCTAGTGCCTTGGACTTTCTATTAACTGAGACTCAAGTCTAGTTCATTATTCCTCAAAAATGACTAAAGTGAAGTCACTACTATAAAAATCACTTCCTAAGATCCTAACAGTCTGGAAATAAAATGGCTTCTATATTCGCCACTATTGCCTCCTTGAATTTTCTCAATTATATAATTAAGGCTTTCTGGAAAAGCTGAGCAGATTGAAGTTGAAGAAGTTTCCATCAACCAACAAAGATGAACCAAAAGTCAGTAAGGTGACCCAAAAGAAGCAAAAGGCTTATTAATGAGGGTAGGACCCTACTGTGAAATAATACTTAGGTAGATTAAATAATTAAAAAAATAAAATTATATTATCTGTGGGCTCAAAGAATTGGGGAAGAGTGATGGATGAATAAGGGTTTAGGTTAATCCTTTGAAAAAGTTATACTTGAAAGGTTGAAAATGATCAGTTTAAAGAGACTAAAATCCAGATCTTTAAAACATTTTAAATTTATTTAACCATAAGTTTGCTTTCTATGTCTGTGTGTCTGTTTTGTAGATAAGTTCATTCATATCATTTTTTATAGAATCCACATATAAGTGATATCATTTATCTTTCTCTGTCTGGCTTACATCACTTAGTATGATAATCTCTAGGTCTATCCATGTTGCTGCAAGTGGCATTATTTCATTCTTTTTTATGACTGAGTAATATTTCATCATGCACACACACACACACACACACACACACACACACACACCCTCACACCTTCTTTACCCATTCATCCATCAATGGACATTTAGATTGCTTCCATGTCTTGGCTAATGTAAACACTGCTGCTATGAACATTGGGGTACATGTGTCTTTTCGTGTTATACTTTTCTCAGGGTATATGCCCAGTAGTGAGATTGCTGGGTTATATGGTAGTTCTATGTTTGTTTGTTTTTTTTTTAAGAAACCTCCATATGGTTCTCCATTTACGTTCTCACCAACAGTGTAAGCGGGTTCCCTTTTCTCCATTCCCTCTCCAGCATTTATTATTTGGAGGCACTTTAATGATGGCCATTCTGACCGGTGTGAAATGGTACCTCATTGCAGTTTTGTAAAATCTAGATATATTAACTCCTCATGTACACACACATGGTTACTTGCTTCCTCTCTCTGAATGTATGTGTGTCTGTATATAAACTTGCATATGTTGTAATGCATAGATTTTGCATACAGTTTGATGAATTTTGACAAGTGTTTATACCCACTGTAACTACCAGAGTTAAGATACTGAATGTTTCCATCACTCCCAGAAAGTTCCTTCTTGCCTCCACCATTCAGAGGCAACCTTTATTAGTTTTGCCTGTTCATATCATATAATGTTAAAAGGATAAAATGTGCTGAGGTGCTTTTGAATCAATGCAGGTACCTGAAAGCAAAAATACACAGAGTACATAATAAACAATGAGGAGAGCAACATCAGAGGAGTGTTCTAAAGGGCCTCGGGTATCAAAGTAAGAAGTCTGAATGTGATGAGAGGGCTTCTAAAGAGCAACTGGTAGCTCTTCAGGAAGGTGATGACATGATAAAGGTGACATTTAAGATTGGCCTCACAGTATTATGCAAAATAGGCCAGAGTGGGTGAGAAATTCTACAAAGAATACAATTGAATTTGCAGTGACAAGTATTATTCTGCATATAACCCTGAGCAAAGCAAGATGCTCAATTTTGGTATTATTGGTAAAAGGCTGAATAGAACAGTAAAACTGGCTTTGTGAGCAAGGTCATAAGCAGTGGCAAATGGAGGCTGACAGCATAAGAAGGCAGTGATAAGTGGAGAGCAAGAAAAATCAGTGTTAGATTCAATCTTTTTCACACCATCTATTACAGGCCAGATTAAGACCCTGCTGTAAGACGTATGGATTTGTAGATGACACAAAATTAGAAGATTGCTCACGTATCAAAAAAGAGGGAAACAAAATTCCTTCTCTGGGATCTGAAAAAAATGAAGGCCTGGGGCTGACAAATAGCTCTTATAATTCAACAAAATAAGAAGTAAGACATGACAAAAACCTGAACAACTTGTATGGCGGTCCACAGCATCTAGAAAGCCTCTGTCTGATGGGAGGTTTTTGCTAGTTTGCAGCTTAATTGGAAGTGAGTGAAGAATGGAGATGATGTTGACTTGGAAAACTAACAGATGGTAACTAAGATAATAGTCTCTGAAGTTATTTAGGGCCCTGAAAACTGTTTAAGAAAATCAAGATATTATTCCATAGAGATTAAAGGAGGGCATAAATAGAATGTATAAAGTTCTGAGGGAAATGATGATGGCAGATGTTCTGTACAAAAGAAGAAAACTTTCAAGAGGGAAAAGAGGACACAAGAGCTTAGAAGAAATTACTAGAAACCACAGGATGAGCTAGGGGCAGAGTAGTAATTACATTATGCAGCAGTTGAAGATTTGTAAACCAAAACAGAAAAACATCCTCCCAGGTTGAGGCTTTGCACAGTGGTATGTACCAAAAAGCAAAATTAATCTCAGAGCAATTAAAGTTAAAACTATAGGGGAAAATGTTGGTTAGAGAGTTTATTCATTCTCTTATTTCATCTCTTTGCCCCAAAAAGTAATGAATAGTTTCTTATAGTGAAGGAGATCATCAGATTCAGATAAATTTCATAGTGAATAGTGCTCTTCCTTGCCAATTTTAATTGAAGGTTGTAGGTACATTGTGTCATGGAATAAATATTATTTTAGAGGGTCACAAGCTAAATGGATATTCTATTCCAAAGTGATGAGTAGTAAAGGATAAAGGGATTTCTCCCCAAATATCTACGTGGTAGGTGCTACCTTAAAGTTTGTCGCACTAACTAAATTGGTGAGTTCAATTTCCCTAATATATTTGCAATTTAAAAAGTTGCCAGTTAACACACTTGAATGGATTTCTACTGGTAGTTTCAGTGAAGGATCTTTTATGGCCAGAGGCACCTTTTGGGCAGTCTGCCCGAGGTAAGACAGCTTGAGAGTAAGTATTAGTTAAAAAGTAATGTTTATAAATCTTCATTTTTTCCCCCAGTTATCTACATGCTAGAAGATTGGGAGAAAAAAATTACACATTCTATAAATAAGCAAATACCCAATAAACCTTAATGTTGACACTTACCAGAAAACCACTGCTGATGCCTCTGGTAAAATATCTCACATTTGATATTTTAAATAATTAATATTTCAAAGAGACCTTTGAAATACTCTGTGTGTCTTATCAGAATCAATCATTTACTAAGGGTACGGAACATTTGTGAAAGGAGAACTAAGCAAAAACAAACTTGGAAAAAGAATAAATTTAACTCCATTCAAAACTATCCAGCAAAGTAAATATCAGTGACTTTCTAAAAAGATAATAACAAAGATATTTTTGGATATAGGCATAGTAATAATATCTGCCATTTACTGAGAGTTTATAATATGTCAAGCCCTGTTCTAAGGGATGTACCAACCTATTCTTCAGGTAATAAAACTGAGGCACATTTAGGTAAGTAAGTCGCTCAAGGTGGCAAAGTTGGGAGGTGACAGAACCAGCTTCAGACCCTTGGAAGCATGTCTCTTGAGCAGGAGTTGGCAAATTACAGCCTCAGTGGTCAAACCAGCCTACCACTTCTGTTTGTACAGTCCACATCATAAGAATGGTTCTCATACATTAAACTTTTTTTTAATTAAAAAAGAATAATCTTTCATACTACATGAAAACTCCCCCCAATAACAATTTCAGCCCATAACTTATTGGAACATAGCCATGCTATTTCATGATGTATTGGCCCATGGCTGCTTTCAAGCTGTAACAGCAGACATGAGTAGCTGTGATGGAGATTTGTTTGGTCTTTGAGGTCTAAAGTATTTATTATCTGGCCCTTTACACAATAAGTTTGCTGAGCACTGCTCTAGAGCACACACTGTCAACATCCGTGTCATGATACATCCAGACACCTGGGGAACTCAAAAACACTGTCAACATCTGTGTCATGATACATCCAGACACCTGGGGAACTGAAAATCTCTAAGTTACCAAAGGAGCTTGGCAACCTCCGTGTCAGTGAAATAGGGCTCATTTATGGGTGGAAGATGGGAAAGAATACCAGAAGTCAATGTCTGCCTATTTGAAACTGAGATGTCTCTACTTAGAAGTACAAAGTCAAGAATGACACAGAATCATTCATGAAGCAACAATTACACATACACTTCTATGTGGATTTACATTTAAGAGACCTTGAAAGAGAAGAGAGTTGTTTTCTGTTTTTCTGTTTTTTGTTTTATCCCTCAAAGGCAACAAAACACCTGCTTTCCAAGCTTATAAATTTATTTTATTTTATTATTATTTTTAATATAAATTTATTTATTTTAATTGGAGGCTAATTACTTTACAATATTGTATTGGTTTTGCCATACATCAACATGAAAAAGGAAAAGAGGAAATGTTATAATTCTCTTTAAAAATATTGTTTTTTTATGTGAACCATTATTATAAAGCCTTTATTGAATTTGTTAAAATATTGTTACTGTTTTATGTTTTTGTTTTCCTGGCCATGAAGCATGTGGGATCTTAGCCCCCAGACAAAGGACTGAACCCACACTCTCTTCATTGCAAGGCAAACTTTTAACCACTGGACCACCAGGGAAGTCCCTGTTATAATTCTCTTGATGAATGTGTTAGACGGGTTACAAAGGACAAAGGTAGGAATTTAGTGTAAGCATGTAGGCAGAAGTACTAGGAATAGGAAACAGGCTTCAGCAGTAAAATAGTCAGGTGAGATTCCCAAAGAAGTAAAATACCACATGATCCAGCAGTGCCAATTCTGGTCATATATCAGGGGAAAACCATAATTCAAAAAGACACATGCACCCCGACATACACAGCAGTGCTGTTCACAGTGGAGACACGGAAACAGTGTAAATGCTCATCAACACATGAAAGGATAAAGAAGATGTGGTACATGTATACAATGGAACTCTCAGTTCAGTTCAGTTCAGTTCAGTCGCTCAGTCGTGTCCGACTCTTTGCGACCCCATGAATCGCAGCACGCCAGGCCTCCCTGTCCATCACCATCTCCTGGAGTTCACTCAGACTCATGTCCGTTGAGTCTGTGATGCCATCCAGCCATCTCATCCTCTGTCATCCCCTTCTCCTCCTGCTGCCAATCCCTCCCAGCATCAGAGTCTTTTCCAATGAGTCAACCCTTCGCATGAGGTGGCCAAAGTACTGGAGCTTCAGCTTTAGCATCATTCCTTCCAAAGCAATCCCAGGGTTGATCTCCTTCAGAATGGACTGGTTGGATCTCCTTGCAGTCCAAGGGACTCTCAAGAGTCTTCTCCAACACCACAGTTCAAAAGCATCAATTCTTCGGTGCTCAGCCTTCTTCACAGTCCAACTCTCACATCCATATATGACCACAGGAAAAACCATAGCCTTGACTAGACGGACCTTAGTCGGCAAAGTAATGTCTCTGCTTTTGAATATACTATCTAGGTTGGTCATAACTTCCAAGGATTAAGCATCTTTTAATTTCATGGCTGCAATCATCATCTGCAGTGATTTTGGAGCCCAAAAAATAAAGTCTGACACTGTTTCCACTGTTTCCCCATCTATTTCCCATGAAGTGATGGGACCGAATGCCATGATCTTCATTTTCTGAATGTTGAGCTTTAAGCCAACTTTTTCACTCTCCTCTTTCACTTTCATCAAGAGGCTTTTTAGCTCCTCTTCACTTTCTGTTATAAGGGTGGTGTCATCTGCATATCTGAGGTTATTGATATTTCTCCCGGCAATCTTGATTCCAGCTTGTGTTTCTTCCAGCCCAGCGTTTCTCATGATGTACTCTGCATATAAGTTAAATAAGCAGGGTGACAATATACAGCCTTGACATACTCCTTTTCCTATTTGGAATCAGTCTGTTGTTCCATGTCCAGTTCTAACTGTTGCTTCCTGGCCTGCATACAGATTTCTCAAGAGGCAGGTCAGTGGTCTGGTATTCCCATCTCTTTCAGAATTTTCCACAGTTTATTGTGATCCACACAGTCAAAGGCTTTGGCATAGTCAATAAAGCAGAAAGAGATGTCTTTCTGGAACTCTCTTGCTTTTTCCATGATCCAGCGGATTTTGGCAATTTGATCTCTGATTCCTCTGCCTTTTCTAAAACCAGCTTGAACATCAGGGAGTTCACAGTTCATGTATTGCTGAAGCCTGGCTTGGAGAATTTTGAGCATTACTTTACTAGCATATGAGATGAGTGTAATTGTGTGGTAGTTTGAGCATTCTTTGGGATTGCCTTTCTTTGGAATTGGAATGAAAACTGACCTTTTCCAGTCCTGTGGCCACTGCTGAGTTTTCCAAATTTGCTGGCCTATTGAGTGTAGCACTTTCACAGCATCATCTTTCAGGATTTGAAACAGCTCAACTGGAATTCCATCACCTCCACTAGCTTTGTTCATAGTGATGCTTTCTCAGGCCCACTTGACTTCACTTTCCAAGATGTCTGGCTCTAGATTAGTGATCACATCATCATGACTATCTGGGTCGTGAAGATCTTTTTTGTATAGTTCTTCCGTGTATTCTTGCCACTTCTTCTTAATATCTTCTGCTTCTGTTAGGTCCATACCATTTCTGTCCTTTATCGAGCCCATCTTTGCATGAAATGTTCCCTTGGTATCTCTAATTTTCTTGAAGAGATCCCTAGTCTTTCACATTCTGTTGTTTTCCTCTATTTCTTTGCATTGATCGCTGAAGAAGGCTTTCTTATCCTTCTTGCTATTCTTTGGAACTCTGCATTCAGATGCTTATATCTTTCCTTTTCTCCTTTGCTTTTTGGCTCTCTTCTTTTCACAGCTCTTTGTAAGGCCTCCCCAGACAGCCATTTTGCTTTTTTGCATTTCTTTTCCATGGGGATGGTCTTGATCCCTGTCTCCTGTACAATGTCACGAACCTCATTCCATAGTTCATCAGGCACTCTATCAGATCTAGGCCCTTAAATCTATTTCTCACTTCCACTGTATAATCATAAGGGATTTGATTTACGTCATACCTGAATGGTCTAGTGGTTTTCCCTACTTTCTTTAATTTAAGTCTGAATTTGGTAATAAGGAGTGCATGATCTGAGCCACAGTCAGCTCCTGGTCTTGTTTTTGTTGACTGTATAGAGCTTCTCCATCTTTGGCTGCATAGACACAGCAGCCTAGAGTGCCAGGCTGTGACGGCGCAGGAACGGCCGAGAGGAGCTACCCTGCATCCGAGATCAGGGGCAGCAGCCGAGAGGAGCTACCCCGCGTCCGAGGTCAGGGGCAGCCAGGAGAAGCCACCTCGCACCCAAGGCCAAGGGCGGTAACCCTGAGGAGCCACCCCAAGCCTGAGGCCAAGGGCGGCAGCTGGGAGGAGAGACCTCGCGCCCAAGGCCAGGGGCGGTGACCCTGAGGAGCCACCCTGAGCCCGAGGCCAGGGCCAGCGGCTGGGAGGAGCATCCCGAGGAGCAGTGAGGGCCTAGAGCCATCCCACATTGAAGGTCAGGAACGGAGGCGGTAAGGAGATACCCCTCGTCCAAGGTAAGGAGCAGTGGCTGTGCTTTGCTGGAGCAGCCATGAAGAGATACCCCACGCCCAAGGTAAGAGAAACCCAAGTAAGATGGTAGGTGTTGCAAGAGGGCATCAGAGGGCAGACACAATGAAACCATACTCACAGAAAACTAGTCAATCTAATCACACTAGGACCACAGCCTTGTCTAACTCAATGAAACCAAGCCATGCCCGCAGGGCAACCCAAGACGGGCGGTCATGGTGGAGAGGTCTGATAGAGCGTGGTCCACTGGATAAGGGAATGGCAAACCAGTTCAGTATTCTTGCCTTGAGAACCCCATAAACAGCATGAAAAGGCAAAATGATAGGATACCAAAAGAGGAACTCCCCAGGTCATTAGGTGCCCAACACACTACTGGAGATCAGTGGAGAAATAACTCCAGAAAGAATGAAGGGATGGAGCCAAAGCAAAAACAATACCCAGCTGTGGATGTGACTGGTGACAGAAGCAAGATCCGATGCTGTAAAGAGCAATATTGCATAGGAACCTGGAATGTCAGGTCCATGAATCGAGGCAAATTGGAAGTGGTCAAACAAGAGATGGCAAGGGTGAACGTTGACATTCTAGGAATTAGCGAACTAAAATGGACTGGAATGGGTGAATTTAACTCAGATGACCATTATATCTACTACTGCGGGCAGGAATTCCACAGAAGAAATGGAATAGCCATCATGGTCAATGAAAGAGTCCGAAATGTAGTACTTGGATGCAATCTCAAAAACGACAGAATGATCTCTGTTCATCTCCAAGGCAAACCATTCAACATCACAGTAATCCAAGTCTATGGCCCAACCAGTAACACTGAAGAAGCTGAAGGTGAACGGTTTTATGAAGACCTACAAGACCTTTTAGAACTAAAACCCAAAAAAGATGTCCTTTTCATTATAGGGGACTGGAATGCAAAAGTAGGAAGTCAAGAAACACCTGGAGTAACAGGCAAATTTGGCCTTGGAATGCAGAATGAAGCAGGGCAAAGACTAAAAGAGTTTTGCCAAGAGAACACACTGGTCATAGCAAACATCCTCTTCCAACAACACAAGAGAAGACTCTACCCATGGACATCACCAGATGGTCAACACCGAAATCAGACTGATTATATTCTATGCAGCCAAAGATGGAGAAGCTCTATACAGTCAACAATGGAACACTACTCATCAATAAAAGAAACAAAACAACGCCATTTGCAGCAATATGGATGGACCTAGAAAATATCATACTAAAGTGAAGTAAGTCAGAAAGAAAAAAACAAAAACACTGTATGATATCACTTATATGTGACATCTAAAATATGACACGAATGAACTCTACCACAAAACGGAGACAACAGACACCGAGGACAGACTTATAGTTGCCAAGGGGGAGAGGAATGGTGGAGGGATAGATTGGGAGTTTTGGATTAGCAGATGCAAACTATTGCATATATAATGGATAAACAACAAGATCTTATGTTATAGCACAGGGAAATATATTCAATATCTTGTGATGAACTATAATGGACAAATATGAATATATATATACACACACGTATAATGAGTCACTTGGCTGTCACAAGGGCTTCCCTTGTGGCTCAGCTGATAAAGATACAACCTTGACTGTAATCCTCCAGCCACAACAATAGCCCTAGTCATCCATTAATGTCATTACTTCAGTATTTTGATGTTCATTCTCAACTACCATGTGAGCCTACTCTTAGTATTTTTTATTTCCTCTTCTACCATTTTCAAACTATTTCTCCATTTTTGGGTCTTTGAGTCCAAACTCCCCAAGAAAAAGAGGCAAATTGATTAAACCAGGATAGACCAGCCATTGGGAAAGAGCGTTCATGACAAGCTATTTCTTATGAAATAGACAAAGCTACAGATAACTATCCTTGGGTCAAGAATCAATCTCTGGCCCATTTTGAAAGTAGGGGATGATTGCATGACACAAAGCATGGTCAGCATTAAGAAGCTGCTGATTACCACTTGCCTCAGAAAAGGAGCTAAAGGTATATACTTCTGATATGCATTATCATAACTCAATAGCATAATTTACATGGATGTTTCAAAATGGGAAAGGGAAGGATTTATCTTTAAGCCTTGATCTAAATCCCTTAATAATTCCTTTTTTTTAAAAGTCACTTCAGTTGTGTCTGACCCTATGCGACCCCATAGATGGCAGCCCACCAGGCTCCCCCGTTCCTGGGATTCACAAGGCAAGAAGACTGGAGTGGGTTGCCATTTCCTTCTCCAACCATGAAAGTGAAAAGTGAAAGTGAAGTCGCTTAGTCGCATCTGACTCTTAGCGACCCCATGGACTGCAGCCTACCAGGATCCTCCGTCCATGGGATTTTCCAGGCAAGAGTACTGGAGTGGGGTGCCATTGCCTTCTCCGAATAATTCCTTAAGAGGAATTCAATAATCTGCTCCAGAAGAGAGCCACTATGACTCTGAGCATGCCTGGATTCTTCCTCAATCAACTAGAATGGATTTATACTTCTAGCAGTCTCACTTCTGTCTCCTGATGGAATTGAAACAAGTTGCTGAAAAATAATTATTTAGAAAGCGGAACTGTCACACGATAGTTTGTGGTCTTTCATGGACTTCAGGAAGTGATCTCAGTTTCAAAGGTTCCAGTTCTCTTCTGTGATGGAGACAACTTAATTTACAACCTCACTATTTACTTGCATTCCCATTTCAAGGACAAACCATCAGCGACTCCCAAACAATATTATTTATAAAATTTCCTATCATCTCAGACTTCATGTGTTTCAGATGGATGGAACTACCCAAAGATTTCCCCATCTAATCATAGCCCTAATGACTACTTACCTCAATTTTCTCTCTCTCTCTCTTTTAATTATTCCCCAGGCTTAGAACCTTTGAACAATCTTTAGTAATTTTTTATTCATCTCCAAAAGTCAAATAGTGACTAACCTATAGCACATTGTCACTGGCAATACAGAGTCTCCTCCTCAAGTCTAACACATATTCCTTAACCTGGATAATCTACATGAATCAGCTTGCGGAATTTTGTTTCCAGTCTCTCCTACAACTACACTATAACTTTAATCACATTATCCTCTTCTCTAAGATTCAAGGCTCATCTGTTCCAATCCACACTCCAATGATCTCACTAATTATTTCCAGATTTTTCTTTGGCTTCTCCAATCACACCAGCTAAGCTACCTCTCCTTATCATTTTCTACAGATCCTAAGGTCTTCCCTCATGTTTCTAAATTAAGAAATAAAAGATTAATGTCAATGTTAAAGAAAAAAGCACATAACAACAAAAGACAGATACTTTATACTTTTGAGTTTAAATGGATATAACTTTTAGAAAGATTATTAAATGAATATATTTTAGCTCACCAGATCTATTCAAGGGGTCAAAGTTCTAGAGTGAGTGCTTTGGAAACATAAAGGGCCTAAATTCAGGTAATTTAGGCAATTTATACAAAACACACATTAACAATATCCTGCTGTATTAAATAATTAAAATTTAGATAGACTTTAATTATATGCTTTACTAAATAAAAGGAAGTTGGTCTCCAATAGAAAAAAATGTTAATTTCAAAATAAATAAATAAATAACTCCCTAAGGCAGATAGTCCTAGTAAATTTAACATACTGCTACTACCATTTAATTGAATTCAACTATTAAATTAAAAAAGAAGACATATGCAAAATAATAAGGCAATTGTATATTAGGTGGTATTGCCTTTTAGTGTTTCAGTCAAGGGAACAATGATTAACCTCTTCATTACTTTATAATGTTCATCAGGGAAAAAATAGCACTTCAAAGTTCAAATTTTCTATAATTGAAACCCACAGAGCTCCTAAGAATACAGGGTAATAAAGCATAGGGTGCTTCATTAGAGGAAGTCTATAATTACAGATTACTGAGTAAATAATATGGATGTCATTGAATTACATGGGAGTCGATCAGTTAGTAGAAAATGGCATAAAACTACAAAATTAGGAACCAATACCTCAGAGATATAATTATGTCAATTTCTGAACATTATGTAGTTCTTTTAAAATAAAATCATAGATGATAATTATGCTTAAATAACCCACTGAAAGCTGGCAAAATCAGAGAAAACACTGGCATTTAAAGATAATCATTCCTTGGAGCTTAAATTCATGACTGCTTTATTTTGATGTGTCTACTTGACCTCTGCATTTCTTTGATTTTCACTTTTACATAAAAAAAAACTTCCATGGCTTATATCATATACTATTTCATGAAGTAACTGTATCACTGTCTAGCTACTGCTGTGTAACTACTGTTTGTGAATGTGGATATATTTTTATTAAAATGGATAGAGCTGGGTTCAGAGACAGACTTTCAAATATGCACGTAATTTCTTACTTGGGATTAAGAAGAAAAGATTTACAACTTCAAATTTGTTTCAACCATGTCTCTTCTTAGGATAGCAGGCGCCAAAGAGAAAAGCAGGGAGGACTTAGACACAGTATGCTTCACTCATAGCCCCAGTACATTTCTTATTTAGCTTTTAATTCATTCTTTCAAGCTATCAACATGTGACCACTAGGCACTTACTCAGGGGATAGCACTCTACAAAACAGGGAATCATAAGGCATTCTTCTAGGAAACATTGCCACAAATAGAACAATTATATATTTCTTCCACTATGTAGTCTTATTTGAAAATTGAGAGCATTTTTGATTAATAAAGAGCCTTGCTTATCAAACTGAATACCAATGAAACACTTTAAAAATCGCTACTTGTTTAAAATATATCTGAAGAATAGAAGGAAAAATAGTGCAGATTTTTGGCTCTTAGAAAGATAATTTAATACAACACTCTAATTTTTACATTATAATTTGGGCATGGCTCAGGTGTTTGCATAAGCCAAGATTCTACCATTTAGAAAAGCAAGTTATTTTTGTATAGTCCGTGTACTGATCAGTTATCTCAGATAATACATTATGAAGGAAGAAACTGCTGATTTCAAGAAAGATATTAAAAAGATTGTTTATTTTCCTTGTCTACTAAACAGTAATAATTTTTAATATTGCTAATCATTTTCCTTCTTTTGGATAAGTTTAAAAAAAGAAATTAATACCAAATATGTGTTATTCTTCAAAAGTGGGGTTAAAACGTGGTATCTTCCAAAAGGGAAGAGAGTGAGAAAGTCACTAAATACTCCTTGGCAAAGATTTAGGACCAGGCAATATTCTATTCTTTTCATGATTTGCTCACCTAAACTCATCAGTGAAATCTCTGCATACTATCGGATTTCATTCGACTGTTTATTTCCTATTTATAGCCTATATGAAGAGGGGAAAATTGTAGTCCACAAAGAAATGATAAGGACAATTTTTCACTCAGCACTTCCACAGCAGTTGGTGATTTTTAGTATAAGGGAAATTTATCCTCACCCTTTAGAAGGAATGCTCAATCCTGGGTGTTAGAGAACACATGAATTTTCCACTTCAGGAAAAAGGAAGGAAAAAAAGGTTCCATGATTTCTTTAAAGCAATTACCTGCCTTGTGAGGCTTTAAAAATGCCATTATATTTGTTTTACTAACTAAGTGTTCACATTAGCACGGTCTTGAACAAAGAAGTATAATCAAGAGAATCTATTCAGTGCTGAAATCTTATTTCTCTCCAGACTAGAGGAAGCTACTTTAAGGTTCATCCTGAATTGGGGAGTGAAGTGAGGAAAAGGTCACTTCCACCTCAGAGTCAAATCAAGAGAAGACAACATGGGCTGAATGGACTAATCATGCTCATTGTAAGAGGTGATTTGGAAGTAGGTAGCTAAGGAAACCTTGTCAACATCCAGCTCCATTCAAGAAAGGACAATGTCTCTTAATCTCATTAGAATGACCGGGGCGTATTTATTTAGAGCAATGATAAAGAAGATGACAAATTAACCAACCACACTGCATTTTCTCTGAAGAAATACTCTGCAAACAGAAAGACTGTATCCACTGAGACCAGGGCACTGATTAGGTGACTTCATTAAGGCCTATTTCCCAGGGGGGCCTGGTTTTCCTATTTGAAATCTCTGTTTTGATGCCAAAAAATCTGCTTGAAATTTCTCTTACATGTCAAACTTAACCAGTAAATGATCACAAAGACAGAGTTTGAGTTTCATATACAACAGATAGTTAAGGAATAGGAGAATATTACCTTTCTGTTTGGGGAATGACATGTTTTCTACGAGATTGAAGCCTGTGAGGTCACCATGTTCACAGCCCCAAAAGTAGTCAAAGAGCAACAGTTTCATATGATTCAAACTAATATTTAGGGATATAATAAAGTCATCTGAACTATTACCAGCTTTCTGAAAAAATATTTCAAGACAAAGAGGCAAGACTGTATTATGACAGTCTTGCAAGACTGTATTATGACAGTCTTGCTATGCTATGCTATAGTCTTGCATTGGCTATGCTAGGACAATGATGATCTGCATCTTAAAATATTTTCAAAAATGCAGAACTTGAAAAGCACAGTCTTTCTAATAGTCCCTATTTTCCATAACTCCAACCTCCACATTCTAACTCTATGTTTTGAGTCATCAATATAAATTCAAGACAAGCCTGTTCTCCACACGTAGTTGGCATGCTCTCTGGGCTATTATTGTTCATGATGACAAGGTCAATTATTTGTGTTTCTTTCCCTAAAGCTTAGGAATAGTTTTGCAAGATCTCCCAGAACTCTGTCCCTTACTCCTACTCCAGCATAGGGATGCAAGGCAGCTTATCTCGTCATTTTAATGAAACATCTTTGAGGTATGATTTCACTGGGGAGAGATTTGGAAATCAAAGCTTAAGTAGGGCTGTGAAAGTAAGTTATACAGTACTGAGGAAAACACAATCTCGAGAACTCATTTTTTCCCTCAGCAAGCATTAATGAATGTCAAGCCTTCATAGATTAGTTAATATACTTAGAGATAGATAAAGCATGTTTGTTTTGCCAAAACCTTGATACAGCCAGTACCTCACTGAGAACTGAACAAATAAATCCACTTGTTATAGTATTTTTCAGGGAAAAATTCAGCAAAATTTGCAAAAAATTCAAATTTATTTTTTATATTGTAATCACATGAATTGACAACTACTTCAATAGTATGTAGAATATCAATATATCTGCTATATTTGTGCTTTCTTATTAATTGTAATTTTATTTTTGTGAATTAGAATTTACCAGATAGAAAAACCAACCAACCAACCCAGTTCAACCAAACATCTAAGTACATTTTTCATGCTCTTTGTCATTTTAGTGAGTTTCTTGTAAGAGAACACCAGCATGACTCTTATTAATGTCAAAGAATGCATCTTTTCCTTTTGATAAAAGAAGAAAGGACCTTTCACATTCAAAATTTATTTTTTTCTCCTAACATTTCCAATATGACACAAACAGATGGTAAATAAAATTATTCTAATAAATATTAGAGCCAGTGGACCAGTGAGGGAAACTCTGAGCATGCTGTGAATATGCTGAATACTAAAGAGCATCTGAAATTAAAAAGAAAAAACAACACTGAACTTTTAAGAAAAATTAATAATTTGATATTTTTTTCATGAAAAAAAAAAGAGAAACCTACACGACAATAATGATTAATCAGGATATGTCTACATTTCAGAAAGTGAAAGTGAAAGCCACTCATTGCAACCCCATGAACTGCATTCATGGAATTCTCTAGGCCAGAATACTGGAGTGGGTAGATTTTCCCTTCTCCAGGGCATCTTCCCAACCCCAGGATCAAACCCAGGTCTCCCACATTGCAGGCGGATTCTTTACCAGGTAAGCCACAAGGGAAGAGATGACAAATGGACAAATGTAATGACAAAGTTAAGAGTTTTACATGGTAGAATATACTAGTTAGAAGAATCTGCTTTCTATTTTCTCCATAAAAATATAATTAAAGTTAGGTTTCAAAATAAGGCACTTTACCCAAAGTAAAGGAATAATATCAAATAATTTCAATAAAAACGAAAGAATAGAGATTGCATTCAAGAACAATGGAACTTGTGAAGACTGTAAGTGCATTCCCCTGGAAATCCCTCACTATATAAGGACTATTGGTGTTACTTCCTTTTTCTGGGACATTTAGAAACATGCTGTCTAACCATTTGTCTTACAGAGTTACATATGGGTATACCTTGAGACAGGGAACTGGTCTGGATAATCTAGAGAGCAGCTTCATGTTTTATGAAAACCAAATCACAGAAAACAAAGAATGCATATTTCTCTACGTGAACTCAGCATCAAGTGCAAACAGACCTAAGGAAAATGCTACAGAATGAAATCCTATAAGTCTTATCGCATTGTTTATATAGAATGTAGTACAAACTATATGTAGATATGATACCTTAAACCACTGGGGATCAAAAAAAAAAAAAAGAAATAGAAATCTCTTCAGAAAAATACATGAGAAATTTGAAACTGTTTGCTCAGAGTATGTAAAGTATTCATCAGAGGAAAATGTTCAAACCTACTTTAAGACAGATGAGAACTATTTCTTAATGTATCAGAAGAGAGCCAAAGAAGATTGTTTCTTGACATAAGTTCTCCTGGGAAAAGCTCCCTTTTTTATTTGCTACAGGGATCATACTGAAATTGATGGGAAAGAATAGACATTTTGAAATAAATAAAAGAGGTCACTGGTAGGAAGAGACTTTTTTTTTTTAGAAGTGGATTCTTGTTAAAAGATTCTCACTTTTATTCAAGTTAAAATGTTCATTTTGTTCCATGAACAAAGGTATGTGGATTTGACTTCTTTCATTCACTGTACACTTAGGCAAAACACAGGGGCTTTCTGGACATGTGAGGGCATATGACCCATGCAGTCACACAGGGCCTAGGACTCAGAAGGCCTCACATTTGCTTTGAGGCTCTGCTGCTGCCATCTTGTAATTTTTAATATTCTTTGTACAAGAGGCCCACATGCTGGTAAAATAAAATCCATCTGTAACATAATAAACTATCTTGATTGCTCATTTTTCATAAATTCCTTATTAATATTTGAAAAAGATCACATTGTCCTCAGAATGATGTAGTACTGTCTACTGCTGATAATTTCTTCATGCTATTTTCTTTAACATTCATAAAATTGTATCAAAGAAGAATTTCCCAGTGGTTAAGTCACTTCTTTTAGAGGGTACACTAACTTTTTCAATCCATTCAATAGTGATTTACTAAGAAAATAGTCTCAATGCTCCAGTTATTATTGAAAAAAAAAAATGTTTGGCTGCTGAAAATAAATTTAAAAGCAGAAAAGACTGAAATAGTAGCTTTGGATTTTCTTTCCTCTAAGTTCATATCCATTAGGGTATATGGAACAAAGATGTCAAGCCAAGACAAATGAAAAACTCACACATGGTTACTTGCTGTCTGAATCCATACATCAGGAGCAAACAAAGGGCCTTAAATTATGTACAAATAAGGATAATGATAGCGAGAGTGTGTTAATCCTCAACTAATAACTTGCTCTTCAGTAGATGTGCTCCTAAAACAGCTATGTAATTCATTATCTACCTCCTCCCCATGACCAAGAAATTATATTTGAGCATATCAGGGACATTTCTCCCTAAGAAATTCTTTGGTAATTCACTTCATAAATCAAGTACACGCATACACCTATGTACACACACACACACACACACACACACACAGAATGCAAATAATCATTCCTTAGTAAATCAGTTGTTTGAGTTCACTTTGGAATGTTATAGCTGAAAAAATGTGGCAACATCCATCCATCAAAGCCATACTGAACAACACAAATACTCTGCTGAATTCCCTGTAAACTTCAGTGACAAAGATATCTTCCCATCTGCACTGAAAACTACTTGATTGTGACTGATCCTGTCATTTGGCAGAAGGCTCAAAAATGATAGGAATGTAAAGCTTTGAGGATAAGTCTTTCATTTTCACATGTAAATAATTTAAATAAATAAACTAATTAACAATTTAAAGCACTAGCGAAGTAGATTTGTATAGTAGAAGGAGCAGTGGACGAGGCCAGCTCTACTCAAGGTCTACGGCCTTGAGCAGCGGGCTGAGGACCACACTTTGAGAACCACTGGCCTAAGAGAATGCCAGGAACCTGAAGGGCGAGAATCTGAACCCATCCACTGTGGAAGAGTCCCTGAGGCACCGGCCGCAGGTATCAACAGATGCTGGAAGTGTTCTTTTGAAGGAAGAAATTCAAGCTGAAAGATGGTACTGTGTTAGCCTGCCAATTAGCAACAGGAGCATGGTGGGAGAGGGTTGGGGAGCCAGGAGGATATCAGGAAGTTGTGACCTGAAATGGAGGCCAAAAGGACAAAGATTAAATCAGGAAATAAAGCCAAATAGAGCAAAAAGCTGGATGAAACATTTTGGCTTGTTGTAAACTAAGGCACGGGAGAAAATGACTTAAAAAGAGTCAGGACACAGGAGGAACACTTTGGTGAGATAGGATTATAGGAAGGAAAACTCATGTGAGATTAAGAAGAAGGCCAAAGGCCCAAGCCTTGGGGTTAGGCTGGGACAAGGTTGGGTCTCTTTTGGCCCAGCAAGTTCCTAAAGAGGCTTGGCCCAAATAGCTTGTCATCTTCACCAAAAAGAAATTCTGAAAGATATACTGCAGGCAGAAAGAGTAATTCCAAATGTATGATCTGAAATACAAAAAGGAATGAAGACCAATATGTGGGTAGTATAAATGAACACTAACTGTTTGATAATTATAATCATCATACTGTATAGCACAGGGAACTATACTCAGTATCTTACAATAGCCTATATGGGAAAATAATCTGAAAAAGAACGGGTAAATAACTGAATCACTTTACTGTACACCTGAAACTGAAACACATCATTGTATATCAACTAGACTTTAATTAAAAAAAAAATTCTAAAGAAAAAGAAAGGCATACAGTATTGATGCCAGAGTCTGGCATTACCCACCTTAGAGCAAAACAGTATGACTTAGAGATGGCTAACTACCATATTTGTGAGATAAGCAACGACCTTCTTATCCTCCTCCCTCTCAAGAAACGAAAAGAACAAAGCAAAAACCTGGCCCCATTTTCCACTGAGAGAATACTTTTTTTTTTTTCCTTGAAGACACTACTGTAGGTGGAAATGTTTGTGAGGGAGTATAAACTTCTGATTTGACTTTGGAATGTTAAGTTCCAATCAGTCCTTAATTACTTCTGTCTTTAAAGAGCCACATCCTGTAGAAGAAGCGTTGACTGCTGAAGTCCAAAGCACACAGTAGCTTTTCATAAGGTTATAATTATCTATGATTATAAAAGGAAGAACATATACATTTCTTTTCTAAAGAAAAGATCGATATATTTTTATTGAAGTATAGTTGATTTACAATATATATTTCTTTATAAAAATGCTTACTTTGTTTTTCTGGAGTCTTAGAGAGGGGACTGGGAGGAGAGGCTGAGAACCATACTGCAAATGCCTCACCACCACCCCTGTTTTCCATCCATGAGGAGAGAGGTACCTCTACGGGGTTTCATTTACTGTCATGGTTGCTCAAGTGAAAAGGGTTCGTTTCCAACATACCTGGGTCACAGGAGCTTACATAAGATTAGTGAAAAGTTCAGGCTCTATGTACTGTGGGGGATGGAGCACGCGTACTCTTAAAGCTTAATGGAGCCATAGTCCACCTCTCTAGTTCCATTGCCGTTCCTCTCAAAATACGATCATCTAGCCCTTCGAACAAAGCTTCATTCACTTTTTGAGATGAAAAGAACAGTATAACAAGGCCTAACAACATAATGGATCCTGGTTATGCCAGGAAGAGCTCTGACTCAGAATCAGTTGCCTCAAACAAGTAAACCGTCTTTTTGAAATGCTGGGGAAGACACAGGGGAGGCAGTTTCATATACCACACTGAAGTGAAGTAGAACAAGGTCGGTTACGCACTCTATCCTGAGACACACACCTTTCATTTTCAATTGTTTTCAAATAAAAAGAGAGAAATCCCCTTTTCAAGTTAGATTGTTTAAATGCACCTATAGCTACTCCTGTTTAGAAAAGGCTAGGCAAGCTCTCCCTACTGATGCATTTCAAAAAAGGTTCAATTGGCAAAAGAAAGCAAGTGCAAAGGGTTTTTGATAAAAGAGGACTAGAGGGAACACATTTTCCTTTCACAGAAATACTGTTCTCGAAAATCAGATGAGGAAGCAGTTCAAAACCACAAAAGTGTACACATGGGTGAGATAAACAGGGAAATCAGAAAATTTCAAATTCAGACATTCAACTATACAAAATGATTCACTTAAAACATGGGGTGGGGGGATAAATTAGGACTTTGAGATTAACAGATACACACTACTATACATAAACTAGATAAACAACAAGGACCTACTGTATAGCACAGGCAACTATAGTTGATACTTTGCAATAACCTGTAAGGTAAAGAATCTGAAAAATAATACACACACACACACACACACACACACACATATATATATATAAATGAATTGCTTTGTTGTACACCTAATACAAAACAAAGTATTATGACTTTCAGATTACAGCACAGCCTAACTCAGCATATGCTAAGAATGTGATTTTTCGCTTAGTCATGTCCAACTCTTTGCGATCCCATGGACTGTGGTCTGCCAGGCTTCTCTGTCCATGGGATTCTCCAGGCAAGAGTACTGGAGTGGGTAGCCTTTCCCTTCTCCAGGAGATCTTCCCGATCCGGGGACAGAATCCAGGTCTCCTGCATTATTGGTGGATCCTTGACTTCCCTGGTGGCTCCGATGGTAAAGCGTCTGCCTACAATGCTGGAGACCTGGGTTCAATCCCTGGGTCAGGAAGATCTCCTGGAGAAGGAAATGGCAACCCACTCCAATATTCTTGCCTGGAAAATCCCATGGACAGAGAAGCCTGGCAGTATACAGTCCATGGGGTCACAAAGAGTCGGACACGACTGAGCGACTTCACTTTCACTTTTACCACCTAAGCCACCAGGGAAGCCCACCACAGAGCCATTCAGGCCTGTAAAGAACTCCTAGGAACCTGTCCTACCCTCAGCAGGACTGTGCCTGCAGCTCCCTAGACCTACAGGCATACATTCTGTTTAGCGATGCTTTACGTAATTCCTAGGCAGCTCTACCTAGGGCTCACCAGATAGAAAAGACTAAATCAAAATCAGGACCTCTGAAATACCTCCTCTGATAAAGAGATATTTTTTTTTTTTACATAATGTACATTTAGAGTAGATTCTAATACTGGTTAAATTAGAAAAAAAGATTATGGTATCCACACTTAATTGCACATTTAAAGGATAATTATTTTTTGCTTTCCAAATGAATCATATCATCATCTTCTAAGCTATTATGAAATAGTATATCAAATCCATTGTTGAATTAGATGACAACTAGGTATTCCAAGTTTAGGTTATACCGTTTTTCTAATACCATTATAACAAAGGTATAACGGATTTCTTAAACTAAGATTTTTTTTTTTTTTTCCCACTAAGGGCAATGGCAACGCACTCCAGTACTCTAGCCTGGAAAATCCCATGGACGAAGGAGCCTGGTAGGCTGCAGTCCATGGGGTTTCTAAGAGTCAGACACGACTGAACGTCTTCACTTTCACTTTTTGCTTTCATGCATTGGAGAAGGAGGTGGCAACCCACTCCAGTGTTCTTGCCTGGAGAGTCCTGGGGCCGGGGGAGCCTAGTGAGCTGCCATCGATGGGGTTGCACAGTCAGACACGACTGAAGCAACTTAGCAGCAGCAGCAGCAACTAATCAAGATATCTTATACATTATAGATTGTTCATGTGTGAAGGGAGTGACTGAGAAATGACTAGACATAAAGAAGCAAAACAGAAGTTTTCATTTGTTAAAAATATGTGAAAATGAAATATATATGTTATATGGAGACACACACATACATACATATGCAGCAAGAGCTGTCATTTCTTACAGAAGAGACACGTACAGAGTGAGAAAGGCTGACAGTTAGGAACCCCTTAAGTAGGTTAATGGTGTTGAGTTAACAGACAACAATACTATGATTAGAGTGTCTCACTCTGCTCAACACACTACGGGCATTCAATAAGCACTTGTAGAATTAAATTAAAAATCACTAAAAGGTTTCCATGCATAATAATCCTTTCGCACATTAACAATAGATTTTTACCTGATTCTGAAGCAGCCTAGGGGCTCAGGGAGTCAATGTGGGTGGAACTGAGTTGGGTGCAGGGCAGTTTGTTGGTTTCATGAGCTGTTAGGTATAATTACCAATGTGAATCTAAACGCATTTGACCGAGAACAGGGTCCAATTAACTGCAATGTCAGTATATAACAGCTGTTATTCATTTGATACTTTTTTTGTAATAATCAGAATATTGAAATATGGAACTGAAGCATGTTTCTAATAAGTGATTAGGCCATCTTCAAGGTATTTTGGTCATTTCTTATGTAGTCAGCCACCTGCTCCAACATTTTCATGGTTTTCTGGCTAGTGAAGTTACATAAGGCATACATGGCAACAAGCACATACTGTGAGGAAAGCCAAATTTGTAACTGCTGGCATTACTCATATTCTACATAAGAATGATGAAATCTTATTAAATACTCAACACACTGAAGAGTTCTTACAGTTTTTGCAAACTGGAGTTTCTGCATTTAGAATGTAAGAACTCTTAATGAGATCTAAAGTATATTACCTATCTTATTTCACATATTTATTTTTGTCTCCTATTTAAAAGAATATTTTTAGTTGATGTAGAAATTTGTTTTATTGCTAAGGCAGACAGAATGAGAGTTTAGCACTTATTTCTAGTGAACTGAGGCCAGAAATGCAATTATTCTAGCATGAGGTCAGAAAAAAAATTACTAGTGATAAGTGGCTCAAAGAGACTACAGGAAAAAATAACTAGAACCTTTGATTAATCTAGAGTGTATTCTGGAATTAGAATAGATGAAGCCCACTCTCCAACACTCATTTGCAGTGATCACTTATGCTCTGAATAATGGCCCAGAGAAAATAACAAAGTCCTAACGATTTATCAGGGCTTCCCTTGTGCTCAGCGGTAAAGAATCCACCTGCAATGCAGGAAACCTGGGTTCGATCCCTGGGTTGGGAAGATCCTCTGGAGAAGGGAAAGGCTACCCACTCCAGTATTCTGGCCCGGAGAACTCCATGGACTATATAGTCCACGGGGTTGCAAAGAGTCGGACACGACTGAGCGACTTTCACTTTCACTTCAATGATTTATCAATGATCTATACATTGTGGGCTGACTGCATGTACAAAACTATATTTAAGCACTATGTTGCACATTTTCACCTGTGTAAAATCTGAGGTCAAAAATACTGGGGGTTGAGGGAAGGTATTTGGGTGAGTCGGAGGAGTGCTGTCAACTAACAAAGTTCAGAAAGATTACGGATGATAAAGACTGGTGCCCAAATGGCTTTCTATAAAATTATAAGATCAGATTAATCAGAATATCTCTTCCTCTGGGCATGCTAGTCAACTAAGATTTTTATTGTTGTGATAATTTCTATTCATAGTTTTTCATTATATGCTCACTGAAATAATTATTCTTATTAAGGGATAACAACATTTAACACTTATTAAATGGTAACCATGTACCAAGCAAGTGCTGAGAGACTTGCACATATTGTCTCATTTCATTCTTAAGAAAATCCTAGGAGGAGGATGGCAGTTTTTTCCTGTTTTATAGGCAAGGAGGCTTCCCTGGTGGCTCAAAGGGTAAAGAACCCACCCGCAATGCAGGAGACCTGGGTTTCATCCCTGGTTTGGGAAGATTGCCTGTAGGAGGGCATGGCAACCCACTCCAGTATTTTTGCATGGAGAATCCGCATGGACAGAGGAGTGTAGCGGGCTTACAGTCAGTGGGGTCACAAAGAGTAGGACACGACTGAGCGACTAAACACGGCACAAGCTGAGGATCAGAGGGGTTAGGTGAATTGCTCAAAGTTATACTGTTTAGAGGGGGAGTCAGGATTTGAACTCAGGTTTCTCTGGCTGTGAAGGAAAGGAGACAACTCTGTAATTGCAGGCTAAACAACTGAAGGGTCTAAGTGAGATGACTGGTCATTGGGGTGGGGGGTCACAGAGTCATCTGACTGAGTGTGATGTATCATTTGACGGTTGTTATTGAGGGAGCTGCTCTTGTACCTCAAAGCCTTAACCCAGTGCTTGAATTTAGAAATTTGAGAACTGTTTATTGAATGAATGGCAGCAGTATGTCATGATGTTGCCTAAACTGGACCTAAAGATATTTCATTAAAATAATAATAAAATCCCAAATGTACACTACTAAATACCTTGGGTCGTTAAAGCTCTAAGGCCCTGGGCAAAACTTTACTGGCTAATTTTATTTGTGGAATTCCCCCCCACCCCACAACACACACACACACACACACACACACACACACTCACATACCACATATTTCCATTGAGAAAAATAAACCTAGATAGCAAAGGGAGAAAGTTTTTATTTTGAATAAATGGATTTCTGGAAATGTTTGCTGATATAGGGAGCGAGGCAGTTTAAGTAAATGGAATATCAACCAGATATTCTTTTTTTTCTTCATTGTGTAATCGCTAGGTTGTGTCCAACCCTTTGTGACCCAGTGGACTGTAGCCTATCAGGCTCCTCTGTCTACGGCATTTCTCTGGCAAGAATACTGGAGTGGGTTGCCATTTCCTCCTCCAGGGGATCTTCCCAACCCAGGGATCGAACCTGCGTCTCCCACACTGGCAGGCATTGGCAGGCAGATCCTTTGTTGCTGAGCCACCAGGGAAGCCTTGTTTCTTCATGAACAGGGCTTATTGTTAGGTCACTGTTTTGCTTTGCATTAGCATCTATGAGTTGCTCATTATCACTTGTAAAATATGATAGAATGTGGCACCTAGTTTGTCTCAGAAATTCATATTATCAGGGGTGCTTCAATACTGTGCTATGCTTTGTTGCTCAGTCATGTCTGACTCTGTGACCCCATAGACTGTAGCCCGCCAGGCTCCTCTGTCTGTGGGGATTCTCCAGGCAAGAATACTGGAATGGGTTGCTACGCCCTCCTTCAGGGGATCTTTCCCAACCCAGAGATCGAATCCAGGTCTCCCACATTGCAGGCAGATTCTTTACCATCTGAGTCATCAGGGAAGCCCAAGCTTTCATACTGCTTGGGATTAATTCTGTTATTTACAGATATTCTAATCTTTACTATTGGTTACTATAATTTAATACCTAGGGTATGACATTTGGAAACATAATTTTGATCCATCCAGGTTAAAATAATGTGAAATGAATTAATTAACTTATACAATCATTTTAAAACTCAGAAAACTAAAATTGCTATCCACCACTAATGACAGAGCTTAAATGTTTAGGTTTATTGGTTAAAATTTGCTTATTCACTATCAGAAGACTGATTTATCATCAAATCTGACTCAGGTAGCTGTCCTTATAATCATACTAGAAGTAAACAGGTAATTCTAATTTCCATATAATCTTATATGAGGACAAGCAAAACTGTTCCTGATTAAATAATATTTGCATAAGAATCACACTTGGAGTTTCCAATTTCAAAACACCCTTTTTGAAATGCATTTATTTTTATTGCTTCCTGTTAGTCCTTGCAATTAATTTGCTGAGTTCCAGAAACATGAAACGAAAGAGATTTATTCACAAATATTACAAATATTTGATAAGCTTTCTTACTTTACTTACAGAATTAATTATTTTTCATGATCCCTAAATTAATTATCATCTATATTAATACAATCAAAGGTTGGCGAACGTAGATTATGCCAAGTACTTTGCATAGTTTACATACTATTACACACATTTTAGAGTACATTTATTGATTTAGCATATGTTTGGCTGCATTTAAATTAGCTTTGTCAATTTTACATTTAAATAAATGATGTATTACTGTGCATGCTTTAATTAAAATTATTTGTGGAATGGCACAATAAATGTTGGTTGGATTAATGAAATAACCTAAGATGTCAAAACACATCAATATATAGTTATATATTGATGAAACTTTGCTGTTCTTAAAAAGTCTATACAATACTGTAAAGTATTTAGCCTCCAATTAAAATAAATAAATTTATATTAAAAAAAAATCTAGGCCATCCATTTGCAATCCATTGCTTCCAACACCAAATGCCTTTTTTCCCTCCATCTCTTTTATGAAAATTTTCCTTCATGTAGCACCTTCTATAACTGCCACAGGTTGCAACTCCTTTGAAAGGAACATCAGAAATGAGCTAACTCCTTTTTTTCTTCACCTTTGACTGTTTTCTTCCAGCTATATCCACCTTGTGTTCAACTCTTCTTTCTTGTATTCTGGCTCACTACCCGGGTAATCTCTGAACAAATTCCTATAATCACATTGACTCTCCTACCTCATCACATCACAACCCATCATCTGACTTGCAAGACTCCTCACAAGTCTTTCCAACAGTCTTCCTATTTGTCCAATAGTTTCCAATTTCAAACTCTCCTCTGTCAATGATGAAAACGAGGACAATGAGAACCTGAGAAAATATTTATTGAACATTGAACTGTTCATCAGAGACCAATGACATCAACGTGTAATTGATAGACTAGAGTATTAGCAACATCAGTCTCTGTGGATTACCTCATTCGACCCTCACAATAGCAAAGAATGTTCTATTACTCCTTTTTATAGAGGAGGATATTAAGGCACAGAGAGATGAAAGTCCTTGTCAGAGATTATATGGGTACTCAGTTGTAGATCTAAGGCCTAAACTTAGGACCCATCCTTGTCATCATTTGATGTACTTGCCTGTGGGCCACTGAACAGTTCCTCCATGAGGCCTTCCACCTGCCATGCTGCCATGTGCCAATGATGGCATTAGTCCCATTTACTTGAGTAGTTTCACCCCTGGTTAGCCAAATGTTACCCATCTTTCAGCATCTAGTTCAGTTGATACATTCAGAGACCAGAGATGTTAGTGAACTATGTGAAAAAATAGTTCAACTACTTTTTCAGCTTCTTGTGAAACCTTACATCATTTTACCAGATCTCACTGATCTCTCCTTTAAGACAGTCAGAAGTAATCTCTATTATATATCAGTACACTGTTTGCTGGTTCAGCTTTATCACATCTGAAGAGTAGCAGAATATTTCGCCTCAAAATATGCCACTATTTCAAGCTGAAGGTAACTGAGAAGAAGCAGATACCAGAAAAACTCTCAGCCCTGTAGCTATCTGCCTAAAAGCAGGACATAAATTTGTGAAGGTGTCCCTCTGTTACTCTTTACCAGGAATAAAGAGAAGTTATTCATCAGAGACTGTTCTAGATAGACTGTTATCCTTTCGGAAACAGCACCAGGGGAACCTACGTAACAGTGTACCCACTAGCTCTCATCTTCCATTAGTTTCTTCATATATTTACGTTCCCACAATTTGCCACACTAGAAACTCAAAGTGCTTTGCCTTTGTCTCATCTAAAAACTTCTAAAAATGTATTATTATTTTGCTAAGATGATATATAAGCCTAAGTTCTAACCACCCTTTTGAGTTACTCATCACTGAATGCTCTTAGGTATATGCATGACACATGTATTAATAAATCCAATCATTTTTCTCCTGTTAATCTGCCTTTTGTCCATGTAATTTATAGGGCCCCAGTCAATGAACAGTTTTTTCTCCCCTACACATCTCTGACAAAACTATAAACTAAAAAGGATGGGGACTATGTCTTGAACTTTTTTCTGAATTCTTCAGTGAGCACAAAATGACTCATTATCATCAGCAGCAAGAATTGTCTAGGCTCTGTGTTATGTACTACACTTATATCTCATTTAATCTTCACAAAAACAATAGGAGGCAAATGCCATTATCCTCTATTATGAATGAGGTAACTGAGGCATGAAGAGATGAAGGAAGAGAACAAGGTCATAAAGTGAGTAGGTGGCAGAGCTAGGACTGATCTCCACTTTTGTAATGTAGAGATTTTAAGAACTTTTTAGTCATGTCACTTAATGTTTACAAATGATGGTCTCTTTAATACATACCCATGTCGTTTTTCTCTTTTACAATAAAAAAAAATACTATTTCTTATCGTGGCCTTTGCCTTTGGATCTCTAATTCTTTCAAAATGGAGCCTTGAAACATGGCTTTTTTTTTTTTTTTTTTGAGACATGGCATTTTTTTAAGTGGATTTAACTGCAAAGATGTAATTCTCTGGCTGCTTGGTTTCCATGATATCTTTACTTAATATTGAGCTTGGTTGATCACATCTAAATTATAGAAATAATCTTTTGTGGTTGCTTTATCCCATTATTCCTCTGGATAATTAGATTCTAAAATATTTCCTCATGATGAATGTATATAATTTTGCACGCTAGATAAATACGTCTTGTTGTTGTTACTCATTAGTTATATGGGATCACAGGAGATTTTTTAAAAGGGATGGGCTGACAATTTTGCAAAGTTCATATGAAATAGAAACTTTACAGAAAAAGTATCTGTGTTTTAAAAGTCATTTGCAATTTTCAAATGACTTTGTTTACCCAAGGACTCTTTACTTGACTACCTTTGTACAGGTAAGATTTCTTCATTCCAAATGTATCTATCTCCAGTCACATGTACATGAACTATCTCTACAGCTTACATTATATGCAGCTCACAATGGTAATCCAATGTTCTATATCAGTTCTTGCAGTGGAAAATGGATAACACTGTTATAACTGGACACATTTACAAGTTCTTTGAGTCACTTTCGGATGGCACTTCATTCTCATGTCTTCCATGGATTCACCTTTTATGTAGCTCCATCATGCCTCCTCCCAGACTCAAAGAATGTCTGCAACTGACTTCCACCTAGTTAACAGTAGTATCTTTTACAAGATACTAAGAAACTCACTTATACTGAATGCCGTTTTGATACCTAGTTACCAAACTCTGTTCCTATTCTTTCTTTTCTGCATCATTGATCTTCTAAAGATTATATAATTTCAATGGAAGGATCTCTTCTTAAAACATATTTGCAAGTACTAACATGCATATACTCTAATTGTCAAATAATATTTACAATAAACAATAATAAGAAGATGTGAGAGTTGGACCATAAAGAAGGCTGAGCACCAAAGAACTGATGCTTTCAAACTGGAGAAGACTCTTGAAAGTCTCCTGGACAGCAAGGAGATCAAACCAGTCAATCCTAAAGGAAATCAATCTTGAATATTCACTGGAAGAACTGATACTGAAGTTGAAGCTCCAATACTTTGGCTGCCTGATACAAAGAGCCGACTCATTAGAAAACACCCTGATTCTGGGAAAGATTGAGGGCAGAAGAAGGAGGCGACAGAGGATGAGATGGTTGGATGGCATCACCGACTCAATGGACATGAGTTTGAGCAAACTCTGGGAGATGGTGAAGGACAGGGAAACCTGGCGTGTTGCAGTCCACAGGATCACAAAGATTCCGGTACGACTTAGCTATTGAACAATGAACGACATTTGCTACATACAGGCCACCAATCAAGAACCTAATGGTGAGGTCAAACTGGAGTTAAGTTGGCCCTCTAACCCAACATGCCCAGTTTCCCTTCACCATGTGAAGGGACAGATGTGTACACATGGAGAATGCCATGTGACGACTTAAGTTATGCTGCCACAAGCCAAAGAACTAACAGAAACAAAGAGAGAAGCCTGCAATGCATGGATCCTTCCCTAGTGTCTTCAGAAAGAGCAGCACCCTGCCTATACCTTCATTTCAGATTTCTGTCCTCCAGAACTGGGAGACAATAAACCTCGTTCTAAGCCATCCAGTTTGTGGTATTTTCTTATAGAAGGCCTAGGAAAGTAATAAGCTTGCATGCCTGCGTGTGTGCTCAGTCGTGTGCAACTCTTTGCAACCCCATGGACTTAGCCTGCCAGGCTCCTCCGTCCATGGGATTCTCCAGGCAAGAATACTGGAGTGGGTTGAAATTTCTCCCTGCAGGGGCTCTTCCCAGCCCAGGGATCAAACTCGTGTCTCCTGCAGCTCCTGCACTGGCAGATGGATTCTTTACTACTGAGCCACCTGGGAAGCCTAGGTAACTAATATATCCTAACTTTAATAATAAAAAAACAATGATTCTCAAGTCTGTCTTTCTCATCCAAACCTTTCCTGAGTTTCATATGCACATACACAATAGCTTCGTAGATATTTCCCATCTTTACAATGTTTCTTAAAATGACACGAGATTCAAAATGTCACCTATCATGTAATCCTCCTGATGAAGTCTGCTCTATTTGTGAATTGTTTTTTCTTTGTCTATTAAATTGATTTATTTATTAAAGAAGGTACCACTTTCTTCAATGCCCCCTTCCCTTAATTCTCTCATTTAAAATTTTCAGGGTCAGTCAATTCTACATTTTAACAACCCTCTGGTGATGGTTAATTTTATGTGTCAGCTTGGCTGAGCCATGGTATCCACGTATTAGTTCAGACTAATGAGGGTGTTTTTGGATGAGATACATATTTAAGTCAATGGATTTGTGAGTAAATCAGATCGCCCTTTGTAATGCAGGTGGGTCTCATCCAATCAACTGAAGTTCTGAATAGATCAAAAAACTGATCGGCCCTGAGCAAGAGGGAATTCTACCAGCAGATTGCCTTTGGACTTGAACTACAACATGGGCTCTTCCCTGGCTCTCCAGGGTGCCAGCCTACTCTGCCGATTTTGGACATGCCAGCTTCTATAATCACATGAGCCAATTCCTTAAAATAAATCTGTCTCTACATATCCACAACCTATAGAATAGAACACACTTCTTGCTAGAAACTTCTGTAACGGCACTACCACTGCATTAATTCAGGCCGCCATCAACTCTTGTCAAAACTGCGATAACCTCTCAACTTCTGTTGTCTCAATGCTGTTCCCTTTTCAGTCCATTCTCTATGCTTTTGTCAAAAAGATCTTTCTGAGAAACCTATGAAAGCACATTAACTTTCTATTTAGAAACATTCATAGATTTACCATAGCTCTCAGTGTAAGACCCTTAGCATAACCAAGAGAATGCACAACCTGTCCCCTACCTCCTGCAGCCTCTTCTCTCAGTACTCCTCCGTGCCCGTAAGGGAGCTAATACTCAGTGCTATCCTACTGATTCTGTCACTTAAGGGAGAACTTCCTGCAAATACCCACTGCCACGCTGTGCCCTAGTCCTTTCCCTAATTAAGTGATCGTCAGTTAGGATCTGTTCTTTTCATCCTAATTATGAAACTTGCTTGCTAAATTAGGTTGATACTATCTTATTTTTACCTTGGCAGTTTACTTTTTTCTTTTTATTATTTTTAAAATGTCCTGGTGGCTCAGACATTAAAGAATCTCCCTGTAATGCAGGAGACATAGTTTTGATCCCTGGATTTTGAAGATCCCTTGGAGAAGGGAATGGCTACCCAGTCTCGTATTCTTGTCTGGAGAATCCCATGGACAAAGAAGCCTGTCAGGCTACAGTCCATGGGGTGGCAAAGAGTTGGACACCACTGACCAACTAACACTTTCCCCTTTCACCTCACAGTGATGTACAATATTGTGTTAGTTACAACTGTGTGTTAGTACAGTGCAGTGATTCACTTATATGTGTGTGTGTGCCTGTCTGTATACACATACACACACAGGCACACACACACAGACACACACATATATATATGGCAAAAGATATATCCCACCCAATTCAAACAGACAGAAAATAACTAGGCTTGGGGAAATGTCCTCATGACCTTTGCCACGGGCGGGACTCCTCGTGTTGGCTCCCGGCAGGGAAGGACCTCATCTTTAACACAGATTGTATGGAGTGGGCATGAATCAGCAAAGAAACAGAGAGTGAAAGACACCTCAGTCTCCACACCTTGAAATGTGTGTGTCTGTGAGTGTATGTGTGTGCTTGTGTTTGGGAAACCCAAATGTTGCACTGAGATTCTGCCTCACTCAAAATTAGGGATGTTGGCATATCTGTGTAGTGACTTGCAAGAGCTGTTATGCTCCATTTTCCTCTGAGTAAATCAGCCATTTATTGAGAATATACATATATATGTATATTCTTTTTCACATTCATTTCCATTATGGTATATTACAGGATACTGAATATAGTTCCCTGTGCCATAAGTGGGACCTTGCTGTTTATCCATCCTGTATACTTTTTTTCTTTTAAAATTATGCTTATTTCCTGGGCAAAAAAATAAACTGCAGTCACTTTCTAAAAATTTGCATGTATTTCAAAGGTATAAAGAAAATGGTAGCAACATCACTTTTGAAGATTTGCCAAATATCACTTTAGAAGATTTATGGCAGAGTAATTGATAATGGGGCTTCCCTGGTGGCTCAGATGGTAAAGAATCTGCATGCAATGCAGGAGACTGGGGTTCGATCCCTGGGTCGGGAAGATCCCCTGGAGAAGGGAATGGCAACCCACTCCAGTATTCTTGCCTAGAGAATCCCATGAACAGAGGAGCCTGGTGGAATACAGTCTGTGGGCTTGCAGAGAGGGACGTGACTGAGCGACCAACACTTTCACTTTCGCTCAGTCGTGTCCGACTCTTTGCGACCCCATGGACTGTAACCTACCAGGTTCCTCTGTCCACGGGATTTTCCAGGCAATAGTACTGGAGTGGATTGCCACTTCCTTCTTCAGCGGATCTTCCTGACCCAGGGATCGAACCGGGTCTCCTGCGTTGTAGACAGACGCTTTACCGTCTGAGCCACCAGGAAAGTCCTCAATTATAATAAATACTTGTAATTAAAAATGCATAACAATAATTAATAATTAACTTTGGCCACAGACTGCCTAGGATCAGATCTTGGTTCTACCTCTTACTCTCTATGTCAACTTGGACAACTCCCTTAACTTCTCTGTGCCTCAGTTTCCTAATCTTAAAATGAGATAGTAATACTCTTCTATTAGGGTTTTGTGAGGATTAAATATATTCAAATACATAAAATTCCTAGAACAGTTCCTGATACACAGTAAGTACTGTATGTTTGCTGTTGTTGCTGTTGTTATTGCTATTATTATTTGACAATGGCATTCATAAGTGCAAAGATGCTATCACCAGACTATTTAGACTCTAATCTTGCTGGTAATACTTCGTATTTGTGTGACCTTGGCAAGTTCTTAATTTCCATGAGCTTCAGTTTCCTTGTCTGTAAAATGAGATAATAATAGCATCTGTCTCATAGAGATGTTATGAAGATTAATGTACTTAGAATATGTGAAAGCCTTAGAACAGTGCTTGGCACATGGTAGACATTATACAGTGCTTGCAATTCTGAATATCATATATTTAGAAACAGGTGGTCCATATTAATCATATTATCTTGCATCCTGTTCAGATTTTGTTTTTAAATTTTCTAACCCTCAGTGGCAAAGGCTATGCTTTTTCATTATTCAGTTGCAGGTACCTGATGTTGACCACTTTCTTTCCTTCCCCTCTCTTCTCTAAAAAGAAAACAAAACCAAAGCAAAAAAAATTTACCTTTTATATGCAGTCATTCTTGCTAACCAAGAAAACAACTTATTTCATACTATGTGGATATACCAGTATTTTGTTTGTAGGCTCACAACTGGACAAGGTGTTTTCTCCCTATTTTTTTTCAGCTTTTAATAGTGCTGTCAATATCCATTAAGACGTGAAACGTTCAAGATCCCAAGGGAGGGTGTTAGTCGTTACTGTACTATCAATAGGCACGTGCCAATAAAATAAAATTAAAACCATAAGGCTCATCATCCCAGACCAGTGTTTCTCTTTTCATCTCACTCATTCAGAACATATATAATTTGATTAAAGATATGAAAAGAAAAAGAGTGTTGCAACAACATATTACCTTGCATTGGCTATCAAAAATCCTGTGCTCAGTGTAGGATGACAAGAAATAAAGATAATAATGAGAGATGTTTGATAAAGGTAACTAATAATATGGTAAATTTTCTACCCAAACCATAATTATTCAGTTTATAATTTAAAGTTAATTAAGTGCAATTATTTTACACTTCAGATGTCTTTTTTTTAAATGGAAGCACTTCATACCTTTGTTTATATCAATGAGTTGTTTCTTTTTCTTCTGGCGTTCCAACTTTTCTTGTTCAGCTTTCTCTTTTGCAAGCTTTGCCCTCCTAGTCTTCTCTTCCAGTTCTTTTCTCTTGTTGTTTTCTTTCACTGCTTCCTGTACATATAAACAAAGTTAAACATTTTTACAATGCCTATATATTAGAGAAGTTGTGTAATTTAAAAATTCTATATACACATGTGTAGATGTTCAGAGATGGAACAGTATTATAGCAGCTTTTAGGTATATGTGCATGTACTTTTGAGAGGATGAAATAAGCCTAAGATATTTCTTCTTGAAAAAAAAAAAGTATACTCAGGATTAAATTGCTGTTTCCTGGGGAGCTAGAAAATTAGAAACATGAATATTTACAGATTTACCAATAAACATTCTGTCTCTGTTGTTGCAATATGAAATAGTTTTGATACACAAGAAAAAGTTTAATAGGGAAATATGTTTAGCAGGTATCCCACCACTTTTTTTTAATACTCTCCCCTTTCCTGAAAAATGTTTTTTTAAAACCAACTGATAAGATTTTTGTGAGGAAAAATGGGATACATTTATAAAGTACTTAGAACACTTAGTCTATGACAATGATGGTGGTGGGCATGGTGGTGGTCATCATTACATCTAATGGTGCAGGACATGAAGCAATCAGCCGTATTGTCACAGGAAAGACAAACCTGCAAGTTTAATAGCATTTACACGTCAAGATCTTAAGGAATGCTGAAATGTACTTCCAGCTATTGTGTGTTTTATTTTGCATAATGTGTGGAACTCAAGGTAATCAGTACATTTCAGCAGACAGTATGGGATAAAGTTAGAGTAAACAGTTCAGCTGGACTAATAGTACTTTAGAGAAGAGTCATTTTAGAGAAATCTCTATTACAGAGACACATCAACTGCAAGTTCCTTCCATCAAATTGTTCTGCTTTTCTTTTTCCTATTCTGAATCATTAGACCTATTTCACACCATGTACCAACTATTTCACAAAAACTGTTTTGTTCCAAAAACCCCAAAGAAGAAGATTCAATGACAAGAATACATCTACAAGGCTTGGCTTGGAGGTACCTATATTGAAATATTTTCTCTAATATTAAAAGATATAATAGTTTTCATTTATTTAGTTTTTTTCCTGCATTCCAATTTTATTTTTTTAATAAATTTCTTTATTTTAATTGGAGGTTAATTACTTTACAATAAACCTTTATTTGTATTTATTTATTTGACTGTGCCACGTCTTAGTGGCAGCATGAAGGATCTCCAATTTTCGTTGAGGCATGAGGGATCTTTTTTTTAGTTGAGGCACGTTGGAATCATTAGTTGGAGCATGTGGGATCTTAGTTCCCCAACCAGGGGTCGAACCCAGGCCCCTTGCAATGGGAGTATGGAATCTTAGCCACTAGACTACCAGGGAAGTCCCTATAATAGTTTTCAAAAGCCTTTGAAAAAGCACTTTCAAAAATATTCCTCTGATTTTCAAGAATTATTGGCACCTCTCCCTTCTACTCCTGCTATCACACTAGCACATCTAGAATCATGCTAAGAGCACAAAATACTCTGGCTCCTGTAGACCAGCTCAAAGACTTACCACTTAAACCTGAAAAACAGAATCATAATTTTGGAGCAGAGTTTCCTCAGCACTGTTGTCATTTGGGGCAAGAGAGTTCTTGGTTATAGGCTTCCCAGGTGGCTCAGTGGTAAAGAATCCACCTGCCAAGCAGGAGACGTAGGTTTGATCCCTGGATTGGGAAGGTCCCCTGGAGAAGTAAATGGCAACCCACTCCAATATTCTTGCAGGGAAATCTCATGGACAGAGGAGCCAATGGGCTACAGTTCATGGTGCCACAAAGAGTTGTATACAACTTAGCGACAACAATAAATTCTTTGTTGGGGGAGTGCCATGTGTCCTATAAGATATTTAGCAGCACTCTTGACCTCCACTGTCTAGATGCCGGTAGCACCTCTTTCTGGTTGTGACAGCCAAAAATGTCTCCAGAGACTGGCAGATGTTACCCAGGTTGAGCACCACTAACCTAGGGGGTTTTATAGAAATTAATTTATTCACCAACAATTGAAAGTTACCTGTTTCTCTGAAAGCATCTTCTTTTTGCAGATATGGAAACTGAGTTCTGAATGAGTTTAACTACTTGTCTAAGGTCACACATTTATGTAATTGCAAAGTTGAGAAAAGAACTTATGTCTCTTCTCAGTGTTAAATGTTTGTTTGATTCTTTGAGGAAGAAAAGATACTGTTTATCCACATTGGTGGATGTACATTTTGGTGTATGACACCAAAAGCACAAACAACCAAAGAAAGAAACAGATAAATAAAACTTCATCAAAAGTAAAAGCTTTTATCTATCAAAGAATATTGTCAAGGGAACTCCCTGGTGGTCCAGTGGTTAGAACTTGGCACTATCACTGCCAGGGCCTGGGTTCAATTCCTGGTTTGGGTACTAAGGTCCTGCACGCTGTGTGGTGCAGCCAAAAGGGAAGGGGGAAAAGAAAAAAAAAAGAACACTGTCAAGACAGTGAAGAGATAACCCACAGAATGGGAGAAAATATTTGTAAGTCATATATCTGATAGGAATATATCTGATAGGAATATATAAAACCTTTTACTATTCAACCATAAAAAGACAAATAACCCAACTAAAAATGGGCAAAGGATTTAAATGGACATTTTTGCAAAGAAGATATAAGTATATGAAATATATTATTTAAATATATATAAATATATTGCCAATAAGTATATGAAAAGACATTCGATATCATTAGTCACTAGTGAATTGCAAATCAAAATCACAGTGAGGTACCACTTTATGAATACTAAGATGGCTATAATAAAAATCTGAATGCCTTGCATTACTCGTGTGAAAGTAAAATAGTGAGGCATCTTGGAAAGCTGTCTTGAGTTCTTCAAAATGGTAAACATAGAGTTACAATAGGAACCAATGATTCCACTTCTGGATATATATCCAGGAGAAAAGAAAACACATGTTCATACAAAAACTTGTGCTAGATTTTTCATTAGAAGCATTATTTCCAATAGCCAATAACTGGAGACAACCCAAACGTCTATCAACTGATAAATGGATAAACAAAATATGGTACATACTGTTTATGGAATATTATTCAACCATAAAAAGAATAAAGTACTGATACATGCTGCAGCATGAATGAACCTTAAAATATTATGCTAAGTGAAAGAAGTCAAACACAAAAGGCCACATATGGTATGATTCCATTCATATGTAGTGTCCAGAATAGACAAATCCATGGAGAGAGACTACTGGTTGACAGAAGGAGGAGCAGGAATGGAGAATGACTGCTAATGAGTATGGGGCTTCTTTTTGGTCATGATGAAAATGTTCTGCAATTATGTAGTGGTGATGGTTGCAGAATCTTGTGAATATATTAAAAAGCACTGATATGGTACTTCAAAATGGTGAATTTTATGAGATGTAAATTATATCTCAATAAAAATTAATAAAATAAAAAATGAGTATTTGAAAAAGGCAGGATTGAAATAAAATTGTAACTTAGAAAAAAGGCAACATACATTCAGGCTCTGATACTAACAAGTGGCATGATCTTTGGTAAGTAACACACGAGGAGGTGAGTAGCAGAAGAGAGAAGGGAAGTTAATGCTTGTGTCTATTTTATTACCAGTCAGATTTCTGATCTGGTGAACCATCAACCAACATGTGGATGGACGCTTCCATTATCAGTCTACTGGACTATTTAGGTGTTGAGTGCTGTCATTTATTATGAAGATAGAAAAAACTGGTAACTTGCAGTTGTATTTCTTCCTTGTCCTGATAATAACAGCTATTTTTTAATGGAAAATTATTATGTGTCAGGTATTGAAAGTAAAGTACTTCAGATATATATAAAAAACCTACAAAACAATTAGTATTTGTTCTCATTTTACAGATGGTAAAACTTAGGTTCAGGTAGGTTAAATGAGATGTCCAAGGCTCTGCTGCTGCTGCTGCTAAGTCACTTCAGTCGTGTCCGACTCTGTGCGACCCCATAGACGGCAGCCCACCAGGCTCCCCTGTCCCTGGGATTCTCCAGGCAAGAACACTGGAGTGGGTTGCCATTTCCTTCTCCAGTGCATGAAAGTGAAAAGTGAAAGTGAAGTTGCTCAGTCGTGTCCAACTCTTCGCGACCCCATGGACTGCAGCCCACCAGGCTCCTCCATCCATGGGGATCTGCAGGTACTTAAATACCAGAACCACGTATGTTCACTCTCATTACCAGGATGCCTTCCAAGTAAAGTTGTCAGATAAAAAACAGGACACTCAGCTAAATTTGAATGTCAGATAGTATTTCATTCTCTTTTGTGACTGAGTAATAACATGAATTTATTTTTTTTTAGTTTAAGTATATCCCATTCAATACTTAGCATATACTTATATTAAAAAAATTTCATGCAATAGTTGGGACATCTTGATACTAAAACTCATTCATTATCCATGCAATATTTGGGATATACTCATGCTAAGAAAATCAGGTAATACGTGGGACACGTTGATAACAAAAGATTTTAGCATAGTTTATCTGAAATTCAACTTTAACTGGGCATCCAGTATTTTTATGTGAAAACTTTGGCAACCTTATTTCCAAGACTGTTGATATTTTTATAAGTATTCTTTTGTAGACTAAGATTATATAATGAAGATAGTAGAATAATTATAAAAATACAAAAAAGCCCAAATCTAAACTATACTCTGAGAAAAGAAATGATATAGATCATTGATAGGCATTATGCGGTTCATGAACTTGACTCATACTATTTCTATAGCATTCTTCACATTTTGTTTCTTTTATTTCTTAAACATAAAACTAAAAAAAGTGTATAAAAAATCTAAACTAATACAATTTAGAAGAAAATCAGTCAATAATATCACTGAATCACTAGTAGAAAAAATTCATCATAGGGGAATGGGTTAAATTTCTATATGACAGGGAGACTTGCAACTGGCATTCCTAAAACACCATGAATGTGAGTCTATAAACAATGAAGCAGACCAAGCAATAGGCCCATCAGTTGACATCTTAAATGTTTCAGGAATAAATTTAACTATGAAACAATCACAGAATTTGAAATGGCACAATGGCGTAGTCTTAAAGAGACCGAAACAAAGAGGAAAATAATTTCTGTGGCTTGGCAATAATAGAAATGAATGCAGACATCTACAGAGGCATGTACTTTTCAAGTAACACAGACTGTGGAGTAAGATTCAGTTCTGATATCACCAATTCTGCCTTCATGAAGAAGCATCAGGCTAAAAAGAAGATCCTATTCTTCTTGGTGCTTTTACTCTTTGGCTCTGGCTTTAGGAAATTAGAGATGGGAAACACATGCCTATTTAATGATCTCTACATAGGAAATAAATTTACAATGAGAAAGGGAAATCTTAACTATGGTTTCATACCAGCAATCTTTAATTTTACTAGAGAGAAAGATAAGAAATTTCAAAAATTTTGAAATTTTGGTTAACTCTCCAAAAAATATGAAGACTGATGAGAGAACTCTTTTGAGGGATGGGATGTATTTTTTTCATCCTAATTCTTATAAAACAAAATCCAAATAATTAAAAGAATAAAAGCAACAGGAGCAAATTTGAGATTGGAATTTTTAAAAAAACCTTTAAGTAACTGACTGTGATTAACAACACTTTATATCTGTTGAGCCTCACTAAACATTTTAAATGCTAACTTGTCTACTTCAACAAGATTCTCGAGTAGGTATCAGTCATTATTTCTTAGGGTTGGGAATGCCAACTGATTAGATTCTGTCAATGTGAAGAACTGTGTTCTGTTAAGAGGATGCTAATTGAGAAAGTGTTTTGCTAGTAACCTCACCAAGATAAGAAATGCTTACAGAAAAAAAAAAACAAAACAAAACAGTTTTACTGGCATATCTATTTTTCAAGAGTCAGGAAAAAGCACAGGAGTAAAATGCAACAAAAAATGTCTCCAAGATTGATTGTAAAATTTTTGTATTCACCAACCTCATTTTAAATCTCTCACTAATTTAAAGTCTATATTGCCTCACTGAAAGATAAGAATAAATTACAAATCTTATTTCCTTGTTGGGCATAATTAACAAATGAGACCTACAGACTAAAAATGTCATATGTTAAACAACAACTACAACAAAAGCCAAACCTCATGTAAATGATAAGACTTCTCATATATTCCAAGTAAACTTTAAGAAATGGATGAAACTGGTTTAGAAAATTCCAAGGGGCTCAGATGCCAGCCTCTTTCATGTTAGGTCTACACAAACTGAGCATCTTCCAATCTCGTGATATTTAAAAATGAAAACCACTGCCCACCAAAACCTATTCCTTACTTCCATTGCATTCAAGGGCTTTTCATCCCAGTGCTGACTTCAGAGGCACTCTGCAAGCACTGTGATCTCACTGAAAGTCAAAGTATACTTGAGGGACGGAGAAATAGAGCAATTAGCAAGAAAAATGGATCTTGAAGTCGCTTTAACCTGTTTTCATATCCAAGTTCCCATCACTTATCCTAAGAGCTGTGTGACCTTGAACAAGTTAGTTACTTCATTTCTCTGAGCTTTAATTTACACATCTGTAGAACGGAGATGCTAAGTCACTTCAGTCATGTCCAACTCTTTGCGACCCAGTGGACACTAGACTGCCAGGTTCTTCTGTCCATGGGATTCTCCAGGCATGAATACTGGAGTGCATTGCCATGCCCTCCTCCAGGGGATCTTCCTGACCCAGGGATTCGAACCTGCGTCTCTTACATCTTTTTGCATTGGCAGGCGGGTTCTTTACCACTAGCACCAGTTAGTACTACACTCAAATTACAACAGATTAAGGGAAATAATGTTTATATAAAACTGAAGACGATGCCTGGTACAGAGGAATACTCACTACATGATGGCAGTCATTATTATATGTGAAAGAAACATCTGAAAGTAAATGGTAAGCACACATGACCTTTTCAATAGCTTAATTTGCACAATCCCCTCTCTCTTTTTGGGAAGACACGAGGATGTGATCCTTGACTAGAAATGTAGCATCTTGATACCATCTACCCTCCTAAGCATACGGAACATGATTTTCAACTGTACCATAGCACTGGCATTGAAGGTAACATTATTTATTTATTTATTTTGGTCCCACCGCACAGCATGCAGGATCTTAGTTCCCCCACCAGGGATCAAACCTGTGTCCCCAGAAATAGAAGCACATAGTCTTAACAGCTAGACCACCAGGGAAGTCCCTTAAAAGTAATTTTAAAAATCCATATATATATGTCACTATAACTTGGCACTCATGGGGAAAAAAAAAAAAAAAAAAACTAGAAATTTATTTTTTTCTCCTTTGAGTTTTGAATTATCCTGGGTATCTGTGAGAATATCCTTGGCAAGATTGTGATTCATTTTCAGTATTGGAAGCTGTATTAGAAGAGAGTCACACAACCTTAAAAGAATGTATTGAAAATGTCCTGGTGAAAAAATTGGCAATGCTGTTGCCAGAGGCACACTGTGATCACGCCACTGAGTGTTTCTTCATTCATCAGGGATGTCAGAAGGATTCACAAATGATACTGAGTCAAATCATTTGGCAACAATATAAAGAAACCTGGTATACATTATATTGAAAATCTTTTAATACACTAAAGGTGAATCAGCGAGAGATAATTGTTTGATGAAAACTCAGTGAAATAGGTGAATTCTCTCCACATTTTTTATCTTGAACTGTCCTAGCATCTGATCCTTTTTCGCTTTAATTCAAACTGTGCTGTTGGAGCTTTTTTTTCTTTTACCTTCTTTCTGTCTTATACTACCATTTCAGAATTTGAAATTATTTCTTTTAATCTCTTTTAAAATAACACAGGACACTTAAAATTCAAATCAAAGAATTGCTGACCTGGATACTGTAAATTTCTGTTTCTTAGACAAGTATGATGATTCTAAGGATCCATTTTATAATGCATCTTGTTGATAAGATTTCTCAAATTTCCTGACCCAGGAATTTTATGCCCAGAGTAAAAATGATGGGAAAGAGGCCTATTATATTTTGTTCCTCTCAAGTCAAGACCCATAATCTAAACATTCTGAGTAGAGCAGCATACCCTTGTGAACACAGGATGGCCTTTAGGAGCTAAGAAATCTGGCTTAAATCCTAGCTGTCTAGCAACCATCATGCTTTATCTCCTTGGCCCACCTACTTAACTGTGCTAAGCCTGCTTTGCTGAAATACGAAATACCTGTACTTCACAGTGTTGGTCTGTGAATTTTTGAGATATTGCATCTGAAGCCATTAAGCACAGTGCTTGGCACATTAAAGAAGTATGCGGTAAATGGGGTGGTTATTATTATTATATAATTCCACAGTTGGGCAATACCAGTTCAGGATCTGTACTGCCTTTCAAAACCCTAGCCCAGAGGCTTGCGAACATGTGCACACGTGCACTGTGGACGGGGAGGTTTCCTTTTGATACAGAAATCTTGCAACATCCAGTAAAACTATGAAGAAACAAAACATACACTCTTTCTCAGAGCCCAAAATTTTATACGGACAGGACTTGCCTTCTCAATTCATGAATAAAAAGATACAGATAGAATAAACAATAATTTTGGGGGGAAATGGTGTTAATATACTGTACTTAATAGATCTAAGAAACAAAACATCACAGAATATTTTGCTATGTAGTCTAACAATGAAATTTACATATCATCTTATTTAGAGTTCAACACACCTTATGAGACTATGGCAAAAACAGAGAGATGAAGTTTCCTGGGGAAAGGCAGTAGATTTTTTTTTTTTTCCTGTTATTGTTTTTTAACATCTGGAGTTAGTTCTGTCATCTCCCTGAGAAAATAAAGCACATACTCCAAGGCCATTTGACCTGGAAATAAGAAGTTTTATTTCTTTTGTATTTATCTCAGAATGTCGTATTCATTTGTTCTGCTTAAAGCAGAATTAGCGTACACTCAGTCCTCTACCCCAGGCTTTGCAAAACTCTCCTCAAGTGACCAATAGGAGGTTGCTAGTTGGTGGCTCAGTGGTAAAGAATCTGCCTGCCATGTAGGAGACACTAGAGACATGGGTTCAATCCCTGGGTGGGGAAGATGGATAAGGAAATGTCTACCCACTCCAGTATTCTTGCCTGGAAAATCCCATGCACAGAGGAGCCTGGTGGGCTAAGAGTCGGACACGATTTAGCGACTAAACAATAAGAATAACAAAGTCTTGCTGGAAAACCATCTACTGGATGATTTCAAAGAGAAGATATGATGATATAATCTTTTTGCTTGTTGGTGGGGTTCTCATTTAATTTCAGGCATAACTGGAGGCAAGATAGGTAGAGATGAAAAGGTTGTCCAGACCAGTGAACTAGGGTTATAGAAGCAATGTCCTTTCCCTGTCCCAGAGATGTGCTGAGCATGACAATGCAAAGGAAAGGCAATTCTATGTATGATGCCTCATTATCATCTTCCAAAATAATTTTCTTTAACAAAATTCTCTTTCCTTTCCAACACTCTGTTACATATAGATAGACACCTAACACACTCTGCTTGAACTGTTCTGGCTCCTAGACATTTCTGCAGTTTGCTGCACTTGCCTGTAATCAAGGATAAGAGTTGCTGGGAAACTCAGATCCCAATATATGTTACCACTACCGATGTGGAACTTGGGCTGAGGTCCCTATTTGTTAGGATAACTGGGTGAAAATCCGAAAGAATACCAAAGGTCACAGTAAATCTGGACTCATCTACTCTTCCAGATCTTTCTCACTCCCATTTGAGAATGATGATATCAGGTTACACAATGTGAGAGATGAGCTTTTCAGCCTCTGAACAAAGAATTGAACCACCAGATGATTAGCAAAAAAAACCCCTATATAAGATAGTACAATGATTTGGGCACAAATTAAGGCTTTCCGTTAAAGAAAAGAAGGAATCTTACTCTTTAATTAACATCAAAGAGCTTTAGATATTCCTTTTCTCTAGTTTCACTGTGTTTAGAGGGCATATTGGATTGAAGGAGTCGTGACAAATGCTCAGGGCACAGAATTTTCAGCTGCAGCCACCATACTCTGAGAGTCAGTACCTCTGAAGACTCTGTCAGCACTGTAATACTGCTAAACTTTTTTTTTTTTCTTCCCAGATATTTCCACTTATTACAGTACAAATGACCTATAAAATTCCTCTTATGCAAGATCTCATGAATACTTCATCAACCAATCAACTATGATTGTAACTGAGAAGTCTTTCTTTCTCACTGGGGTAATTGAAACCTTGATTAGCTTGCTCGAGTACTTAGGTGTCTCTGTAATAGACACGGAACAAATGTATTGATACTGTAGTTAGACAGAGATTCAAGTCGTGCTTATTAACCTTTGTAAATAAGGTATGAATCACAGAAGTGCAGGCCAAATAACCAAATCAGACAAAATAGATACTTTCTACCCTCTTAGATTCTGGAGAGATGCTATGTTCTTTCCTTCCTATAGACCGGATTGTTCTTTCTCCACCTCCTTACTAGCTTAGACTGACCTCTCCCACACTTAATTTTCACCTTCCCCTAAAGTTGTGTCTTTCTGCCTCCTTCCTTCCTCCTCCTTCCTCTTGGTCTCTTTGTCAGAGAAGGCATCTACTCCTACTCAGAGCTGAAGAAAAACCAGCCCTTCCAACAGCCTACATGATCTGGTCCTCTCCTACTTGTCCTGGGTCATTCAGTTCTATCCTCACTGCTGAATTTCCCTCAGAGACTTTACACTCGTGTTCTTTCTGCTCTCACACAGAGCTACCAAAAGGGCTTCCCCGGTGTCTCAGCTGGTAAAGAACCCGCCTGCCAATGCAGGAGATGCAAGAGACCCAGGTTCGATCCCTGGGTCATGAAGATCCCCTGGAGAAGGGAATGGCAAACTGCTTCAGTATTCTTGCCTGGGAAATCCCATGGACAGAGGAACCTGGTGGGCTACGTCCATGGGGTTGCAAAGTGTAAATGTCTCCTAATCAGTGAGGATTTCCCTTATCATCTTACATAAAATAATCCACTAATGAACTTCCTAGCTCCACCCCCCATCACTGTAGTTTCCTTACATAAAAGGTCAAACCTAGTTAAACTTTCGATATGCTTCACATTTTCTAAGAACTGGAAGCTGGAGTTCGTCAGTTTACATAATAATACTTTTCTGCCTGGGAATTCTCAAAACATGAAATTCCCCAAAACATCTCTACACGTAATTCCCTACACTTCTCATATTTCTTTCTTGTGGAAAATCTGAGTGGCCGGGAACATCGCCCACCTTCAAATGGTTGGCTCTCCAGATCATCTAAAGGTTATGGTTCACTGACTTCTGTATTTATTTTCTTTAAAATGCCAGTGTGTAGTGTTTCCAAGGCCTGAAATCCATGACATTTGTCACGTGGAAATAGCACCACACACTGCAGTGAAAATTCACTTGTGTAGAGATTAGTGTTTGCACAGAACCTCCAAGGTTACAAGGAAAAAATCTGTTTTCATTTTGGAAAGGAGATCTTTGTTTTCCCTGCATGGTCCACACACATTTGTAACACATAGCTTTGCCAGTGATCTTTTGGTTTCAGACTAAACTGTCTCAGGTTCGGGTGGAAGGTTTAGATGAAAACTTTCTTGAGTTTATTTGTATAACTAACTCCCTTTTGGCAGAGGGGAGACTCATAGAAGAATCTGATCTGTTGCAGGAGAGGAAGACAGGTAAGTGAATTCCAGCCCTCTCTTGTATTCAGCACAACCAGCTTTCTGTTCAGCCTCCTTAAGAAACAAATAAAAAATTAATGCATCTTTCACACACTGTACATATCAGGAGATTTGACAGACAAACAGATCTTTGCACACCAGTGTGGTCGTGAAGAGAATCTCAAAGGTAAATTATTCAAAAAGGGAAGAAGGAAAAAAAAGAAGACTGTTATGTGCAAATCTCCTTGGATATTAAACTTGCAGTTGGTTACAAAGTGGTCATGCTTTGTAATGAAGGCTGGCTATAATCCCCAAGGCCTTCTTTTAAAATTTGCCTTACAACTGCAAAAACCATGGGATCTGAAGTTGGAGGAAAAACTGCCTCTCTCGTCACAGTCCATTAGAATGCTGAACTCTGATTAGTTAGAAGTTAATCTACAATCTGGAGCATGGTAGAGGTTTTCAAATGCTGCAGGTTTCTGCAGACATATTTTTCTTCATAGCTATTGGAATATCCCTCTCTCCATCTGGGAAAGAAAAACAATTGAGTTTGACATGCCTCTATGGACCTCGACTTGATTAAACTCTATGAAGCACTTTGAGTGCCTACAGGAAGTTAATCTGTAATTTTTAAAAAAAAAATTCTATTTTGAATCAAAGGAACAAAATGAAATTCTCAAGTTATTGATAAATGGGAAAACATCTCGAGGAGGGTTGGGCGGGGGGACATGGCAAAACAAGTGGCATGTTTCAGCTCTGTGAGCTGAGTTTACTGCCTTATTAGTCACCATCTTAGACGATAGAAGCAGCAGCACAATCAATAAGGTTTTCAATGAGACAAATTTGGGTGGGTTGAAAAGCACCTCGGAGACTTCAATAAGAACATTAAATTATGTTGACAAGGAGAAATATACACTCAGAACAGGAAAGACCCCCCAGTGCTCGCTGCAGTCTTCTGCCTGTGAGTAGGGTTCCATGACCTCCCACAGGAACCAATGCTGATAGTTAATCACTTTGAAAAGGAAACACTTCCCTATGTCTAACTAAAAGCTATCAGTTTCTCAAGCCCATAGCTTGTCTATCATCTGCTGAGAAATAGAAACCTGGTCAATATCTTCCTTAAGTCTTTACATGTATAAACACATAAAACAGTATAATGTGTTTCCTTAGACACGTTATAATGTTATAACAGTATAACATGTCCCTAGGAACCACTTTGGTGCCCAATGAGTCCCACAAAAGTAAAGCTGATTCTCAAATGTGTGGAGTGAATTTCCGAGTTTGTAGGGTAAATGTTAGGAGGAAGGATGGGGTCAGAGAGGTCTTTAAGAAAATTAGTCCAGACTCCAAATTAAGTCGCTCAATATCATTTTCTAAAATAACAACTCTCAGAGAGTTTTTTCTATGGATTTACTAATGTTTAGGTTTTGCTCTGGGTTTTCTCTACTTGTTGGACATTATTAGGTTTCTTTGTTCTCATATGTATGCCCCGCACTCCCCAAAATAAACAAAGCTAGGAAAATATACCCTAAAAGATGGGTTAACCAGTATCTACAGTAAGGATATTCCCAGTTGTCATCCTCTAATTCTCTCAACTTATCATAGCATTTGTTTTGTAGCATTATAAGGTGCAACTGTAAATTTACAAGATTGGTTCCAATATATCTATTTAAACCAGGAACCCCATCCTTCAAATGGCCACCTTGGGAAGCCACAGACTTATTTTGGTGAGGGCTATTATACTGTGATTGAAACTCCTCTTTCAGAATTGACCTCTGAATCAAATAAAATCAGTCTCATTAATTTAGATTCACAATATTTTTGACCAGAGACTTGGTTACCCTGTTCGATCATACTTCTTATTAATAAAACTTGGCTCAATATCACTTTAGGCTGTTTTTAAAAATCAAATCCACCCTCAAATTGCAAAGATTTAGTACCCCTGAAAAGATCTAAAGCACGTGCTACATAACCCTTAGGAAAAACCTAAAATAGGCATTTCCAAAATATTTTGGGAAATGTTATTATCTTTTGATTAAGATAACAACGGTGGTAAAAGTCCTTAAACTCTACACACTTCTGATTTGAGTTTAAAAAATAGTCCCTCCTCATATACCACTGATTCATGATAAAAATCATATGTGAAGAATCAAAAATCTTTCTAGTGAATGTGTACATGTTCCTGTATCTATGCTATCTGCTTGATGCCCTTAATTATTTTACATTTGACTAGTTCCTCAGTGAACCTACTTCCGAGGGAAGACACATATCCAAAAATACTCATATATATATATATAATTTGCATATACCTATTAAATTTTTATATGTAAATAAATTCTAATAAAGTGTTAAAAAATCCTCAGGACATATTGCCACTGACAATTTTTCTGTCCTTTGGGTGATGTGAAAGACAGGGAAAGGAAGAAAAGGCCCAGGAAGTAGAAAGGTAAGACAAAAGGAGCCATATTTGCATCCAGTGACTTCCGTCTTCTCTGAGAAGCAGGAAACATACCTTGAGTAACTACCATGTAGGAGAATTAGCAAAAGTATTTTACACAAGGTTCTTGTGCTCCTGCAGATGGTGACTGCAGACATGAAATTAAAAGATGCTTGCTCCTTGGAAGAAAAGCTATGACCAACCTAGATAGCAGATTAGAAAGCAGAGACAATACTTTGACAACAAAGACCCATCTAGTCAAAGCTATGGTTTCTCCAGTGGTCATGTATGGATATGAGAGTTGGACTATAAAGAAAGCTTAGTGCTGAAGAACTGATGCTTTTGAACTGTGGTGTTGGAGAAGACTCTTAAGAGTCCCTTGGACTGCAAGGAGATCCAACCAGTCAATCCTAAAGAAAATCAGTCCTGAATATTCATTGGAAGGACTGATGCTGAAGCTGAAACTCCAGTACTTTGGCCACCTGATGGGAAGAACTGACTCTTTGGAAAAGATTCTGATGCTGAGAAAGACTGAAGGCAGGGTGAGTGACTGAACTGAACTGAACTTGTGCTCCTGACACTTAGGGGTCATTTAAAGAAAGACTAGAGTGTTAGAATTCTTTAAGCCGATCTCTTAGATTGTCCATTGAAATAGCATTCTAGAGTCTAGAGAGTAGATCCTACTTTTTTAAAAATCATTGTGAATAAAAGTCACATGTTCAGTTCAATCACTCAGTCCTATCTGACTCTCTGCGACCCCATGGACTGCAGCACACCAGGATTCCCTGTCCATCACCAGGGGAGGGAACCAAATTCTTTGTGAATAAAAATGTACTCTCTTAGACTAACAAAGCACAGACTCTTTCACAGAAGTAAATGAATATGGCTTTGCTCAATTTACTTTTCACAAAGCCATCTTGATTGCCAGTCAGAACTCTGTGCTCTTCTAAGTAAAAAGTGATTGATGAGTTGCTGTCTTACCTTCCAAGATATTAACAGCGAGATGTCCTTCCAGTAATTATGGGGAAGCACCTTTCCCTTTATCGATGTCTGAACAATCAGGATAATTTTTATATGTAGAGAAATGTACATATATACAACATTAAACAAAGAGTGGGAGCCAAGCAACACAAATAAACAAGGAAAGCTGATAGGGCACAGAAAAGCATGGCAAGACGTCCCCTAGAGGTCAAGGTGGCCCTGCAGTGAATTTAACACTTCCATGCCCTTGGATAAAACTGGAGACCCCAAGGACTGCTTCTGTAACCATCATGTCAAGATATGCTCCTCTTTACCATATATGACGTTGTGCTGTGCTTAGTTGCTCAGTCATATCCAACTCTTTACGACCCCATGGACTGTAGCCCGCCAAGTTCCCCTGTCCATGGGATGCTCCAGGCCAGAATACTGGAGTAGGTGGCCATGCCCTTCTCCATGGGATCTTCCCAACCCAGAGATTGAACCCAGGTCTTCCACATTGCAGGTGGATTCTTTACTGTCTGAGCCACCAGGGAAACTTTATATGATGTTAGTGTATGTTAAGTATTAGCATGCATTCAGTTATCCAAATATTTCCTTTCTGCATGTTGCTTCAGTCCTGGCTTAGTTGAACAGCTTCTGAAAGGGCAGGTGCTATGTTGGTTTGTCAGCTTCAGGTATAATATATTCAGATAAGCGTTCAAGTATAATCTGAATAGAGCATCTAATAAAAGGCAGCATGTAGTAAGTATTTTTAATTAATGAAGACAGTGATGAGTAATTTGGTGTAAATACTAGTTTAGCACATGTAATAACAATATTCTGACTTGGGTTTTTCTCTTTTGACAGTTCGGCCTTTTTTAAATAGTTGTGCTTAATTTACAGGCAAACAACTCTAAGGGCAAGGGCAGATTTACCATGAAGCTAAATGAAGCAAGAGCGTCAGGACTCCTCACCTACATGGAGGAGGGGAGGGGCACTGGCAACATGTTCATCTGCCCATGTGTTTTTGCAAAGGTTGCAAAAGAGAAATATTTTTACATATTTCCCCTAAATGGATCTTCCCAATTAATGTAAAAGACCTCACAAATGTGGATGCTCTGTTAAGTAAGTGAAGTCGCTCAGTCGTGTCTGACTCTTTGCGACCCCATGGACTGTAGCCTACCAGGCTCTTCTGTTCATGGGATTTTCCAGGCAAGAGCACTGGAATGGATTGCCATTTCCTTCTCCAGCGGATCTTCCCGACCCAGGGATCAAACTCGGGTCTCCTGCATTGTAGACAGACGCTTTACCATCTGAGCCACCAGGGAAGTTCGGATCCTCTGTTGAGGGATATATAAAAGGATGTATAAAAATCTGAGGTAAACTGTGGTGAAGAGTAAGGGGGGGACTTCCATGCTGGTCCAGTGGCTAAGACTCTGCACTCCCAATGCAGGGGGCCTGGGTTCAATCCCTGGTTGGTGAACTAGATCCCACGCGCTGCAACTAAAGATCCCATGTACCCCACCTGAGACCCGGTGCAGCCAAATAACATAAAATATTTTTTTTTTAAATAAAGGAAATGCCAAACCATGAACAAAATATGGATGACTAAACTCAGAAAAGATGGGATTAAGGGATATAACTGGATCCATAGACATCAAGTAGATATTTGTTTAAAGGACAAAGCGTATCTGATATCTTCCAAATTACCAGAAGCAAAATAACAGGGCCAGTGATTGAACTCTAAGAAGAGAAGCTCTGTTTGAAAAATATAAAGAATTTTACAGTAAGAATGGCAAAGCAGTGGAACCAAGTCAAGTTATGAACCTGCTTTCTCTAATAACCTACTTGAAAGAATAGCTAGGTAGCTGCTAAAAGGGTCTGGAAAAAATGCCAGGAGCCTAGGCTACGAGAAAAACCCACAGGGAATTCCTCAGTTTCTGTGTGTTAAACGCTCAGTCATGTCCGACTCTTTGCGATCCCATGGTCTGTCCATGGAATTCTCCAGGCAAGAATACTGGAGTGGGTTGCATTCCCTTCTCCAGGGGGTCTTCCCAACCCATGGATTGAATCTGTGTCTCCTGCATTGCAGGCAGATTCTTTACCATTTGAGCTACCCTCAGTTTCTATTCTAGGATATTTTGGCTTTAGAAGTATGTATGTCTGAGTCCTTAGTTCATAGAACAGGAAAAATAACATGAATATCTTGCTATTCAACCCCTTAAATCTGGGGTTGCTATAGCCAGAAAGAGTTGATTTGTGAAAATACCTGAAAACAATGTTAGAGTGTGGATCACTTCACAACTGGGTTTGAATCAGGGTATTCTGCTTTAAGATCCTCTTTTCAAAACTAGAAATAATAAGGACATTGTTATATGGTGGTGATTGTGTTCTGGGAAGCAAGCCATTCCATCTGTGTATGAGCACTGCAGCTACATTCCACAATGTAAAACCCATCTCACTTGGGATTATATCCTTGGTCATGACCTGCTGCTGCTGCTGCTGCTAAGTCGCTTCAGTTGTGTCCGACTCTGTGCGACCCCATAGACGGCAGCCCACCAGGCTCCGCCGTCCCTGGGATTCTCCAGGCAAGAACACTGGAGTGGGTTGCCACTTCCTTCTCCAATGTATGTAAGTGAAAAATGAAAGTGAAGTCGCTCAGTAAGTGTCTGACTCTTTGCGACCCCATGGACTCAGCCTACCAGGCTCCTCCATCCATGGGATTTTCCAGACAAGAGTCCTGGAGTGGGGTGCCATTGCCTTCTCTGTGATCATGACCTAGATTTGGTCAAATATCATTGCTTCTTTACTGATGGGGATATCCTTGTCTTACTATGCTAATGTTCTACTGCCCTCTCCTTTACCTTCTTCTTCCCTGGATACTATACCATTATTTATAGAGAAGTTTTCTGGCTTCATCATGAATCTTCTGCTTAAGCTGCCTTATTTATTGGTATAGAGGGATTTTGCCATTAGGCTTAACATGTTGGACAAATAATTTACTAAGGGATTTAGGGAATTTACAGACACACCAGATTTTATTTCTTGTATAAAACTTTCCAATAATAAATGTGTTTTAGATTTGACTTCTTTGAATGTGAACTTCTGTGTAAGGCCTCCCTGGCTACTACAATGAAATCTCAATGTTACTTTCTGCATACTGTGAGTATTAATGCTTCAGGACTATAAAGGTAAAATACAACACTATGATATATTTAACAAATATAATATGACTAAATTTTATCCCATAAAACTTATGACTATTTTTCTTCTTTCAAAATGCAGCAACTCCTGCAAATAAAAGAAGCTGCAATTTTTATTCCCTTCAAAGGGTTTTTGAAGATAACAAGACTTCGCGAAGGTAGAAAGATCAGGTGCATGTTTGAAGAAGAGTCCTTCTGTAATGATTTTTACCATAAATAGAGAAACCTCCTAGAGACATAAGCAGGGGACTAGCTTGTCGTGGATAAACAATGAAGATTTAAGGGGTCAGAGTCAGTCATAAGGGAATAGTAAATCACAAAGTAATGCTGACAAATGAGAAGCTGGAATGAGAAGTGGTACAAATGAAACAGAGTACGCATGAGGTGCTTCCAGTGCACTTGGATAGCGCACTCAAGAGCTGTATGTTCGTGGAAAATACAGGTCACTTTGGGATTTCACAATGACAAGTGATGGGGTGAATGTAGACAAATTTAAGTAATTTTGTCAAATATTTGCTGAATCAATGTTGACAAAGGGTCAAAGGAATCATTAAAGCAATGAAAGGTTTTGGAAAAAACTGGCAGAAGGAGGCAGGGGGAGGAGGCAGACAACAGCTAGAGGGCTTTGAAGCATTTAAAACAGAAGGTCATTTATTATTCGATGTCTAGCACAATTACTAGCTACAAATGTGGTTACCAATCAAGAAATATCTGCTGGCGACTATGCGCCATGCGCTCTGCGGCGTGACAAAAATTCAGAGACGGGTGAGATACGTATATTCCAGAGGAATTCGCAGCATAAAGGAGAAGGTAGGTCTGCACGCCATCAATTATAATGAGTGCAGTGTGACAAAAATCACATGAGCCATGTGATGGAAGCATATGAAATCTCCCTGGAGTTGAGGGGGGAAAGAATAGGAAAGATGTAAAGGCGAAACTCGTCATCGAATGAGTCTTGAAGGAACAAAATGATTTCATCAGGTGGAAGAAAGATGGTGAGCACAAAGACATTTCAGGCAGAGGAAAAGAAGAGTGTTTGAGGAGGAGTTAGAGTGCCAAGGTTTCCAAATGCTTGTTGAGACCTTACTGTCACCCAGTTGTTGCCATTAAAGGTCTAAGAAAGTGAGTCTCACGAAGCCTGTGATCACCCTGTGCAGTATCCAAGATGAGGGCAGCAGCTCTGTCTCAGGGGCATACGTAAAGACGTGAACGTCACCCAGAAAGGAAAGTGGAAATCAAGAGTGCAGTTGATAACCGCATCTCTTCCAATGAATGATGCCCATCTGCTCTGAAAGCTAACCCCTCTTAAAGAGGGACTGCATTTGAAAGTTAAAACGCAAGAGACTGTATCTGTTTTCTGCAATTTCCCTATCAGAAATTCACCTCCACACCCTTGTTTGCATGTGGCATATTAAGGGTCAGCAAGTGTTTTCTGCAAAGGGCCAGACAGTAAATATTTTCAGCCTTTGGGGTCATATGGACCCTGTCTCAAGCACTCAGCATCGCCATTACCATCACAGAATGAAAGCAGCCACAGAAATACATAAACAAAGGAGCTTGGCTGTGTGCCAATATGACTTTATTAATAAAAGCATAGGGCATGCTGGATTTGGCCCCTGGATCATAGATTGCTGATCCCTAATCTATACCACAAGGGAGGCATTACCAAAGGATGCCCATCAGAAAAACACAGCTGGATTATGAGACCACAACAGATAGGTTAAGTTGTGGAACGTCCTTGATGGGAAGAAGTGAAATCCTAGACCTAGGAAGATTAGGCAGCTGCGTACATGATGTCATTTCAAGAGGTACAAGAAAAGTTGTCTTTCTCCCCAATATTTCCTCTATCAGCAAGCCATGCAGCAAGAAGTTCTTGACAGCAGATTAATCTGCCTCTGCCAGATTAAGGCACTGTCTGGAATTTAAAGAGCACACATGTAGTAGAGAATGAGTGACATATTAGTGCTGCATTAGTTTATCAGATCAATTAGCTGACAGCTGGCAGGGAACAAGGACCAGGACGAAAAGAATTCAAAATGAACTCAAAGTCTTTGTAAGTCCCATAGAATTTTTCATATTTTTGCATGAAAAATATGCTTTTATTCTATTACATGCTTTGCTATACATCCCATCTTTTGTCAGAGCTTCCTGTCTGCCTCTAGGTAAAGATCTCTGCATAGCCTCCATATTCTAGAAGATAAGGTTACTGTATTTAATTGAAATGATAAAGCTCTTAGGAAGACTCTTTCTCTCAAGAGGGGCAGAATTCATTTTCTTTCTCCTATACCACAGAAGGATATACAACTTAGGAAAATAGAATTCATAATAAAAAACATCTAAAAGTAACTGGTACAGTGAAGAAGGCTGAGCGCCGAAGAATTGATGCTTTTGAACTGTGGTATTAGAGAAGACTCGTGAGAGTCCCTTGGAATGCAAGGAGATCCAACCAGTCCACTCTGAAGGAGATCAACCCTGGGATTTCTTTGGAAGGAATGATGCTGAAGCTGAAGCTCCAGTACTTTGGCTACCTCATGAGAAGAGTTGACTCATTGGAAAAGACTCTGATGCTGGGAGGGATTGGGGGCAGGAGGAGAAGGGGACGACCCAGGATGAGATGGCTGGATGGCATCACCGACTCAATGAACGCGAGTCTGAGTGAACTCCGGGAGATGGTGATGGACAGGGAGGCCTGGCGTGCTGCGATTCATGGGGTCGCAAAGAGTCGGACACGACTGAGCGACTGAACTGAACTGAACTGAGACTTTTAATATAGTATGAAAGAACCACCACATAATTATGATTATGTGATAATCATAATCATAAGGCAATATACTTTATCTTGATTTTTTCTTTATAAATCTTGTATTTTAAACTAAGGAGCAAGAACTTGGGGAAATACTTTCTTAGAGGTATCATCTGATGAAGGAGATGTCATCTGATGAAGCCTTATAACACTAAAAATAATATTCAAAATCAAGTTTCCAGGTTGTTGGGGACATCAACCCATATCTTCCATCTAGAGATTATAATAGGTCGCTACGATAGTTATTATTTTATCTATATTTTACTTGATTATCTGCCTTGCTCTTCTGAATCACTGCTGCATTTGTCTCTAATGTACACGGAAATTGTTTCTTTTTCTTCTAGACCAAGGAGAAATGAGCAAAACAAATTATACATTATTCCAAACTATTCCATCTCCAGTATAAACAAGTTTGGCTCTTTCATGCACTATTAATAAAATCTGAAAAAAATAAAATAACTTCAGCTAAACCATCATACTGAGTAATACCACTAATTTGAACACAGAATTTTTAAGATCTTGAAGGATAATACACTTTGAACATATTACTTGCCCCTTGCCAGGGGGGAAGTTTGATGAGGACATTATGTAAAACAAAAAGAGAAGGAAGATTATACTGGTTTATTTACAGGTGAGTCCCAATAGTCAGTGATGAGTAGCGTGGCACCAATGATCAGGTATTCTGAAAAAGGCATCATGAAACGAGCTAATTAATATTTTAAATCACAGCTGAAGGAATAACTACTAGCATGTGATGATCAGACACATACAGGCATAAGCTGCTGGGAAGTATTACAAGTAAATAAAAATTTTAGAGCTTAAATCTTCACAAGATTTTATTTTAAGAAAATATATTCACAATCTATATACATATGTACATGCAAAGAGATGTCTGGAAGAATGTATGGCAAGCTATTAATATTAGTTATCTCTGGGTAGTAGGGTTTCAGTTGATTCTTTTTTCTTTTCTGACTATGGTTTCCAATTTTATGCATGGCAAAACCAATACAATATTTTAAAGTAATTAGCCTCCAATAAAAAAAAATTAAAAAAACATATTAAAAAAAGAAAAAAACTGACAAAGAATTAATTTCCAAAATATACAAGCAGCTCATGCAGCTCAATACCAGAAAAAATAAATGACCCAATCAAAAAAAATGGGCCAAAGAACTAAACAGACATTTCTCCTGTTTAGAAGAAATGTCTTCTTCTAAAGAAGACATACAGATGGCTAACAAACACATGAAAAGATGCTCAACATCACTTACTATCAGAGAAATGCAAATCAAAACCACAGAGAGGTACCATCTCATTCCGGTCAGAATGGCTGCCATCAAAAAGTGCACAAACAATAAATGCTGGAGAGGGTGTGGGAAAAAGGGAACACTCTTACACTGTTGGTGGGAATGCAAACTAGTACAGCCACTATGGAGAACAGTGTGGAGATTCCTTAAAAAACTGGAAATAGAACTGCCTTATGACCCAGCAATCCCACTGCTGGGCATACACACCTAAGAAACCAGAACTGAAAGAGTTCACTGCAACACTGTTTACAATAGCTAAGACATGAAGCAACCTAGATGTCCATCAACAGATGAATGGATAAGAAAATTGTGGTACATATACACAATGGAATATTACTCAGCTATAAAAAATAACACATTTGAGTCAGTTCTAATGAGGTGGATGAAACTGGAGCCTATTATACAGAGTGAAGTAAGTCAGAAAGAAAAGCACCAATACAGTATACTAATGCATATATGTGGAATTTAGAAAGATGGTAACGGCGACCCTATATGAAAGACATCAAAAGAGAACAGATATAAAGAACAGACTTTTGGACTCTGTGGGAGAAGGTGAGGGTGGATGATTTGAGAGAATAACACTGAAACATGTACATTACCATATGTGAAATGGATGACCAGTGCAAGTTTGATGCATGAAGCAGAGCACTCAAAGCTGGTGCACTGGGACAACCCAGAGGGCTGGGATGGGGAGGGAGGTGGGAGGGGGGTTCAGGATGTTGGGACCCATTTATACCTTTGGCTAATTCATGTCAATGCATGGCAAAAACCACCACAATATTGTAATTAGCCTCCAATTAAAATAAATAAGTGAATTTAAAAAAATTAAAAAAAGATAAAAAGGCACTTCCTATAGTTGTGGTTCAGATGTTGATGCTCATAGCTAAATTAGTTTACAACTCAACTGCATTAAATCCCCTAATTATTCATTTATTACCATGTATACTATTTAAAGAGGCCAAATACCCTAAGGACAATTGCTTTATTTTTGTTTTTAATATACACTAATTCCTTGAAACTGATGATCAAGTATATTGATAGATTTATTCAGTAAAGAGCTTAGTTTTATGTTAGATAGCCAATATATTTTGGAAATTTTTCCAAGAATATTCAGAAGTCATGTACCTGTAACACCCTATGATTTATTATCCTCATTGCACAATTATCTGATGTAAGGAATAGCATGTTGGTTTATCATATTTATATAAAATAAGTAAAAATATCATTTTATTACAAAAAAAGAAAAATATATTCATAATCTAAATATATATGTACACGCAAAGAAATGTCTCGAAGAAGGTACGGCAAGCTATTAATATTAGTTATCTCTGGGTAGTAGGATTTCAGTTGATTCTTTTTTCTTTTTTGACTATGGTTTCCAATTTTCCTAAAATTTACATGTACAATTTAAAAATTTGATAAGTCATATGAACCAGAACATCTTTCAGTGATTAGTAATAAAAACAATAATACACATCCCTTGGCAGTGGCAATAATGGAGACGACCTAAAGGCCCCGGGAAAAACAAAAGCAAAAAACAATACTTTTCACTTATCAATAATTGAACTTACTGTTGTATACTAAATTTATATGACAATCAGATACATTATTAATTCATCTAGTACAAATTTTGCTTCTTAATTTGAGTCATCTTGCAATGTTTTCCACATGAAAACTGAAAACAAAACAAAACTTTAACAGATAACCCTAAGGTCAGGCTTCTCAACCTTGGTAAGGATTATTTCTTTCTGTGGGGGACCTTAAAGTACATTGTATGTTTAGTGGCCTTCTAGGCTTCACCCATTAGATGCTAGGAGCACTTCCTCCCTGTTTGTGACAACCAAAAGTGTCTCTAGACCTTGCCAAATGTCTCCTGGGAAGCAAGATCATCCCCGAATAAGCCCTACTACTCCAAATTAACACCAGACAAGTCAGTCTTTAAGGAATTGATTTTGCCCTAGATAAATTGGCTCAATTGACCTATTGCTCAAGAGAGCTGTCAGTCATAAGAAGTAATTGAAGCTTGGTTACTCCTTGTCCAAGCATATGATGGAATAACCTTTAGATCATAATAACTGCCTGAAAGCTGCTTCTCTGTAAATGAAACAGCTATCTTTGCACTTTGAACTCATCATAGAAAACTAAGAAATATACATGTTGATCACTAAACATTAACATCAAATCAGTTGGGGAAGAATAAAAACGGAAGGACTTCTTTAAATGTGAAAGGCTGCGATACAAGTCACTTCTTTGAAGGCTTCCTTACATCAGACAAAACAAATGTCTCTCTCCCCTCCTCTCACAAGCCCTTTGTATATATGTATCATTTTATTATTAGAATTTGTTGCTTCAGTGCTCTTTCCCACGAGAATGTGAGACTTAGATGACCAAAGTTTTGATTTTCTTCATCATTGGTCATTTGGTTCATTCATTGCTGAAGTAATTCATTGAATCAATGAATTATATATATATATATATATATATATATATATATATATATGTGAATGTGTGTACACATATATACACACACACATACATACATGCATACACTTAGTGATTAGCACTACTCTTGGCCCATGGTAGGCTGATCACAGAGTAATCACAGTAGTGCTGGTCACAGAGCATTTGGAGATAAACACATTACAGGGTAAAATGTGCTAGGATGGAGGTATGAAAGTGCCCAGAAGGGATGTCTAGACCAAAGCTGGGGCAGCAGGGAGGGTTTCTTAGATGAAGTGACTTCAACACTTTGTAAAGGAATTGGAGAGGAAGTGCGGGGAGAAGAAGGGGGACTGGACATATAGGCAAGAGGAGCTCCATACGCATGGGTCCACGGGGAGTCCTCTCTTGGGCTGCCTGTAGTGCAGGGCCGCTTTTCTGATGAACAGATAAGGATGAAGCAGAATGAAGAAAAACAGCAGGCTGAAAGGGTGGCACCAGTAGCATTTTAGCCTCTGGCATCTTCCTGCTTAGGTTTTAACAGGCAGGCTTTGATACTAATCAATAGCTTTAGCCAGTCTCAGGCCCACCAGGAAGGTCAGCTCATATACCTTCTAGCTGATCTTATAACTTCCCTACTAGTGAAACCTAGTAGGATCCTGTGAGACTCCTGGGCATGGAAGCCTTTTTGCATTCTCCTTTTCTTGTTTGAAGGGAATACATTACAGCCTCCAGGACCTTCTCCAAAAGGCAGATTACAACAGCTGCTGCTAATCAGGGAAGGGAGGGGACACAGAGACACAGGAGGAACAGCCAGGAAACAGTTCAGCCTTGGGGCGGGGTCCTGGCTCCACCTCAAGGGCTTTGTTTTCCAGTTGCTCAGTCCTGTTCTACTCTTTGTCACCCCATGGACTGCAGCACACCAGGCTTCCCTGTTCTTCACCATCTCTCGGGAAGGGGAAAAGTTAAAATTTTACATAACTTTCTTCATGGGGTCGCAAAGTCGGACACGACTGAGTGACTGAACTGACCTGAATCGAACTCCTTCCGCCTCTGTAGCTCAGCTCGCCCCTTGCAAAGTCTGGATCACGCAGGTCACAGTCTCAGAAAGTGGGGACTCGCAATACTAGGAACTGGAGTTTATCTCACTCACCCTTCTCCTGCTCTTTGCAATCACCCAGCCCCTGCAATCCTGCTTAATCACGCCTGTCCAGGTTAGGTATCCCCCTCCCCATCGTGACCACTTCTTACGCACGTGCAAAACCCTTAGTTTAAACCAGCCTAATAACAGCTAGTGTTGCCCACTACAGTCTGTCTATAAAAACTCTGTAATGCTTTTGTTCAGGGCTCAGAGCTTGGAGTGTAAACTCCTCTGGGCCCGCTGGCATATAAACCTGAGTTCTCCAACTCTCCGAGTGTGGTGCTTGGTTTCTGGAGTACTGGCTTCTGCAACACCAGAGACTGCTCAAACTCATATTCATTGAGTCGGTGATGCCATCCAACCATCTCATCCTCTGTCGTTCCCTTCTCCTCCTGCCCTCAATCTTTCCCAGCATTAGGGTCTTTTGGAATGAGTCAGCTCTTCCCATCAGGTGGCCAAAGTATTGGCGCTTCAGCATCAGTCTTTCAGTGAATATTCAGGATTGGTTACTTTAGGATTGATTGGTTTGATCTCCATGCAGTCCAAGGAACTCTGAAGTCTTCTCCAACAACACCGGTCAAAAGCATCAATAATTTAAGGCTCAGCCTGCTTAATGTTCCAACTCTCATATCCACACATGACTAATGGAAAAACCATAGCTTTAATTAGACGGACCTTTGTTAGAAAAGTAATATCTCTGCTTTTTAATATGCTGTCTAGATTTCTCATAGCTTTCCTTCCAAGGAGTAAGCATCTTTTAATTTCATGGCTACTGTCACCATCTGCAGTGATTTTGGAGCCCCTAAAATAGTCTCTCACTGTTTACATTGTTTCCCCATCTACATGTCATGAAGTGATGGGATGGGATGCTACGATACTAGTTTTCTGAAATGTTGAGTTTTAAGCCAGCTTTTGCACTCTCCTCTTTCAGTTTCATCAACAGGCTCTTTTTTAGTTTCTCTTTGCTTTTTGCCATAAGGGTGGCGTCATCTGCATATCTGAGGTTTTTGATATTTCTCCCAGCTATCTTGATTCCAGCGTGTGCTTTATCCAGCCCAGCATTTCACATGATGCATATAAGTTAAATAAGCAGGGTGACAATATACAGGCTTGACGGACTCCTTTCCCAATTTGGAAACAGTCCATTCTTCCATGTCTAGTTCTACTGTTGCTTCTTGACCTGCATATAAGTTTCTCAGGAGATAGCTAAAGTGATCTTGTATTCTCATCTCTTTAATTTAAATTTATTTATTTTAATTGGAAGCTAATTACTTTACAATATTGTATTGGTTTTGCCATACATCAACATGAATCCACCACGGGTGTACACATGTTCCCCATCCTGAACCCCCCTCTCTCGACCCTCCCCGTACCATCCCTCTGGGTCATCCCAGTGCACCAGCCCCAAGCATCCTGTATCCTGCATCGAACCTGGACTGGCAATTAGTTTCTTATATGATATTATACATGTTTCAATGCCATTCTCCCAAATCATCCCACCCTCTCCCTCTCCCACAGAGTCCAAAAGACTGTTCTATACATCTGTGTCTCTTTTGCTGTCTCGCATACAGGGTTATCGTTACCATCTTTCTAAGATCCATATATATGTGTTAGTATATTGTAATGGTGCTTTTCTTTCTGGCTAACTTCACCCTGTATAATAGGCTCCAGTTTCATCACTTTAAGAATTTTCCACAGTTTGTTGTGATCCACACAGTCAAAGACTTTAGTGTGGTCAATGAAGCAGAAGTAGATGTTTCTCTGGAAATTTCTTGCTTCTTTGATGATTCAACAGATGTTGGTAATTTGATCTCTGGTTCCTCTGCGTTTTCTAAAGTCAGCTTGAATATGTGGAAAGTTCTCAGTTCACATACTGTTGAAGAGTACCTTGAAGAATTTTGAGCATTACTTTGCTACTGTATGAAATGAGTGAAATTGTGTGGTAGTTTGAGCATTCTTTGGCATTGCCTTTCTTTGGAATTGGAATGAAAACTGACCTTTTCCAGTCCTCTGGCCACTGCTGACTTTTCCAAATTTGCTGGCATGTTGAGTGCAGCACTTTAACAGCATCATCTTTTAGGATTTGAAATAGGTCAACTGCAATTTCATCACTTCCACTAGCTTTGTTTGTAGAGATGCTTCCTAAGACCCACTTGACTTTTCAGTCTAGGATGTCTGGCTCTAGGTGAGTGATCACACCCTCTGTTGGTTATCTGGGTCATGAAGATCTTTTTTGTATTGTTCTTCTGTGTATTCTTGCCACCTCTTCTTAATCAGACTGGTTCCAAACAGGAAAAGGAGTACATCAAGGCTGTATATTGTCATCCTGCTATTTAACTTATGTGCAGAGCATATCATGAGAAATGCTGGGGTGGAGGAAGCACAAGCTAGAAATAAGATTGCTGGGAGAAATATCAATAACCTCAGATATGCAGATGACACCACCCTGATGGCTGAAAGCGAGGAAGAACTATGGAGCCTCTTGACGAAAGTGAAAGAGGAGAGTGAAAAAGCTGGCTTAAAGCTCAACATTCAGAAAATGAAGATCATGGCATCTGGTCCCATCACTTCATGGCAAATAGATGGGGAAACAATGGAAACAGTGGCTGACTTTATTTTTCTGGGCTCCAAAATCACTGCAGATGGTGATTGCAGCCATGAAATTAAAAGTTGGTTACTCCTTGGAAGAAAAATTGTGACCAACCTAGACAGCATATGAAAAAGCAGAGACATTACTTGGTCAACAAAGGTCCATCTAGTCAAGGCTATGGTTTTTCCAGTGGTCATGTATGGATGTGAGAGTTGGACTATAAAGAAAGCTGAGCTCAGAAGAATTGATGCTTTTGAACTGTGGTGTTGGAGAAGACTTTTGAGAGTCCCTTGGACTGCCAGGAGATCCAACCAGTCCATCCTAAAGGAGATCAGTCCTGGGTGTTCCCTGGAAGGACTGATGTTGAAGCTGAAACTCCAATCCTTTGGCCACCTGATGTGAAGAGCTGACTCATTGGAAAAGACCCTGATGCTGGGAAAGATTGAGGGCAGGAGGAGAAGGGGACGACAGAAGATAAGATGGTTGGATGGCATCACCGACTCAATGGACATGGGTTTGGGTGGACTCCAGGAGTTGGTGATGGGCAGGGAGGCCTGGTGTGCTGTGGTTCATGGGGTCGCAAAGCGTTGGACACAACTGAGTGACTGAACTGAACTGAACTTCTTAATCTTCTGCTTCTGTTAGGCCCATAACGTTTCTGTCCTTTATTGTGCCCATCTTCGCATGAAATGTTCCCTTGGTATCTCTAATTTTCTTGAAGAGATCTCTAGTCTTTCCCATTCTATTGTTCTTTATTTCTTTGCATTGATCACTTCGGAAGGCTTTCTCGTCTCTCCTTGCTATTCTTCGGAACTTAGTGTTCAGACGGGTATATCTTTCTTTTCCTTCTTGCCTTTTGCTTCTCTTCTTTTCTCAGTTATTTGAAAGGCCGCCTCAGACAACCATCTTGCCTTTCTGCGTTTCTTTTTCTGGGGTGGTTTTGATCGCCGCCTCCTGTACAGGATTACGCGCCTCTGTCAACAGTTCTGCAGGCATTCTATCAGATCTAATCCCTTGAATCTATTTATTATTTCTACAGTATAATTGTAAGGGACTGAAGTCATACCTTTATGGCTTAGTTGTTTTCCCTACTTTCTTCCATTTAAGCCTGAATTTTGCGATAAGGGGTTCATGATCTGAGCCACAGTCCGCTCCCTATCTTGTTTTTGTTGACTGTATAGAGCTTCTCCATCTTGGGCCAGAAGAAATATAATCAATCTGATTTCAGTACTGACCATCTGGTGGTGTCCATGTCAAGGGACACATCTAACAACATCTTTGAGATCTTCTGCAGACTAAAGCTCCCAAAAAATGGAAGATGAACTACTTGATGGAGCATTCCTCATTCCAGAGAGAAGCTCATGGTTTGATAACCTGAAGAAACACAGCTCATCAGCAGACCACGTGAGACTCGATTATAGTAATGCAGGCCCTGCACACACCCTGATCCAAATTATCAACTCCATCCTTGAACCATTGTTATAAAACACCTCACCCAATCCTCCTGGGTTGGGACACATGGTTTGGTGGGGCCTGAGGCCACTGTGTCCCTCTTTGCCTGGTAAATCAATAAAGCTATTCTCTCCTACTTTACCCAAAACTCTGTTTCCAAGATTTGATCCGGCACCAGTGCACAGAAGTTGAATTTCAGCATAATTTCCTGGTGGTTGGAAATAAATTTAATAACTTATTTACGGGGAACACTTACTCGAAAAATTCTAAATGAGGTGTTATTGCTAGAACTAAAGATAATGTATTTTGTTTCCTGGTTCTATTTATTACTAGACTTTAATGACAAAAGTAGGTATTGAACTGATTTTGTTAACATTTTCAGTCTTAGCTACCACATTCTCTTAGATTTCTAAAGGGTAATAGCCAGCTTGCCATAAACAATTCTGAAAACTTAGAGAAATATTTTTAGAAACACTTATGATATCATAAAGAGTAGGGAATGGCAAGCCACTCCAGTATTCTTGCCTGGAAAATTCCACGGGCAGAGGGGCCTGGCAGGGTGCAGTCCATGGGGCCACAAAGAATTGGACATGATTGAGTGACTGAGCACACGTACATGGCATTTTAAAATTTTATAATATTAACCTAAAATGTGTACACATTTTAAAACCATTTATACCAGTAGGCATCTTTCTCTTGCTGGGGAATATGAGTTTTCTTTATCCATGTATGCCTTTATTACATCTTCCATTAGTTCCTTATAACACAATATTTACCTTTTCTCTACAAGGAACAATAATATCAGAAAAATAGGGCATCTACTTCTGGCCCAAAGTAAACAGTCAAACAGTATACAAGTTGATAGGCAACATTGTTTTCTAAAGAAGAATTCAATGATGTCTGTATAACAGTAAAATCTGTTCTCTGGTATAGCTGGGGAATGAGATATTCTGGTCAAATATTTTGCTTAATAATGTTACCATATATTTTACATGGATTGCATATTTTCAAAGAGTTGAAATAGCTCAAAATAAACCTAAGGCTATGTAGCCAGGGTGGTTCCAGCTGAGCTCAAAGGGAATTATCTGGGTGTGTGTGATTAAATAGAGGGAGCTGGTGGGACCTTAGGGCTCTATCTGCATGAAAGGATTTATACTGGTACTTTCTTTATCCCTTACTTCTAGGAAAAGGAAGATTCCTTCCTAGTTGCTTAATGAAAGGGAGGAAGGATGGCAATGGAGGGGTTTATAGTCTTAGGATCCCCTTTAGGTCTCTAGAACATGAAAAAAAAATAATTTTCCAAGGAGAAAGGAATTAGAAGAAAAAAGAAAGAAACTTTTTAAGAAGGGTCCTCGGAAGCATAGCTTTGTCTGCACTGAGCATAACCCCACAGTCTAGTACTGCAAGGATTGGAAAAAGTGGAACATTGGTAAAATTGGAACGTCAGGAGACTGCAACCTTGGTCGCGATGTGGGCATTATCATTGAGGCCAACCCAAGCAGCTTTGCCAGCAAAAGGTATTCAGCAGAGGGGCGGGGGAGCTGTAGGACAGAAGGGCACGGCCTTGTTCAGCGCTATGTTCTTATCACCCTAGAATAGTAGGCACTCAAATACATGTAGGCAAGTATCAAGTAGTGACGACAGATGGCATGTTTTTGAGCCCAAATGAAATGACTCTATATGTACTTGTGGGAGTGGAGACTTTGCAGAGCGCTTGAGTCCTGCCAATGGGGGTAAAGAAGAAGTAATTGGGGATATTTGGATCATTGTTACTATGGTAAACATATGACTTCATAGGTGATGAGACACTTTGCTTCAAATAAAACTATACTATTCAAAAGGCACAGAAACATCTTTGCTGTTGCTCAAGGGCATCTTCATAATGTTATGAAAGTGAAAGTGTTACTCAGTCAGTTGTGTCCAGCTCTTGCAACTCCATGGACTGCAGCGCTCCAGGTTCCTTTGACCATGGAATTCTCCATGCAAGAATACTGGAAGGGGTTGTCCTTTCCTTCTCCAGGGGATCTTCCCAACCCAGGGATTGAATCCAAATCTCCTGCTTGGCAGGCAGATTCTTTATCATCTGAGCCACCAGGGAAGCTCTTATAATAATAATTACCATTTTATTGGCAAAGTAAAGATGCATCAATTTATGAAGCATCTAATAGATTTTGGATAATGGAACTCTACATAATAGATTTTATATTACTGATGAAGACTCTTCTTTGTTAAAGAACATATTTGGTTTCTTACATAAGTCCACCATTTTTACAATATTGTGCTAAATTTTCCTTTAAATGTCAAGTGCTTTGTGAATTGAAGGCTTAAAAATATGTCAAAATAACTCAGTCTTCTTGGATCAGGAATTATATGCACAATCCTTTATGTAAAAATTCATCCTCATTTCTTTAGAGGCAAATTGCCTTTAATGAATGAATAAAATGTTCTATATGTCATCAATTTAGTTGTTTGAGTCTAAGTAAATGCAGATATTCACCTTGGTTTCCAGTTATAGTTCAGATTCAGATATGACTGAGGCTTTATAAAGAGGAAAATGGCTTGAGGAAAATGAGAGCTTCTCAAAATTAACTAATCTCCATAAGCCAAAATGGCTACAAGGAGCTCTCAAATAAGGTTACACTTTAAAAGAACAATTAGTTTCAGATAGAAGAAAGAACATCCCTGAGAATTAAGAGTGACTTTGATTGTCCGAACTCCTTATGCTGCACTAGCTGCTGCTGCTAAGTCGCTTCAGTCGTGTCCGACTCTGTGCGACCCCTTAGATGGCAGCCCACCAGGCTCTCCCGTCCCTGGGATTCTCCAGGCAAGAACACTGGAGTGGGTTGCCATTTCCTTCTCCAATGCATAAATGTGAAAAGTGAAAGTGAAGTTGTTCAGTCATGTCCGACTCTTCACGACCCCATGGACTGCAGCCCACCAGGCTTCTCCATCCATGGGATTTTCCAGGCAAGAGTACTGGAGTGGGGTGCCATTAACTACAGAAGCAATTAACCCAGGATGATGATCATACATTTGCCTCCGAGCCTTCATGTAGTTTTGATGCTGTGCTCCCCAAATTTCTCTCTGTTCTAAGAGGTTTAGGTCCCCTTAGGCACTTTCTGTTGTTTCGTTCTGCTGCTTTCATACTGTCCATACTTGACTTTTCCCAGTCTGGGAGGAGAGTTCAAGTTCGGTGGTTATGGCTGATTCAGCCAAACTTAGGATGGTCTGGGTTTAAGGTAATCTTTACTCTTTTGAAACCCACTTTCATTTTCAACATTTTGATCTTATCCTGAGGACACAAGTCATTAAAGAATCTTGAGTCAGGAAAGTAACATTATCTTGTTTGTTTGGTTTTTTAAGCTTTACTCTGACTATAATGTGGGGAATGGATTAGAAATTAGAAATGGTAAGAGACGGAGGCAGAGAGACCAGTCAGATCATCATTGTACTAGACCAGCTGAGAGATGGTACGGGGCCAGAACTAAAGTAGAGTCAGCGGGTTTGAAGAGAAATGTGTGAAGACCAAAGATTTAGGAGGGAGAAGCAACAAGGGACTTCCCAGGTGGCAGAGTGGTAAAGAATATTTCTGCCAATACAGGAGACGCAAATTCAATTCCTGGGTAGGGAAGATCCCCTGGAATAGGAAATGGCAACCCACTCTAGCATTCTTGCCTGGAAAATTTCATGGACAGAGGACCCTGGCAGGTTACAGTTCATGGGTGTGCAAAGAATTGGACACGACTGAGCAACTGAACATGAGAAGCAAAAGGACTGAACAATGGCATAAAACTCTGATTTATAGATATCACTTAACCTCCAAACACTTGGCCATTTTAATGGTCATCTAAGAGGTGTTGAAAAATGGTTAAAGCCTTGATTTTTCAAAAAAACTGTTTAATTGTCAGATGAACAGTAGCAAATACTTATTTTGTTGAGGAGAAATCTGCTAGCATTCTTAACAGTAATAGTAACATTTTCTTAAGTTAGGTCAATGAATCTAATAATCTTATAAAGCTCTGTTCCTCTATTTCTAGTAGATGAGGATGCTCACACAATAAATATTTACTGAGTGCCTGAGTAACAGATTGTTCTTTAAAAAACAAAGCAAAACAAAAACACAGAAGCAGCAGGAAACTGACAGAATTAAAAGAGAAAAGAAATATTTTCTATAATTTATTTGGAGCTATGAAAGTTATTGAAGTATAATACTTGCCTCAAACATTTCCCAACAGCTGAAATTAATTTTTATGCCTAAGCAAGATACTGCATGGTGGTGAAACATATAAGGTTCACTGATTTTGAATATTCTATTCAAAATATCTCGAAAGAAAAAAGACTGTGCAGTCAACTTCTGAACTAGTAGAATGACTGAAGCATAAAGGAGAATAAGCAAAAGAGATGTTTCAATATTGTGTAAACATGGAATTCAGTTTTCTTCTACAAAATATTCAACTTAATTTTAGATGTTATTAATTAACCTTGCCTGTATTAATAAGCAGTTTTTAAAACTTTCCTGCTCTCAGAGAAGCTAGCTAGAAAGAGAGTCTTAATTCTGAACTTAGAAATGTTTCCAATTACATATATCCTTATGTCAATATATAGGACATGCAACTGAACATCTAGAATATCCTCATTAGTTGAGTAATATATAATAGGAAGGCTATGAATAATTTATAGAGCAACATCTCATAGATATTATCCAATTGTGCTTTCATTCATTTGAATGTCATTATTTTGAAAAAGGTCTTAGTCCATAATGTCCAACCCTTTATGTTTATTTCCATTTGTACCATCCTTTAGAAGCTATCTCTTTCAGGAAGATTTTTTTTTTTTTTTTGGTCTCTGCATTTTGTTTATGCTATACATGCCAAATAGATCTCCCAAGATGAAACTCTGAGCTCATTTGAAAGTAATTTTTGGTAGCACATGAATCAGAACTCTTATTTTCTTGTCAGCACTACTGGCATTTTATTGTTTCCATCTATAGCCCAATATGCTTTTAAGTGCCAAGAACCCTAAGGCCAAACACACAAAGCACTAAGAAAATGGGAACTTTCGGCGATGACAACTTTGGCCTCTCTTTCAGGGCTATTCCCTCCCCTGGGAGAGTAAAATCACTTTAAGTGCACTATGAAGCAGGGCCATGATGAGCACAGATGATTGACTGAAGTTGGTGATGTTGATTTAGGAGTCTTCGGCTTATAGGTCAGGTGTAAAACCCTTAAACCTGCTTGTCAAAGTCAGCTTGTCAAAGTCCTATGGATTTTTCCAGACTGCCTAAATGTCACTTTCTCTTTGACAGCTTCTCTGGGCAGCTCTGGCAGGGTTAGGCAGCTCCTCTTTTGTATTATTATAGCACCCTGATATATTCCTATAGCAGCACTTATCAAACTATATCGCATTTGTCCATCTCCCTCCACTCATGGATAGAGAGAAACCATTCTCTTCCTTTCATCTCTTGACTAGAGCATTACCAAAATCAAGCTGGCTCTCAACAAGTAATAATTGAATGGATGGGCAAAGAATGACTAGTAATTCTCTCCATCTTCACAGAATAGGTTATGAAGGGTTCTCACATCGTGGTGAGGAAGACATGGAAGGAATTATCACCCATATTTTTATAAATGAGGAAACCCCAGAGATGTTATATGACTAATCCAACCTCAAAACAGCTAAAAAGTTGCATACCTACTTTTCATGCCAGGAAGTTGACAAGGATTTGTAAATAGAAGTAGTAGTATTCAGTAGGACAGATGGCAATGGCTGACAAAAGATACCGTGTCGGAGCAGTCACCTGTTATGAAAGCTCCCAAACTCTTAGCAGGTTCTCAAGAAGGTAACTTCCATGTACACAAAACCGGACTTCAGGTATTTACAACAAGAATGATTTGTGACAAATAAATCATTTTCCTGTATTCAAGCTATACCCACAGTGAAGCCAGGAGACAAAGAGACATAACCTGTTTATGTATGTAATACAAATGTCTCTCTCTCAAAGTCCCACCATGAATCATAGACTCTAAAAAGAAAGAAGTTCTTAGAGATCAGTAGTGTAATTCTGTCATTTCCTAACTAGCAAACCAGCTAGAAAGATAAATGACTTCACCTAACCACATAGCTTATTTGTGAGAGCACCAGGACATACAATTAGTTCTTCTTATCATTAATATCCTTAGCTTCTGAAAATTATGATTGAGAGATAATTTAACTATAGCTCTTAGGAAGTCTTCTAAGCAACTGGATAATAAAACTAAACATAGGCTGTCACAGAAGAACTGTCTTTAAATAAATGTTGCAACATGAGAAGTACAGCAAATTTTACTCTGTGTCCATGTATTGGGGAGGTGAGGGGCACATCATATGACAAGCAGTGTTGTAGGATCCCATTCATATTAAAACAAAATCCTTTTTCATAGAGATTGACAATGTTAATTACATTTGTTTATCTCTTTATTCACCCATAGACATTGATGCTATGCAAACAATTATTTGATTTCTCTTTTCCATGTGTCAATTGAAGTGTGTTTACTAGTCCCCAGTCCTTTTAACAGATTTTTTATTCTTTTCAAAAATAATTCAAGTAGTTATAACCTGAGTGCGTTCCTATGTTCATGCCATATTTACAACTTCAAAGTTTTGAAAAAAATAACTCTAACAATAGAACACATTTTACTACTAAAACATAAAACATGCATGCCTATTAAGTGGCAAAGAACAAAGACCAAACTAAGCTAATATTCTCCATAAAAAATAAGACAAATGATCATATTTATGAAAGTTTTTCATTTAGCTTCTATCACCAAAGCTGGGGTGTACTCTGGGTCACATGTCCTAAATCAGCAGATGAAAGCAAATGTTTTCTACAAGTATGTTTGTAGCTTGTAGACTGTGTAAATGACACCAAAATCAAATTATTTAATGGGGCCAACACCATCAATTAAAAGAGAGAGCCTTATTTAGCAAATAATTGCTTTGAGGATAGAAACATACCTCAAGCTGCAATGAATTAGTTTGTTGACAGATCCTCCTGCTGGGCATAATTGCTAGAATTCCTTCTTTAAAAAATGGACTTGTTCAATACAACTATTGTGCACCTCTTTATGTTATGATCATAAAGATCACAGAGACTGCGCTTTACTATGCCTTCACTGAATGTAAAGAAGTATTTCCACAGCATTTATACAACAAAGTTGTTGCTTTCCTCTAGCATCATAACTGGCACCCTGATGATCTACCTCCAATTAATGCTAATATTTACCATTTCCCCCAAGAGTTACATTTTGAAGAAGGAGAGCCCACATTCTTCAAGAAACTTTAGGTATTCCAGGCGATTTATATCGTCCAATTTAGAATCAATTTCTCATCTAAACTATGAAAGAAACTAGTTCATCAATCAACAGCATTTTAATACATTGAGTAAAAAAGGATTTTAGATGTTAATTTTTAAGCTAGGTCAAATTATAATATTATGCTATTTAAAGAATCAGGGTCATTTGAGTATCAACTCATTCATTTTATATAAAATTCCAGCAGGAAAATTCCCATGTGTGCCTAAAGTTGAAGATAATTCATTTAGGTTCCCATTATACGGTAAGCCAGCCAACAATTTTTATCCATGTCACAGGGATAAAATATCTGTCAATTCCTGTTAAAGGGCTCTAACATGAAATCAATGTTGTCATAGGTACATAAAATAAAATTCTTATGGAAGAAACCACTTAAAAACCAAAGCAACAAGCCTTGCAAGACTTTAAGATATATTACTCACCAGGAACAAAGTTCGAAAGTTGTTGAGATCACCAAAGAATTCTTCTATGCTCACAGTCTTAGAGTCAAAAATAAAGTATTCGCCAAGATTCTCATAGAGCTTTACCATGTTGTTGTGCATGGTGAATAGTTTTTCATACTGGTCTCTGGCACTCTTCGCAAAGCTGTAGCTTTCTGTTAAGGAACATGATCCACATAGTACCTTAAAGGCAGTCATTAGATGTTAAGATTGAATTATACCATCATTTCTGTAAATACTTCTGCATTACTTTGCTAAGATTACCAGGACAAAACACCATAGACTGAGTAACTTAACAGAAATGCATTTTCTCATTGTTTCTTCAATATTGGAGAGCAATCCAATATTAAGCTGTCAGTGAATCTGTTCTCTTCTGTGACTTCTCTCCTTGGCTTGCAGATGACGGCCTTCTTTCTGTGTCCTTACCTGGTGGTCCCTCTGTCCTTGTTGTATGTGTCTTAATCTCTTCGTAACAGGACGCTAGTTATATTGTATTAGGGCCCACCCTAAGGACCTCATTTTAACTTACTTACCTCTCTAAATGTCCTGTTTCCAAATACAGTCACATTTGGAAGTTTTGAGGGTAAGGGCTTCAACATATGAATTTGGAGTGGGTGGGGCACAATTCAGCCCATAACAACTTGCTGGAGTCATTACATCATTTAGTGTGCTTTGAAAATCTATAAATGAGGCAGAACTATTTAAGGTATAACCACAAACATGTTTGCTAAGTGAAAGCACAGAAGTACAGACATCAGAAAACTGCCTCATATCTTTTTATGAACTAGATAAGGTAAAAGGAAATAGCAGCAAAAACTTAGGGGGAAAGTATGTATTTTCTGTATTAAGTAAATACACATTCTATATAGGTAAAGAGGTTTCAGTGAATTCTGAATATAGGTTATGTATCTGTATGTGTGCGTATATACATATACATATATCCCATATGAGGAGGGGGAAGGAAAGGGAGAGAAAGATGGGAGGAGAGGAAGAACTATGGAGACAAAGGGAGAAGAAGGGAGGGGAGAGAGGGGGAGAGAGACATTCTACTGTATTTCTAGAACCTTAATCACCCAAACGACTTTTGAGAACCCAAAATGCTGCTTGTTGAGCTGAGCCCAGGCCCTGAGGACTGTAATTCTAATGTTCCCAGATGCTGCTGCAACTGCCAGCAGTGTGTAACCCAGTAGGACCACGAGACCTTCCCAAGACAGACCCCTCACCCTATTCTCTGCTTTAGATCCTCTCTGAAGCACCTAGATAATAGTATCTGTTGCCCATTTCCTAAGTTGTTTTACAAATGCTAAAACCCCCCCACCAAATGGAAGATATTTAACTACTTGATGACCTTGTGCACTTAGCCCCCAGGTCTACTGGCGTCTAAGGATTGGTGACATTAACCCTTGTGATACCACCCTGTTACTTCACCATCAACCCACCAAGAGAATAGTACATGAGCTGATCACATACCCTGAGACACCTCCCCCCAAAAATCAGGCTTCAGAAATGCTTTGCTAAAAAACCCTTCAGGGAGTTTGAGGGTGTTAAGCACAAGCCACCCAGACCCTTTCTCCTTGCCTGGCGCCTATAATACCAATAACTGCTATGTGTCCTTCACCATAACCTGGTGTCAGTAGATTGGCTTTACTGCGTGCAGGCCAGTGGACCCAAATTTGGTTCAGTAATACGAGGACTACACTTACAGCAGTATATTTCAGAAGAGTATTTGTTTCAAAATTAATTACATCACTGCTTTAAACCTTTTTATCATAAAAGTCATAACAACAACCACTACTACCAAAGCATAAAAGGAACCAGATGTGTAAATGGGTAAATCATCGAAAAAGCAAGAGAGTTCCAGAAAAACATTTATGCCAAAGCCTTTGACTGTGTGGATCAAAACAAACTGTGGAAAATTCTGGAAGAGATGGGAATACCAGACCACCTGACCTGCCTCTTGAGAAACCTATATGCAGGTCAGGAAGCAACAGTTAGAACTGGACATGGAACAACAGACTGGTTCCAAATAGGAAAAGGGGTACGTCAAGGCTGTATATTGTCACCCTGCTTATTTCACTTATATGCAGAGTACATCATGAGAAATGCTGGGCTGGAGAAAGCACAGCTGGAATCAAGATTGCCGGGAGAAATATCAATAACCTCAGATATGCAGATGACACCACCCTTATGGCAGAAAGTGAAGAGGAGCTAAAAAGCCTCTTGATGAAAGTGAAAGTGGAGAGTGAAAAAGTTGGCTTAAAGCTCAACATTCAGAAAACGAAGATCATGGCATCTTGTCCCATCACTTCATGGGAAATAGATGGGGAAACAGTGGAAACAGTGTCAGACTTTGTTTTTCTGGGCTCCAAAATCACTGCAGATGGTGATCACAGCCATGAAATTAAAAGGTGCTTACTCCTTGGAAGGAAAGTTATGACCAACCTAGACAGCATATTAAAAAGCAGAGACAGTTATACACAGCTGTGTCTTTTTTCCTGTCTTGCATACAGGGTCGTCATTGCCATCTTTCTAAATTCCATATATATGTGTTAGTATACTGTATTGGTGTTTTTCTTTCTGGCTTACTTCACTCTGTATAATCGGGTTGGTGCATGGGGATGACTCACTGAGATGTTATGGGGAGGGAGGTGGGAGGGGGGTTCATGTTTGGGAACACATGTAAAAATTAAAGATTTTAAAATTAAAAAAAAAAAAAAGAAAAAAAAAAAAAAGCAGAGACAGGACTTTGTCAACAAAGGTCCATCTAGTCAAGGCTATAGTTTTTCCAGTTGTCATGTATAAACGTGAGAGTTGGACTATAAAGAAAGCTGAGCTCAGAAGAATTGATGCTTTTGAACTGTGGTGTTGGAGAAGACTCTTGAGAGTCCCTTGGACTGCAAGGAGATCCAGCCAGTCCATCCTAAGGGAGATCAGTCCTGGGTGTTCATTGGAAGGAATGATGTTGAAGCTATAACTCCAATCCTTTGGCCACCTGATGCAAAGAGCTGACTCATTTGAATAGACCCAGAAGTTGGGGAAGATTGAAGGCAGAAGAAGGGGACGACAGAGGATGAGATGGTTAGATGGCATTAGCGACTCAGTGGACATGAGTTTGGGTAAACTCAGGGAGTTGATGATGCCAGGGAGGCCTGGCGTGCTACGGTTCACGGGGTCCCAATGAGTCGGACACGACTGAGTGACTGAACTGAACTGAACTGAAATGTATCTCATTATGTATATATTTATAGAAAGCAATCATCAACCTTATTCCTGATTATAGAAGATACATAGAAAATCACCTCTTTAGGTGACTCAAAAATATGAACAACAGTAAACTAAAATTTCTAAAAAATAAGCGTTGTGAACATTTTAGAGCATTTCCTTATGGTCTTTCTTCTATGGCTAAAAGCTTTTGAATGTTAATTGATAAGGATGCTGCAGAGAAAGGTAAGTGGACTAACCACGAAAAATACAAAGGAAACCAAATATACCTTTCACAATTAAAGTTAAGTGTATTAACAATCAATAATCACCACAGAAGCAAAATGTCTTAAAATGTAAAGGTATTAGACTGCGTGATATGTGTGCTAAGTCGCTTCAGTTGTGTCCAGCTCTTTGCAGCCCCATGACTGTAGCCCACCAGGTGGCTCTGTCCATGGGATTCTCCAGGGAGGAATACTGGAGCAGGTTGCCATGTCTCCTGCATGGGATGTTCCTGATCCAGGAATCAAACCCACATCTCTTACATCCTGTGTTGGCAGGCAGGTTCTTTACCACTAGTGCCACCTGGGAAGCCCATCACTGTGACTTGTTAAAAAAGAATAACAGTACAGTTTTGGGTGTGCTATCTTAAGACCCACTACAGGGTCTGGAAAAGACCCTGATGCTGGCAAAGACAGAAGGCAAGAGGAAAAAGAGACGACAGAGGATGAGATGGTTGGATGGCATTACCAACTCAATGGACCTGAGTTTGAGCAAGCTCTGAGAGATGGTGAAGGACAGGGAAGCCTGGTGTGCTACAGTCCAAGGGGTGGCAAGGAGTTGGACACAACTGAGCAACTGAACAACAGCAACAACAGGGTCAGGAAGATCCCCTGCAGGAGAACGTGGTAACCCACACCAGTATTTTTGCTTCGAGAATCCCATGGACAGAGGAGCCTGGTAGGCTATAGTCAGGTGACGCAAGAGTCGGACATGACTGAAGCGACCTAGTATGCATACATTCATGCGCACATGCACAGTGTAGTCACGTTTTGTGATAGCATTATTTTATCAGGTACTGATAACTGTGTCTTTTTGAAATGCTGGATTTTATAAAATTTTCTGAATTCTTCAGTGTGTTTTATTACAACCTGGGGCCAAATTTATTTTCCATGGGAACACAGCTCTAGTTTCACAATGGAAGTCAGTAGGGAAATCAGACTATTTCTGGAAAATTACTTTGCAGCTGACATTTAAGGGATGTAGCAGGATTTTAAAAGTGAGATGCCCCCCTTCCTAGGTTCCTTCTTATGCTACTTAAATTTTAGCATTCATATTAGCTACACGTCAACCTCTTCCTTGCTAAGGAGTCATGTTAAATATTTCAATCCTCAAGTCCATTTTGCTGTCAATATACCTGGAAGAATTAATGCATTTCTGACTTACTCTCCTTTCTTTTTACCAACAAAAGGGTTGCATGTAATGCTACCTGATTTTCCCTCTGAGAATATCATATTTGTTTGATTTTTAAGAGAGTGTTGGAACATCCTGTTTGAGAGCTACAGAAATAAGACAGTTCTCTTTATTCCTTGCCACAGAATGAAAGTGAAATTTTTGTTCTCTAGTCTCTCTTGCCTAAATAAAACAGACTCATGCCACACTTGGTAAGAACACCCGCTTTGCAAAGGTCACTTACTTACATCCTGTTTGCAGCAAGGTACTAAACCATGTGTACTTCAGAAGGCTCAACATCTGTACAACATGAAGAAAAAGCTAAAGATTAAAAAAAGGCAAAAAACTGTACATTTCCCATTTATCATAACACAATTTTCTGCCAGCTAAAATATGCCCATGTGGTGATACACAATTTCACAAATTTGTTCTCCTAGAAGAAAAACTGATTTCAGAAATTCTGTCTGTATACCACAGTGAGAAAATTTGAAAAATTCTGGGAAAGCTGCAGCTTAGAATTAATAACTGGAGAGCAGCCCAATTTCCAAGCCCTTCACTTCTCAGTGATTACTTTGTAAAAGGGATGGAGGGCATGAGTCAGTACTGAAATCTTTCACAATCACAACCCTGTCACCAAATCCTACTTGGGATTCTACAGATGAAAAAGAACTAGACACCATCATTTCTTTCCACTTCTTTATTTTCAGTCATTTTTAAAATTTTCTTTTTCTTTGAGCAGCTACTAGATACAAGATACTGGTTAGTATTCTGCTAAGCACTGTGCTCCATACACTGATCATTAAAACCTAATCCAGACCCCAAAGCAGTTTATAATCTAACATTACAAACAATTCTACTTATTAATTTGCATTTGTTGCTATTTACAATACACTATGTTGCACATTCTTCAAACCACCTTATCAAAAAGGCAGAGAAATACCACTATTTCAATTTTTAGAGTTGTGAAAAGTAGATAAAAGGCACTCATTTTATCAACGAAACTGTAAACATAATAAATTACATTCCCTGCCCCCCAAAAAAGGCACTTATCCATCTAAGGTTAGAATGCAGTGAATATACCATCTCAAAACATGTCTCCTTGGCATAGATTATTTTGAGCTGATTGAGAAAGAGCAGACAGAGGAAAAGCTCTGAAAAGAGTTAAAGTTACCCTTTTGAAAGGGAAATTTCCACTTATAAAGGAAATCTCCACTGGTTAAGGATGTGTTCCTCTGTGGACCAGGAAGAGAAAGTGAAAGTGAAAGTCACTCAGCATGTCCAACCCTTTGTGACCCCATGGACTATACAGTCCATGGAATTATCTAGGCTAGAATACTGGAGTGGGTAGTCATTCCCTTCTCCAGGGGATCTTCCCAGCCCAGGGACTGAACCCAGGTCTCCTGCATTGCAGGCGGATTCTTTACCAGCTGAGCCACCAGGAAGAGAAGGATAACTCTAAATCACCAGAGAATCAAGGATATCAAGAGTATCACTGGTGAAGTTGCCTTTAGCTGAAGGTGGTTATTTAAGCTGGTGCCTTAGGCTACTTTGGGGAGTTTCTCATTTTTTTCTGCATATCTGCTACATACACATGAGGTAGACATGTTTATTCACTTCTATCTAGTTTTCTCTTGTTATTCTGTCTTCATTACAGAGCGACCAGGGGGTGGGTCCTGTCAATTGCTCAGAAGGGTAGAGAAAAAATTATTTTTCCTCCCCGAGAGTACACATCAGGGCTTCCCTGGTGGCGCACAGGTTAAAGCGTCTGCCTGCAATGCGGGAGACCTGGGTTCGATCCCTGGGTCGGGAAGATTCCCTGGAGAAGGAAATGGCAACCCACTCCAGTATTCTTGCCTGGAGAATCCCATGGACAGAGGAGCTTGGTGGGCTACAGTCCATGGGTCGAAAGAGTCAGACACAACTGAGCGACTTCACTTTCACTTTAGAGTTACACATCATGATAATCCCTTGCATGATACTAGTTTAATATTCTTTTCATATGCTAGAAATGTATTATTTATAATGACAATGACCACGTTGCCAAATTTAACATTCACCCCTCTGTCCTCCTTTTGATGTCTCTCCCACATGAAACATTTAGCCTGTTTTCTTAGTTTCTATGACACACACCCTCATGCTGAAAATATTTTTCTCTTATCTCCTCTCCTTCTCTGACAACTTCATAAAATGTTAGAGGACCCTGAGGGCTTGGTCTTGAGTCCTCTGGCTGTAGTCTACCTAACTGACCTCAGCAATTCTCATGACTTGAAATACCATCTACACTGATGACTCCCTATTATACCTGTAGCCCCAGTCTCTCCTCTGAGATACTTCTATAATCAACTGCCTGCTTGTCATCTCTACCTTTTATTTTTCATGGACTCTATTGGTGTCTCAAGTGTAAATCCTCTCCTGAAAAGCCTCTGTTGTTTCCCATGATACTTGTAACAAAACCCAATTTCATTCTCAAGCTTTATGAGGATCTACATGATCTGGTTTTTACCCACCTCTGCAACCTAATCTCATCTCATTCTCCCTCTTAAGTGATATACCCAGACTCATTAACCTTCTTTCTCTTCTTTGTGCTTAGCAAGTTCTCATACTCAACCCAGGGCCCTTGCACTTTCTCCTCTTTCTGCTCAGAATGTTTCTTTTTCACCAGGTCATTCAACTTCAGCTCAATCATCACCTCCTCAGAGATGCTTTTCCCAACCTTCCCATATGAAATGTCCATTCTCATCACTATTACTTTGGCCTATTTTATTTCATTCTGAGTCAGAACTTATCACTATGTGATATTCTCATTTTTTTTTATTTACCTGTTCATTGCCAATTTTCCTCACTTAAAAATATAGCTGAAGAGAGTAGACCATGTCTGTCTTGTTGACCACTGCCTCTCTGAAAACAGCTCTTTTCTGTTTACGCATTTCTGTTCTCCTCTAAAAGAACCTAACTACAGGGATGAGATCACTAGGTCATTTAACCTAACTCCTAATTCATGCTCTCCTGAATGCACACCACATCTTGCCTAACCTGTTGGTTCTTTTCCTAGATAAAAAGAAGTGAGAATGAAGAATTAAGTAGTTAGAGAAGGACCAGCTCTCTACCCTCAACTGCTCCATTAGTTATCCTGCTGGCAGATCATGCAGGCAGGACACCATCTGAAGAAAGACTCAACCAGTCTGCACACGATGGAGAATGATGCAGAACCCAACTGCCTGCCTTGATTATTCACTGAGATTCTTCCTCCTTTTCCCCTTTTAAAACTACCATGTATAAGACAGATAGCTAGTGGGAACTTGCTGTATAACACAAAGAGCTCAGCCTGGTGCTCTTTGACATCCTAGAGGGGAGGGGAAAGAGGTTCAACAGGGAGGATATATATATATATATATATGTACACACACACACACACACACACACATACATATGGCTGAGTGCTGAGGAATTGATGACTTCGAACTGTGGTGCTAGAGAAGATTCTTGAGAGTCCCTTGGACAGCCTTTGGACCAGAGAAGTCCCAGCCCCTTTTCTTCTTACCTCTCTCCTCCTTACCTTCTCATTTAACCCAAGAGCATACAGATAATTCCTTGGACTGCCAGGGGATCAAAGCAGTTAATCTTAAAGGAAAAAAACCCTGAATATTCATTGGAAGGACTGGTGCTGAAGAGAAAGCTTCAGTATTTTTGGCCCCTGCTGCTGAAGTCGGATGTCAAAAGCTGAATCACTGGAAAAGACCCTGATGCTGGGAAAGATTGAGGGCAGGAGGAGATGGGGGAGACAGAGGATGAGATGGTTGGATGGCATCACTGACTCAATTAATGGACATGATTTTAAGCAAATTCAGGGAGATAGTGAACGACAGGTAAGTCTGGTGTGCTGTAGTTTATGGAGTCACAAAGAGTCAGGCACAACTTATCAACTGAAAAACTATGAGTGATTCAGGCTTCCTAGGTGGTGCAGTGGTAAAGAATTTGCCTGCCAATGTAGGAGAGGCAAGAGAGAAAAGTTTGTTACCTGGGCCAAGGAGATCCCCTGGAGTAGGAAATGGTAACCCACTACCATATTCTTGCCTGGAAAACCCCAAGGACAGAGGAGTCTGGCAGGCTCGTGTTCATGTCAAAAAGACTCAGATGTGACTGAACACACAGTATAGCATGGCTGATTCAGGTAATTGTTGGTAATTCAGAGACCAACACAACAATGTAAGGCAATTATCTTCTGAATTAAAAAAAAAAAACAAAAAACAAAAAAAAAAACAAAAAACAACTGTCACTGCCAAGGTGAATCTCGGGAGATGGTCTTGGGACATGAGTCCACCTTCTTCCCAGAGTGCCAGCTTTTCTGATTAAAGCACCTCTCCTTTCTATTGACATTTGCCTCATGATTATTGAGTTTGGAGTGGCGAACAGCCAAACCTTAAGTTTGGTAACATCACCATCCCTTAAAATGGTGTTTGACACAGAGCAGAAATAGTAGCAGTGACAGAATAACTAAAATCAATAACAATAATAAAAAAGATCATTATACCTAATCTTTTCTTAAAAAATATACTCTGTGGGAATCATTGTGAACACTTCCCATCAGTTCAGTCCAGTGGCTCAGTCATGTCCAACTCTTTGCAACCCCATGGACTGCAGCACGCCAGGCCTCCCTATCCATCAACAACTTCTGGAGCTTGCTCAAATTCATGTCCATCAAGTCGGTGATGCCATCCAACCACCTCATCCTCTGTTGTCCCCTTCTCTTGCCTTTAATCTTTCCCAGCATCGGGGTCTTTTCCAATGAGTCAGTTCTTCACATTAGACTACCAAAGTGTTGGAGTTTCAGCTACAGCATCAGTCCATCCAATGAATATTCGGGACTGATTTCCTTTAGGATGGACTGGTTAGATCTCCTTGCAGCCCAAGGGACTCTCAAGAGTCTTCTCCAACACCAAAGTTCAAAAGTATCATTCTTCGGTGCTCAGGGTTCTTTATAGTTCAACTCTCACATCCATACATGACTACTAGAAAAACCACAACTTTGACTGGACAGACTTTTGTTGGCAGAGTAATGTCTGTGCTTTTTAATATGCTGTCTAGGTTGGTCATAACTTTTTTCCAAGGAGCAAGGGTCTTTCAGTTCCATGGCTGCAGTCACATCTGCAGTGATTTTGGAGCACATGAAAATAAAGTCAGCCACTGTTTCCATTGTTTCCCCATCTACTTGCCATGAAGTGATGGGACCAGATGCCATGATCTTAATTTTCTGAATGCTGAATTTTAAGCCAACTTTTTCACTCTCTTCTTTCACTTTCATCAAGAGTCTTTAGTTCTTTGCTCTCTGCCATAAGGGTGGTGTCATCTGCATATCTGAGGTTATTGATATTTCTCCTGGCAATCTTGATTCCAGCTTGTGCTTCTTCCAGCCCAGCATTTCTCATGAAGTACTCTGCATTTAAGTTAAATGAGCAGGGTGACAATATGCAGCCTTGATGTATTCCTTTCTCAATTGGGAACCAGGCTGTTGTTCCATGTCCAGTTCTAACTGTTGCTTCTTGACCTGCATACAGATTTCTCAGGAGGCAGGTCAGGTGGTCTGGTATTCCCATCTCTCTCAGAATTTTCCACCGTTTATTGTGATCCACACAGCCAAAGGCTTTGGCATAGTCAATAAAGCAGAAGTAAATGTTTTTCTGGAACTCTCTTGCTTTCTCCATGATCCAGTGGATGTTGGCAATTTGAACTCTGGTTCCTCTGCCTTTTTTAAATACATCTTGAGCATCTGGAATTTCACAGTTCATGTACTCTTGAAGCCAGTCTTGGAGAATTTTGAGCATTATTTTGCTAGCGTGTGAGATGAATGCAATTCTGTGGTATTTTGAACATTCCTTGGCATTGCCTTTCTTTGGGATTGGAATGAAAACTGACCTTTTCCAGTCCTGTGGCCACCACTGAGTTTTCCAAATTTGCTGGCTTATCGAGTGCAACACTTTCACAGCGTCATCTTTTAGGATTTGAAATAGCTCAACTGGAATTCCATCACCTCCGCTAGTTTTGTTCAAAGTGATGCTGCCTAAGGCCCTCTTGACTTCACATTCCAGGATGTCTGGCTCTATGTGAGTGTTCACACCACTGTGGTTATCGGGGTCATGAAGATCTTTTTAGTACAGTTCTTCTGTGTATTTTTGCCACCTCTTCTTAACATCTTCTGCTTCTGTTAGGACCATACCATTTCTGTTCTTTATTGAGCCCATCTTGGCATGAATTGTTCCCTTGGTATCTCTAATTTTCTTGAAGAGATCTCTAGTCTTTCCCAATCTATTGTTCTCCTCTACTTCTTTTCACTGATTGCTGAACAAGGCTTTCTTATCTCTCCTTGCTATTCTTTGGAACTCTGCATTCAAATGTGTATATCTTTCCTTTTTTCCTTTGCTTTTTGCTTCTCTTCTTTTCACAGCTATTTGCAAGGCCTCCTGAGACAATCATTTTGCCTTTTTGCATTTCTTTTCCTTTGAGATGGTCTTGATCACTACCTCCTCTACAATATCACAAACCTCCATCCATAGTTCTTCAGGCACTCTGTCTATCAGATCTAATCCCTTGAATCTATTTGTCACTTCTACTGTATAATTATAATGGATTTGATTTAGGTCATATCTGAATGGTCTACTGGTTTTCCCTATTTCTTCAATTTAAGTCTGAATTTGGCAATAAGGAGTTCATGATCTGAGCCACAGTCAGCTCCCAGTCTTGTTTTTGTTGACTGTATAGAACTTATCCATTTTTGGCTGCAAACAATATAATCAATCTGATTTCTTCCCTGATAGCTCAGTTGGTAAGGAATCTGCCTGCAGTGCAGGAGACCCCAATTTGATTCCTGGTTCGGGAAGATCTGCTGGAGAAGGGATAGTCTACCCACTCCATTGTTCTTGGGCTTCCATGTGGATCAGCTGATAAAGAATCTGCCTGCAGTGCTGGAGACCATGGTTCAATTCCTGGGTTGAAAAGATCCCTTAGAGAAAGGAAAGGCTACCCCACTCTAGTATTCTCGCCTGGAGAATTACATGGACTGTATAGTATGGGGTTGCAAAGAGTTGGACACAACTAAGTGACTTTCACACTTTCATGGGTTCATGAAATTTCATGCATTCTTCATAACTGCTTTCTGAATTAAGAATTTACTAATTCAGGTCATACAGCTGGTAAGTCCCAGTAATGAGAACAAACTGAGAATGGATCCATATCTCATATTCTTAACTGCTATGCCATACAGTTTCTCAAGAAATATTTGATGAAAGAGTAAAGTCTCATTATAATACCAAATTGGAAGAAGAGCCATGGAGTTGATTTGGGTACTTAGGAAACTAAAACCCTTCTTATAAATCTTAAGATAAAACAATAACAAACCTTACTTACAGAGAATGGTAATATAATAGTAATATTATATTACTTAACATTACTTAATAGTAATATTTTTGAAGACTTGATAAAATAATTTAATCTCATCTATTTTCATCAATCTTGACATTTAAATTCATTTTTGAAGGTAGGCTTCAACCTAGATGTCAATCTACAGATAAATGGATAAAGAAGATGTGGTATACATATACAAAGGAATATTACTCAGCCATGAAACAGAAGGAATTTGAGGCAGTCCTAGTGAGGTGAATGAACCTAGAGACTATTATACTGAGTGAAATAAGTGAGAGAAAGAGAAAAACCAATATCATATATTAATGCATATATATGAAATCTAGAAAACTGGTATTGATGAACCTATTTATGGTGAAGGAATGGGGACACAGATATAGAGAATAGATTTGTGGACACAGTGGGAGAAGGAGAGGGAGGGAGAAGTGGAGAAAGTAGCATTGACATATATACATTATAATGTGTAAAATATAGACAGCTGGCAAGAAGATGCTGTGAAACACAGGGAGCCCAGCCTGGGTGCTCTGTGATGACCTAGAGGGGTGGGATGAGGGGAAGGGAAGGAGGCTGAAGAGGGAGGGTATATATATATATATATATATATATATATATATAATGGCTGATTCATGTTGTTGTACAGCAGAAACTAATACAACATTATAAAAAAATTTTCCTCCAATTAAAAATTTTAAAATTGAATATTATTTTTAAAAGTTAGGCTTCAATCATTTTGATTTTATTTTAAAGCTATATATAACAGAGAATATGTTATTCGTCAGTAGAATGATGGCCTGATTAAGCTCTTTGTATATTTAGACCTAGATGTGGCCCTGGTAGATACTCAGATAGACAAAATTTTAACTTGGGCATTTTATTTATCTTCTATATTACAGAACAGAAATTGAGAATATGTTTTAAGGGAAATAAGCCTTAAAAGTTATCTTATGGGATGCTTGGTAGAGAAATAATTTCTTAGAAGATGCATTTTATGAAAGGCTATTTGGTGGCTCATGGGTTTTCATCCTAGATACTGAAATCAACTTCTTATCATAGATATACAAGGCATCCTTATAGCTACCAATAGATTTCTGTTCTATTTATAACATAAAGTGAGTATAATGGGATTGTACCTACAGACAAGGGGGATAGAGCAGAGATTTGAACTGAGCTGCTGTTCCCCATTTGGGAATATTTAAGCTTGACTATAGGAGAAGGCAATGGCACCCCACTCCAGTACTCTTGCCTGGAAAATCTCATGGATGGAGGAGCCTGGTGGGCTGCAGTCCATGGGGTCACGAAGAGTCGGACTTGACTGAGCGACTTCACTTTCCCTTTTCACTTTCATGCATTGGAGAAGGAAATGGCAACCCATTCCAGTGTTCTTGCCTGGAGAATCCCAGGGATGGGGGAGCCTGGTGGGCTGCCGTCTATGGGGTCGCACAGAGTCGGACACGACTGAAGCGACTTAGCAGCAGCAGCAGCAGCAGCAGCAAGCTTGACTATAAGAGAGACGTTAGAGAATATGCTGCAGACGCTTGTAGCGGACATCTCTGGGCCAGGCAGCCTACCCTTAGCTGGGTTGTGACAGCATGGGATGAGAAGCCGTGTGCGGGTGAAAGGGAAAGGCCAGTTTGGCCACACTGTGTAAGTAACACTAGAAGCTCTTCTGATGCCTCTTCTTGAGAAACTGTTGAAGAGAGTGGTGAGAGCAGGAGGAAAAGACCATTTGCTCCTGAAAGCCCAGATTTTCGGGCCTTTGGTACCATAGGAGATGGTGATGATAGCTGTCTTAGTATCAAGGAAAAGGGCACTTTGCTGAAGATGATTAGACTATTCTGGGATCAACATGTAGAGTGACCCCTTCCCATTTGCTTAAGCAAATTTGGGAGTCCTTAAAATATTGAGAGAGAAGAACCCTGGGAAAACAACAGACTTTCCAAGACAAACTTCAAAGATAGAGATAATGTACAGTACTTTAATATTTAAAAAATAGAGAAAATTCATAATTCCCTGTGGCTCAGATGGTGAAGAATCTGCCTGCAATGCAGGAGACCTAGGTTCAATCCCTGGGTTGGGAAGATCCCCTGGAGAAGGGAAAGGCTACCCACTCCAGTATTCTTGCCTGGAGAATTCTGTGGACTGTATAGTCCATGGGGTTTCAAAGAGTTGGACACAACTGAGCGACTTTCACTTCACTTCACTTCACAGTAATTTATATACTAAAAGAAACATAATCTTAAAGTGGTAAAGTAGCATATCAAATGCATTACAAACTTATCAAATGTAAGCGGGAAAAGCAATTTAGAGAAGTTTTCCTTTTACTAGCTGACTTTTAAATTCCTTGTTCTACAAAGAAAAGCATTTCTGATTTTTCCAGGTTAGAAGTTATTCAAGACAACTGTGAACTAAAATTACATCATTTTCTAAGAGAAGTGTTTTTGCAGGTTTACAAACTAAAATGTGGTCAGCATTTTAAAAAGCTAGGAGATAAAATGTTAGCTTTTTAAATGTAACATTAATTTAAACCATTTGATCTCAATCATGAATCTGGAAAAGTGACGTATTTTTATATTGACTTATTTTAAAATTTGACATAAGGAAGCAGTATTCACACAGTTACTTGGGTATTAGACACTATATAGAATTGTCTAAAGCTTTTATAATCTATGCTTTTGTGTATCTACATATACAGATTTATATATTAGATTCCTCACTAACATAGTATTAGTATAGACCTAAAATTGAACTTAAAATAACCATAATTTACCCAAAGGCATGTATTCAAATAGGAAGTGAATTATTGTTTATATGTTTATATACATTATATACGAGCAATAGTCACTCAGTCATGTCTGACTCTTTGTGCCCCCGTGGACTGTAGCCTGCCAGGCTCCTCTGTCCATGGGATTCTCCAGGCAAGAATACTGGAGTGAGTTGCCATTTCCTTCTCCAAGGTATATTATATATATTATATATAGTTTTTAACTATTTTCAGTAGCTATAACTATACTGATTGAAGGCAGGTGCTGTAACCCTTACCTTCTAAATGCCACAATAGCTGATGGGGTTCAGGACACTACCCCACAATATGGCACTGTGGCATATTGAATACTTTAAGCTGAAGGAATTTGAGAAAATAGAAATAGAAAGGTCAGTGAGTTTCCCCCTGCTCTTCTCCTGTGAAAAAGGTCAGAAAATCCCCACATGAGAGGTATCTTGCCTATATCCTAAAGAAAGGAACGATTTTATCGCCAAGATGGAGGAATGGCACCAAGAAGAATCTGAATGAATAGACCTTAGTCCCCCAGTCCCTATGATTCATTTTCGTTGCCCTATCATATCTTTCCATGACTTTCCACTCTTTATCAAAGCCAGCATAAAACCTCTCAGGTTTAACCATTTCTTTGGGTCATCTTTTACTAATGAAAGTTTCCATGCATGCCATGTAAAATTTACATTCAATAATTTATATGCTTTTTCCTGTTAATCTGTCTTTGTCAATCTTAATTTTTAGACTCAGCTAGGTAGGGACTTTATGAGGGTCAGGGTAAACTGCTACATTGCTGCATCAAATACTAGGCAGAGAAAACTGTCATTTTACTTAATTTTGATGTGGAGAGTAATTGTTAATACATAAGACTTGTTCCATTAGAACTAGAATAAGCATTAGTAGAACACTGGGGATGAAGGAGTTTATGTACCTCATTGTGAACTGAGTCAAATCAGTTCTTACAATTTCCATCTTCATAGGCAGTACATCACTTGTGATTTTAATAAAAAACTTGAAATTCTGAAATATCATTACATCTAGATTGTTGAGAACATGGAAAAATCAATTTGAGATCCACTTAACCTTCAAAAAGCTTTAGTTAGCAACATAGCATAATTATCTGTTTAAATGAAAGGAAGTCACAAATATAAAATCTATTAAAAATATAGACAGCATTTCATCTTTCCATAATATATCAGAAAAGATGTCTCTAAATGCTAAAAACCAAATGTGAATTCTTTCATTTAATTTGAATATATCAGTTTTAGACAAAAATGATTACTATTTTTAAGAAATTTATGTAAAAACTAATATTATGGCATATTAGTTGAAATTTACTTAGAGATCACACATTATATGATAAATACGCAGTAATGAATATTTACAATGTGAAATATTAATAAGATCAATATGGTATATATACATTGCAATTGGGTTCAAAGTAACAGTTTAAAATGTCTCAGTATTTAGACTATAAATTAAAAAAAAAATCAGATTACAAAATTTAGGCATTGGACCTTTAAATAGTATAACAAAGATAGCATAGTCAGTGATAGGTTTTCTGAACCAGAATCCCCAGTTTTTAACATATAGTAGGCAATTATGTTACTGGAGTGATGAACCAATTTTGTAATGAGCCCACTTTTCCACAGGTGGCCTGAGTTGGCTGGGTATAAAGAAAATGCTTTTAAATCACCTTCCAGTTAAAGCCACAGATCTGATGAACATTACAGAGGTAAGAGGTACACTCAGCCCTCCTACTTTTCTCTACCCCCTTTCAGTATTCACTCACTGTGCCCTTTGTGGATATATCTTTTTACTCTTCCTTTGAAGACAGACTATCTTTGCATTCAGAGATACCTAAGAGAGTGATTTTATCATTTATCCAAACACATCCATTAACTGCCTACTCTGTGTCTGGTATCTTCTAGGTTCTGAGGATACAGTACTTAATATTGACACAAAGTCACTGGGTCATGGCTTACATGGAGTTTACAGTTTGGTGAGAAAGCATCCATTAAAGAACTATAATTTTTTAAACATCAATTGAAAAGCATGAAATGCAAAGCACAGGTTTTCAAGAGTATATATTTGGGAGACCTAACTTAGACTGTGGGTGTATGGGTGGGCCAGGTGTTCGGCAATGCTGCTTGATGGATAAAATACTAGAACTCAGACTTGAAGGGGCAGAGCCAGAGGAGCACTGGAGTAGGGAGATGGGAGCACTGTGGCCACACGAGGCAGAGAAAAAAGCCTGGGCTACTAGAGCCAATGGAATAAGTGGGAAATATGAGACAGACGGTTCCTGACCTCTGTAGAGGCCAGATTTTATAGGCCTCTTGCTGTGTTCAGTCACTCAGTCATGTCTGACCCTTTGCGTCCCCATGGACTGTAGCCTACCAGGCTCCGTTGTCCATGGAATTTTCCAGGCAAGAGTACTAGAGCAGGTTGCCATTTCCTATTCCAGGGGATCTTCCCAACCCAGGGATTGAACCCGCATCTCTTGTGTCTCCTGCATTGGCAGGCAGGTTCTTCACTACCAGTGGTACCTGGGAAGCCTCACAGGTCTCTCAAGCATTTTGAAAGTTTTCTTAAGAAAGATGTAAGTCATTGAAGTTTGAAACAGGAAACTGACATCATCCAACTTTTTTTTGCTGCTCAAAGGCATAAAAAATGCTAGCTAAATTAACACATACATACACATATGTAAGTACACACATACACTAACAACAATAAGGAAAAACCCTAGGACAAATGCAACATAGCATACTATGCAAATGACAGTAAGTCTATTTGTTAGTTCCTAACTACTGATAAGAAGAGCATATATTATGTAAATATCCAATTAAAGTTTATCTGATAAATTAAGAAATTACATAGTATCAAAGAGTTAAAAAATAGGTGTTGGTCAATGCATAACTATTGAGACTGACATATAAACAGTTGTGTTTAGAGTAACATAAGAGTTATGATTGGAAAATTTTGAGATTGATGTATATTTTGGAATGTCAGTATTATTACTGGATATTCATAGTCTGGACACACAGATGTTAATTAGATCAAGTACCAGTTCCAGCCCTACCTCATATTCAGCTCTCAGCATCATTTATCATGCAGAAACAATGTGTAAGACACTGGGAGATTAAGTGGAGGAAAAGAAAGTAAATATGGTGATAAGATATGGTTCCTAACCCTCACTGAATTTATAAACTAGTGTTGGGAGACAGAGAAACAATAGCAGAGCAATAGCAGCGGGAACTAATGTTTAGTGAACTCTTACAATGAACCAGGCATTGAGCTAAATGTTTTACAAGCATTGTCTTATTTACTCCTCCCTATGATGCATATATGCTATCAGTAACTCCTTTTTACACATGATGAAATTCACCTCAGGGAGGTCTATTGACTTTCTCAGTGCCATTTTCACATAAGTGGCAGATTCAGGATTTGAACCTGGGTACCCTTACCACTCCTCCAGATTACAAAAGTATGAATTTAATCTGGTTTTCTTAATCAGAGAAGAGTGACTCTTCCTAAAGGAAAGGAGACTAGAAATTGAAACCACCAGACAAGCTTTGCCTTATACTATCATATCTTCTATCTATTCTCCTGATGTTTCATTCATCTTCCTTAAAAAATTCTTTACTCACCTCTAAGTGGCCTATGTCCCATCTCCCCTTCACCAATTAAGATACTGTATAAGTTCTCAAATCTCACTGATTGTTTGGGCATTCACTTTTTTTCTTTCTATGATGTCATAAGGTGTGTGCTTAGTAGCTCCACTGTGTCCGACTCTTTGCTACTCCATGGACTGAATGTAGCCCACCAGGCTCCTCTGTCCATGGATTTTCCAGACAAGAATACTGGAGCAGGTTGCCATTTCCTACTCCAGGAGATCATTAAATCTTAATAAATTTGTACACTTTATCTTCATGGGCTTTCCAAGTGGTGCTAGCGGTAAAGAACCTTTCTGCCAATTCAGGAGACGTAAGAGACGCGGGTTTGATCCCTGGGTCAGGAAGATCCCCTGGAGGAGGGCATGGCAACCCACTCCAGTATTCTAGCCTGAAGAATGCCCATGGACAGAGGAGCCGGGCGGGCTGCAGTCCATAGGGTAGCAAGAATGTGACATGACTGAAGCCCACATGCATATCTTACCTTCATGGTAATCTGTCTAGTGTCAGTTTCACAGACTCAGCTGTTGAATCCAGGAACGTGGAAGGCAACTTTCCCTCCCTATACCTGGAAAGGTGTTGAATGCATGATAAGGTTTTCATGTTTTCCTTGGAGGTAATGGCTAATCAATGGTTTTCATTCAGAGGAGCAATATGATCTCACCTGTTTGTAGGAATCTTACTCTGGCAGCAGAGGGAAAGATGGTTTGGAGAGATGAGACATTGATCCCTGGGAGAGCATCGAGACAGCCAATGACGTAGCATGTGAACACAGAGTAGAAGATGGATATAGGAAATATGGAGAGGGTAGAGTCCATGGGACATGGTGACTGACTAGATGTTACTGGTTAGAGAGAGGGAACTATTGGGTTGGCCAAAACTTTCATTCGGCGTTTCCTCTAAGATGCTATGGAAAAATCTGAATAAACATTTGGGTTAACCCCATATTAAGGATACTTGAGTTCTCCTACCTGAGTAACTAGAGTGTGTCTTATGTATACTTGTTTTTTTTTTTTTTAACAGAATTTGGGATACGAGAAAGGGAACATTATTTCGAGTGGGTAGAGCAGGCAGAGAGGGAGAATACTGAGTAGTTTTGAACAGACTGAGCTTGAGATAGCTAGGGAATGCTGGGATGGTAATAACCAACGGGCAGTTGGAAATAATGGCTTCTTAGATAACTTGGAGATCAGCTTATATGGCAAGAGTGAGAACTGCAAAGCCAAGGCAAATGGAGCAAAGATCTCCCCTTATCCATTCAGCTCTACATCAGGACAGTGCCTCAAAAGTGCTCTCCAACATGCTGTGGGTTCAGTGAACGCGCCCTTAGCCTGAATATGGTTGGCCCTGCTATGTTCCCTCCAAACAGAAACTATTCTGGTGTTACAACTTCAGCTAAAAGAGCGAAAGATCAGATCCCCGAACCTGTGCTAACAGTTTTCAATGATCTTAAAAGATCATTTTACTACAAATGTCAATGAAGCAAAATATGTAGTCAGTGTGAATTTTGATAAAGGGTATGTCCCTGAGGAATTAAGCTTTATTGTTTCAGGTAGTGAAGTGAGGGTATAAAGGACTTTGAGATATATTACTACAGACTGTATACAGCTATGAAATTCGTTACAAATGGCGATGCTGAATATCTGAGAATCCCCATTGCTCATTATTATTGGGCACTCTTTAGTGTTTTTATTTTTCAGTTTGTACTATACCACGTAATTCTGCTACTCTGTCTGCTACTCAGAAATGAATTTCTAGGTATTTGGGATTGATTTTTTACTATAAAGTGATTCCCTGAATTCTTTGGGGATTTAAGTTTTCAATTTTTCCTACATTTGTTTTCAAGTGCTGTTTCAAATTTGGGGATTAGTGTACTGAACTGTAAATAGTTTTCAACCATGCATTCTGAATTCAAGTGGTAGTTTCAAATTCAGTGGATAATACTTTATCATTTCTTACTTATCTTTCCTTAACTGAAATCACCAATGAGGTAAAAAAGTGATAATAAAAAGGAAAAAGTATTCCAAACCAAGTTTACTTATAAAGATAAAAGCCAGCTCTGTGTTTTTGAAAGACCTATGAACTGAGGCAAAGATTTAATCCTTTTTTTTTTTTTTTGGTATAGGGAATGGGATTTATTTCCCTCAATTGCAAAACAGAGCAAAAAGAGTAGAAATTCTACAAGGTTCCTCCCAGCTATAAAATGCTAGATTGCATAAGTATTCAGCAGAAAGGGAAGCCCTTGAGAAACAGTGAGCACTTTGAGATTTCTATAATGGAAATACTTGAATATATTATTTAGGCTCGTTGCTCAATTTTATATTAAATCTTCTGATTCTCGATTGAAGGCAGTTGATGGTAAAACATATTTTGCCCATCTTTTGTATGTCCTATGATTTCTAAAACGAGGTAAGAATCTAGTAAATTCAGGGCAATCTCATCCTGAATTTAACCCCCAATAAACTATCCCAGGTGGCACAGTGGTAAAGAATTCACCTGCAATGTAAGAGACTATGATGTGGAGACCTGGGTTTGATCCCTGGATTGGGAAGTTCCCTTGGAGAAGGGAATGGCAATCCACTCCAGTATTCTTGCTTGGAGAATCCCATGGACAGAGGAGCCTGGAGGGCTACCGTCCATGGAGTCACAAAGAGTCAGACAATGCAACAACAAACTATCTCAAAGACAGATATGTTACTCTAGAAAAACATCATGGCATTTAAACACAACTTCTTATTTCTAACCCAGTTGCTTATTGACAACTCTTATTTCTTTTCAGTCTGGGCTGTTTGTCATCCCTGGCATTAAATTTTCAACTCCTAGTTCTCTAAGCGTTGAAGATCTATGCTCACTTCTCAGAATCTACCCACACCATCACCTTACATAAATTGTCTTTAGATGATCATGCAACCCTAATCCTAAGTCTAATCTCTTCTTCACCTAATAAAATTTTTCGCAAGGTTGAAAACAAGTTCATTTCAGGATATAAAGCACAGTAATCTAACACTTCAATCATGGCAGCCAAACATTTCAGATTGTTTCCCTGTATTTATTCAATATGGTCAATTATTCTGGACCAACTCTAGGCTAGAAATTGTACTAGGAAAATGTAATTTTGGCTACATTAGAATTTTCCGAGGCAAAGCTGTTTTTCTTGCGCCACATTTCTTATACTTTTTAGCAACTCTTCATCTATTTTTTAAGGTTCACTAAATATGTATGTATGTGCATGTATGGATCCATGTATGTATGTGTATACATACATATGTAAGAATTGATTACTTTTGCTACATTGTTAATGGATGCTGTGTTTTTTCTAGTATTAATGTTTGTCTTCAACAGGAAATTGCATTATTTAATGCAGAAAGACATTTTTAGACATTTTCTATGGAAGAAGCTATTCAAATGCTTTCAAACAACACATTTCTTTTCTTTTCTTTTCTCTCCTTTGTTAGAAAGACAAAAATGTGCCCTGTGAAAGTTTTCTGCTTTAGGAAAACAAACAATAACAAAATAATTTCAGTAGCATTGCACTTGTGACATGGATATAAACTAGGACTATGAATCTATCTTTAATGTGTTTGCTGTGTCTAGGTGTCTATGACATCTCAAAAAATCACATGATCTTAGGAATCATATACATTTCAATATCAATGTGTTATTCAAAGCCAGCATTTGGACTAAGAAAAGGAAGAAAAGCAGGATTTCAAAAAGATATTTGCATTCCCATGTTCACTGCAGCATCATTCACAATAGGCAAGAAGTAGAAACGATCTAAATGTCTCATGAATGAATGAATAATGAATATGTGGTATATACATGCAATGGACTACTATTCAGCCAGACAAAAGAAGGGAGTCTGTCATGTGCTATAACATGGATGCAACCTGGAGTATACTATACTAAGTCAAATAAGCCAGACACACAAGGACAAATACTGCAGGACACCATTTATGTCAAGTATCTAATAAAGTAGTCAAACTCCTAGAAAATAAATATAATGATGGTTGCCAGGGGCTGAGAGAGGGGAAATAGGGGAGTTGCCTTAGAATGCATACAGAATTTCAGTCAAACAAGACGAAGAAATTTCTAGAGATTGTAAGTAGCACTTGGGAAACTGTCCTCAGCAGGAAGCGCCTATCCTTGTCACTTTAACAAAGCTATATACTGTAACTAACTTTTAACCCAGCACCCCCATGCTCTATTCATCCCCAGCCCCAGTACACCTTTCAATTCGGATCTTTTAGTCACACAATGGATTCTTTACTGACTGAGCGACAAAGGAAGTCCAATCACACAATCCCTTGCCTAATTCAGAACTTTTCATAGATCAAAGAAGTAGGGATAAAGAGTAAGTAAATAACAGATGACCAGACCTCTTCACTAGCTTCCCCTACAGTAATCTCATGAACAAACTAGGTGACCAAACTGTGAACAAGATAGCATCTAGAGGGAGATCACGAGTAGTCAACAGCCTGCACACAAGCCTGCACACAGTGGCGGATGGTGATGACTCTGCACCTCTATTTCAAGGTTTCACTGGGATGACTTCCTGCCTTTCCTTTAAAACTTTCATGGCCAAGCATCATCTTTCAAGGTGGTTTTCCAGGCACACTGAGTCCACAATCTCCCCAGACTGCCAGCATTTTGATTAAAGACAACTTTCCTCTCTACCGACGCTTTTGATTTTGTAAGTGTCAAGCATCAGGGCCCAATTCAATCGGTAACAAGATCTGCCATATTACGTTGTGCTTATAGTAAAGAATACTGTATTGTACACTTAATCTGTTAAGAGGATAGATCTCATTTTTCACAATTTTTACCACAATTATAAAAAGGGTAGACTTCTATTGAGGTTATTAACTCTTCACACAGACACACAGACACATAGACACACACACACAAACATAACATATACATATACTGAATCTAAAATTTTGCTTGAATGTCTGAGTTCTCTGCAAAATTCAAGATAGAATGGCCAATGGCTTTCTCCTCCCCTCCCCTCCAGCCCCAATGTTCCAGGTCAAATTAGTATACAGACGTTGCTTACAAGCCTAGAGGAACAGAGTGTGTGTTTCTAGGAATGAAGGGAAAGAAAAAATGTCAGTGGATACACCTAGATAAACTTTGAGACTCACACTTTAGAGCTACTTTGTGACAATGCAAGAGAAGGATTCTAAGTGTTAGGCAGAGCTACCCAGGGAACAGCAAAGGATAACAGAAACATTCTGTGATGCTATGATTAAGCTGGCTCTAGGAAGAGAACCTGGCTGGCTCCCTGTGGTGTGCCCTCCCCTGTGTAACAGCTGGGCGTCCTGGAAGACATGCTGCTGCCTGAAAATGCTGGAAGTAGTCATTGGCTGGTCTAAGGTAATGGAGATGCTCCTACTAAAGCTCTACATAGGGCGAAACAAGTGACAGAATAGGTTATATATACCAGTGCCCAGTTTAGTGAAAGTCTCAAAAATAAAACAAAAACACTAATTGTTAATGTATGCTTCTTTTGTACATTACTACTTAAATCAGTCTGATACATAAGATTTCGTGTTTGTTTGTTTTAAAGTGGGTACTTAAGCATCTCAGGGTATTTATTTTAGTGGCAGGGGAGTAGTTGGGAGTGATTTTCACTCCTTTCTATATACAAACAAAAATATATCTCTTTTATCCACAAATGCCCAGGCATTCTCAAGACATAAGAGCGAAGTGTGCCAAAATGTTAGGCTGTTAGTTATTTTGCATAAAACACACATCCAAACATGTAATCACTGAATAACAGATAGCAGAGAAAAGAAAATCAGTTAGATTGCAGAAACAGACTCAGTAAGTTCTGTAAAGATGGAAACCTGGGCATAAGAGACACCATATTGAGTGAGCAAATAGAATGTCTAATCTGATTCTTTCATCTTTACTGCTTATGATTTATCCTGTCTCTATAAATACATTATTGCTTTTATCATAATGTGTTAAAGTTACTTTTGGAAAAGGGAGATGGAAAGAATATGTTTATATAGTTATACATCTTGGGAAATATTTAGTCTAGGAACAAAGACTTGTAATGATGTACAATGCTTCCTAACATTCATTAGTGGATGAAAATTAATTTAGATAAAACTACTCAAGTCCTGAGCTTTCCAGGTGGCTTTGCTAAAGAATCTGCCTGCCAATGTAGAAGACACAGGAGATGGGGGTTCCATCTCTGGGTCGGGAAGATCCCTTGGAGAAGGAAATGGCAACCCGCTCCAGTATTCTTTCTTGGAAAATTTCATGGACAGAGGAGCCTGGCGAGCTGCAGGCCATGGGGTCGCAAATTGTTGGACATAAATGAGCGACTGAGTAAGCACGTGTGCCCTCAAGTACTAGTGAAAAAAAACGATGAATATGGCTATATGGCCTAACATATATGAGAAGCATCTTGAACTCATTTTATGAATCAAGTTAATAGAATATTTATATGTTATAATATTATTCAGCTTATAAATATTTTTTCCCAGTAAAAATAAAATATAAGTAGAAAATAAGGACAATTACCTAAAAAGAACATGTGGAAAAGAAAATACTTGCACATTTACTACTGATTTAAAATTTTAATATATGTGACAATTTATTAAAACTGGATTGAAATTAATACGCATAAGCTAAATAAGAGCAATGGCAGATTCTGGTGTAGACAGACGGCTTTACTGTCTGAGCCACCAGGGAAGTCCAGAGAGAAAAAAATAAGATGACCTAATAATTAAGGAGTTAATAATACATAAGAACAAAAGAATTATATGATGAAACTAGATTCCTTCAGTACTTTATATATATATGTTTTGATATTATTACAAAACAAAGTGAGTCAGCTCTTCGCATCAGGTAAGATTGAGGGCAGGAGGAGAAGGGAACGACAGAGGATGAGATGGCTGGATGGCATCACTGAGTCAATGGACATGAGTTTGAGTCAACTCCTAGAGTTGGTGATGGACAGGGAGGCCTGGTGTTAATGGGGTCACAAAGAATGGGACACGACTGAGCGACTGAACTGAACAAAACAAAAAAACATAGGCCCCAGGCTAACAACAGGGAAGAAAAGTGATTGGTTCTGGAGGGTTATTCTTTGCTTTTAGATGAATTAATAAGGAATTAATCAAATGGAATTTGGGGCAGGATATGAAAAATTCTATTTAAAAAGGCAATGTCAATATTGGGTTGGCCAAAAACTTCATTCAGAGTTTCCTATAAGATGCTATGGAAAAATCCAAACAAACTTTTCGGTCAACTCAGTATTAGGGAAATGTCAACTTTGAAAAAGGGTTAAATACATAACAAAGAAATTTCCAAAGCCTGAAGATACTTGTTCATAAAAAGTCTCTGGTGAGCATTCTTATATTTCAGAATGCAGGCACAGAAATTATAGTATAAGTGTTCCTTTTTTAAGTGGTGGGAATTCTTCCCAACTAGATTTTCAAATCGTCCAATGAAACAACCTCCTTCTCTCATTTACTTTAATCTGCTGGTGCTTCCAATTTCTAGAAATGACCCAGTGATCATAGCACAGAGACCTCTTCTATGAAAACACAAAGCCACTACATACATTGCTCCCCAGGACAGGTGGGCATCAGTTACCATGACACTCCATGAGTGAGTCTGCTATTATGATGCTGAGCTCAATATATGCACATTTGCCAAGCGCAGCTCAGCACCACTGTGGACCCCATCTTGCTTTCCTTTGATGCCAGTTGGCTGAAACCTTAACTCGAGCAGCAGTGTTGTCCTTCTGAGACTAGGTTTCATGCCATTCTGGACAAGCTGAAAATGGTATTGTCACAGCCCATTATAATTTGCATAGCAGCCATCTCGCAGCCCTAGGAAGCAAGTCTGTTTTGTATGCACAAAGGAAAGTCCCAAGTCTTGGGCAGGTGGGTAGGTGTTTATTTCTGGCTGCAATTTTGCTAAGTTTCTAAGTCAGTCTTGCTTTAATTAGGAGTTTTTCTTCTGAGTTATTTTGATGTTAGTAATATATGGCTGTCACATCCCTTGTACATGTTCCCAAACAGTGATACAAACATTATTAAATCTAATCAGTGTTAATGGGGTATTCCATATGCTACCCACTGTGAATCTTTTGAAATGTCATTTTATTGGATAATGCATAAAGAAAGGTTGGTATATATGATGACATGCTTTTCTTCCTTCAATGATTTTTATGAAAAATGTTGTACAGATGGTAGTTGCTTTCAATTTGTATTTGACCATCTTTAAAAAAAGAATCTTCTGTTTATTAGTCTTCTATATGATGTATATTTAAATTCACAAAGATGTTCAACTCCAAAGAGTAAAATCATTAACTTTCCCTTCACTAAATTAAAGAACAGAAACAATGCCCAAATGACATAGATCTAATAAAGAAGATTCTGTTAAAATGAGGCCCCTTAGAAGTATGCATTAAGAAATATTTAGAAAGAATTGAAAACCAGGCACCATGCCTAAAATACCGTAACATTAGGAAGAAAACCTAAGCAACACAAAACTTATTTTGCCTAAGATATCTAAGTGACTGCACCACTGTTGTTCATTCCAATATAATGCCCTTTTTGCTCTCTGTATTAACGATTCTGCTGCTGCTGCTAAGTCGCTTCAGTCGTGGCTGACTCAGCAACCCCATGGACTGCAGCCTACCAGGCTCCTCCGTCCATGAGATTTTCCAGGCAAGAGTACTGGAGTGGGGTGCCATTGCCTTCTCCAAGTCTTAAGCTACACAGGCCTTTTATAATTGCACTATTTGTAGGTTCCTCTAGATCTCTCAAACCTTTGTGCTTGAGTATAGACTATCAATGGAGAAGGAAATGGCATCCCACTCCAGTATTCTTGCCTGGAGAATCCCATGGACAAGAGAGCCTGGTGGGCTGCTGTACATGGGGTCACACAGAGTTGGACATGACTGAAGTTATTTAGCATGCATGCATGCATCGGAAGAGGAAATGGCAACCCACTCCATTATTCTTGCCTGGAGAATCCCAGGGACAGAGGAGCCTGGTGGGCTGTCATCTTTGGGGTCGCACAGAGTTGGAGATGACTGAAGCGACTTAGCAGCAGCAGCAACACAGGCTATCAAAATATGTCTGTTAGGTTACATAGAAAAACAGTAAGGACAAAAATGGAGATGTTATCATTAAAAAAAATTCAAGAGATGAAAAGCGAAACAAAAAATTGTAAAAGATTTAAAAAATTTATTGACTAGTTGATTATATCTACTGTGAACTGTTTGGTTGACTGTTGACTGTTTTGTCATTTTACTGATCTTATGATGCTTTCCTTTCGCTATGGCATTCTCTTCAAAGATTTTATTTAATGCTAGTAAACAATAAAGGAGTTTCTCTTTTTTCCTGTTTCTTTTTGCAAACTTATCCTAAAAAGTACTAGAAATGTGAGATTTCTCTAATGTTGACTTTTATAGTTAAAAGAAGGACATTCAAAACCTGGCAGGCAGGTACTGTTTTCTATAGTTAATGAAAGGAATTTCATATGAAATGACAGTGCAGTTGCTATCTGAAAATATTAAACGGTACATCTGACTTTTAGCTACATGAGGTATTTGTTCCTTTGATTATAGCTTTCTATATAGAAGTAAAAAATGCACCCCTATTCATAAGCCCCCATCTGGACTCTTGCCAGAACCATTAGAGGAAGTGGCTTCCCAAATGGGAATATCATGGAAGTCTTTGAATTACCAGCAAAACATTGGTTTTCTTTAAATATGTTTTTAAAAGCAGAATCATCTCTAGTCACCAAAGTGTTATTGTTTCCCTTACAGTTGGTTATTAGTAAAGTCAAATTATAGCATTAAGATATTGAATACACAACTGAGGGACAAATTTTAGAATTACGTGTAAGTTATTTGAAAAAGCCTCTCTTTCTGTAGTTGCTTTTTAAGCGCTGGGGAAAAAATTAGAGTAAATGTTAAAAGATTTCTATTTGCAAAGGTATATCATAGTTTACAGCAAAATCTAGAGGTGCAAATGACCTTTTGGTATTAACAACCTATTTTTCAGTCAGGAAGAAAATCTCAAAGCATCATCTCTAATGTCACAAATTTTCAGGGGTAGGTTTTCGATTGAAAATGTTTTTTTCTTCTCCTTCTTGAAAAACTAGTCAAAATCAGTAGATTCGCTGGACTCCCAGACCTCTCCAAACTGTACATATTAAACTAGTCAGTGGCTAAGAGTCAGTATAGTTTCTGGTGTGTTTTCTTTCCATATGCCTTCAGGCACACACATGTAATTTTGTGCTTCAAAGAGTCAGCACTTCATAAAAACAGAGATGAACAGTTACAAAACATATACCAGTACCCTTTGGAAGTAATTAAAAATATGGCATTTCCCTGGGCTTACTTCCTTTCCTTTTGGCATCGCCCCTTCTATATCCTATGGGCAGCTTCTCCTCTAACTCACTAAATAAATTCTTTTTTAGTCTCCCTAAAGAATCACACACTTAAACTTACAGAAATGTGCCATGAATAATATTATTAGGCTTCTAAATACATTTTAATTGCATTAAAGTTAACAAGAATAAACTCAGGAGAACACTGGCTCCAGTCCACAAGCAATGCAGACTACTATCTGTTCTGAAAGTACACTTATACTATTTTCACAAGGGTCTCCAAAGTGACAAATATAAACAATGTATTTTCATTAGATACAGAGGGATATATGTCTGAGTATACATTAAAATTTACTCCATTTTACTCAATTCTACTGCTGTGGGTTTTTGTATTTGACACTGCCATTGGTTAATCCAAATACTTTAATATAATTGTGTATTTCCACATTATACTATGTGCAGATATATTTCTAAAGGTATAAATTAGCATGTCATTTATTTGAGTATGCATAAAATCAAAACAATTCCCAGTCTGATTTTCAACCAGTATTTGAAGGCAACTTTAAAGATCTGGCAAGTGGCCATTCGAAGCACACCACTATGTCAGTGTCCGTGCCTCCATGGACTGCAGCATGGATGTGAATATGCTTGTGTGCTTAGCTGCTGACGTTTTTGCAATCCTATGGACTGTAGCCGGCCAGGCTCCTTTGTCCATGGGATTTCCCAGGCAAGAATATTAGGGTGGGTTGCCATTTCCTTCTCCAAGGGATCTTCCCAACTCAGGGATTGAACCTGTGTCTCCTGCATGGCAGGCAGATTCTTTACCACTGAGCGAATATACAGATAAGCATATGTGTATGTGAATAGGATTATGATTATATATAAGTTCTTTTAACTAATCTTATTTATTCTGCAATGACAATATTCTAAAAGGAAACAAAACTTACGAGAAAACAGGGTACGCTGATGATAGTTAGACACAGTTTGTTGCATGCCCTGGTGGCTAAGATGGTAAAGCGTCTGTCTACAATGCGGGAGACCGGGGTTCAATCCCTGGGTCAGGAAGATCCGCTGGAGAAGGAAATGGCAATCCACTCCAGTACTATTGCCTGGAAAATCCCATGGACAGAGGAGCCTGGTAGGCTACAGTCCATGGGGCTGCAAAGAGTCGGACACGGCTGAGCGGCGTTCCTTCATGGGGTTATGATAACCTCTAAATACTATATGCTACTTGCATTATTTCAGATTTTAACTGCATAGTAATGCGATCTTTCACATGACATACTTTGATCTCTGACATACATAAAATCAGACAGGTTATGAAGTTCTACTAAACACTTCATCCTTATATTTGTTACCACACCACTGCAAACATAACCCTAATTTCCCAGTATATAACATGATTTGGAGGTTAATTCTCCATCAAGCACTCTCCATTCCAATTTCCAGCTATTAAAGAATTGTTTACTGTTATTCTAAATAGTTCAGCTTAGAAAATGTGCTTCTACTCAGTCATCTTATAAATGATATCATAAAGGATAACTGATAATCAAAGTAGACTCATAAATATTAAATGAAGTAGTAATAAAATCTCTACTAATACTATTTGACATTAAAGATCTAGCCTTTAATGAAAACTTTTATACTCTTTTTACTCCTTCTAGGATGAATAAAATGTTATATATTTCAAGTAAAAGGAAGGATCCTTTGTTGGACTCTCAGGTTTTACTGTAAGAAATTATCCAAAAGCTCAGACTGACCTACATACAATGTAACCTCAACTTGAGAAATAATTTTGAGGGTGACCAATTTGTTCAAGTTTTCCTGGGATTTCTCGATTTTTAGCACTGAGAGTCCCATGTCTGTGGAAACCCTCTGGTGTTTGGCAAAACCTGCAAGGTTGGTTACTCCAGAGGTAATACTCAAACATATGGTCCCTTAGGCTGTTTAAACATTTATGGCTTGAATATTCCACAAAAACAAATAAACAGGCTTTGTTGCTGTTGCTAGAAAATAATGTGTCTCTTAGCAGAAACAATAACTTTCAAAAAATATATTTAAATGTGTGTCATTAGGAACATGGGTGATGTGTTGAATGCTAACTAAGTCCCAAATGGTACACTAGGGACTAATCCTTTTGTGAAACCACATGATGAAACTTATACCTTACAGAGGTTTTAAGTTTCTGATGACCTGAAAAGAGCTAAATCTTTCCAATTGGAATAGAAAAACAATCTTTTCTCCAAACTTGACCTATTCTATCTTTTAGATACCCTAAAATCTCTACATTGCCATGGAGTGGGCATGAAAACGAGACTAAAAGTTTTTAGTTATTGAAGGAATGAGATAGGAAACATCAAGGCTAGCTGGAGAAACAAGCAAATTCCATATCGGGTTCTGTATAACTTGCTTTTCCCTTACTGTATAACCTGCTTACTCATCAATTTTAGAAAATTCTTAAGGTTATGAGTAGAAGACAGTTATGCTCAACATTCTGGATTAAAAGAATTATTTTAAAAAAGAGTGTTTTGAGGACTGTATCAAAAGATAAGATTTTTAATCTGATCTTTTCCTTAGAAGGGGAAGACTATAACTACTGTTGCTTATTGAAGATTCTTTCATGTTTGAGTCTTTCTGAGAAAGCATTCTGTATTTCTGATTCTAATCATATTCTAATAACAGTTGTATTCTAACTAATAATACAATTGAGCAGCTTTATCCACACTAAATGTTTCTATAATTTTACCACTATCCTTTCTCCAATGATGGGTGATGTCTAAGACACTGGTGATGATTTGACATGCTAAAGACAATCACTACCTAATTACAGGTACTGATTACTGTGCTGATTATACTGTACTGATTACAGGTTAGACAGTGGAATGACCACAATCACTGACAAGGCCAGGATACACTAGTTCTTAACGTAGAAAGGGGTACAAGTAATTACCATTCCCTTCAGTCACATTTACGCAAATGAACAGTAGTACCAGTATCTCATTCATTTAAGTGTAATATTCCCTGATTCCACTAATTTTCCTCTGGCATTGTTAGTCAAATATATATGTTCACAAAAGACTCATATCTCTAAGACCAGGTTGGTGTTAATACCAATATTTCTCCCATCAGATCGATGTATGAGTTCTAACATATGGCTGACATAACGTGAATTATCATCAGTTAATAGGAAGAGCAAGAGCATCATGATTATAAACAACTACAAAATGAACAGTTATTCCTAAAAAAGAAAAATGATATTCAAGTCTGAATTTTGCCTTGCACTCCCTAGGAAAGAGAAGGTAAGGCATTAAAAAAATGCCCTTGACTGTTCTATACATCTGTGTCTCTTTTGCTGTCTCGCATACAGGGTTATCATTACCATCTTTCTAAATTCCATATATATGCAATAGTGTACTGTATTGGTGTTTTTCTTTCTGGCTTACTTCCCTCTGTTTAATCGGCTCCAGTTTCATCCACCTCATTAGAACTGATTCAAATGTATTCTGTTTAATGGCTGAGTAATACTCCATTGTGTATATGCACCACAGCTTTCTTATCCATTCATCTGCTGATGGACATCTAGGTTGCTTCCATGTCCTGGCTAGTATAAACAGTGCTGTGATGAACACTGGGGTACACATGTCTTTTTCAATTCTGGTTTCCTTGGTGTGTATGCCCAGCAGTGGGATTGCTGGGTCATAAGGCAGTTCTATTTCCAGTTTTTTTAAGGAATCTCCACACTGTTCTCCATAGTGGCTGTACTAGTTTGCATTCCCACAAACAGTATAAGAGGGTTCCCTTTTCTCCACACCCTCTCCAGCACTTATTGCTTGTAGACTTTTGGATTGCAGCCGTTCTGACTGGCGTAAAATGGTACCTCATTGTGGTTTTGATTTGCATTTCTCTGATAATGAGCGATGTTGAATATCTTTTCATGTGTTTGTTAGCCATCTGTATGTCTTCTTTGGAGAAATGTCTATTTAGTTCTTTGGCTCATTTTTTGATTGGGTCATTTATTTTTCTGGAATTGAGGTGCAGGAGTTGCTTGTCTATTTTTGAGATTAGGTGTTTGTCAGTTGCTTCATTTGCTATTATTTTCTCCCATTCTGAAGGCTGTCTTTTCACCTTGCTTATAGTTTCCTTTGTTGTGCCAAAGCTTTTAAGTTTTATTAGGTCCCATTTGTTTATTTTTTCTTTTATTTCCAATATTCTGGGAGATGGGTCATAGAGGATCCTGCTGTGATTTATGTCAGAGAGTGTTTTGCCTATGTTCTCCTCTAGGAGTTTTATAGAGACACAGATGTATAGAACAGTCTTTTGGACTCTGTGGGAGAGGGAGAGGGTGGGATGATTCAGGAGAATGGCATTGAGACATGTATAATATCATATATGAAATCAATCGCCAGTCCAGGTTCGATGCATGATACTGGATGCTCGGGGCTGGTGCACTGGGATGACCCAGAGGGATGGTACGGGGAGGGAGGAGGGAGGGGGTTCAGGATGGGGAACACGTGTATACCTGTGGCGGATTCATGTTGATGTATGGCAAAACCAATACAATATTGTAAAGTAATTAACCTCCAATTAAAAAAAATAAATTTATATTAAAAAATTTAAAAAATGCCCTTTAACCTCTTATTTTAAAACATTTTTAATAAGTTATCTAAGTATAAGGAAGTTAATCATAAGAACTAGTGACAAACAATGGACACGACTGAAGGACTCGTTTTGCAATCAGAAAAGTGGTGGCTAAGCTGCAAAACAAATGATGACATTTGAACATGTTCACCTGTTTTAGTTCATTTCTTACAGATTACACCCAGAATGGACAAGCTCAACATAAAGCCATCCTGAATTTTCAGAAAATAATAGGAACACTATGAGAGTCATCATGTAATTCATATTTGAAGCAATTTGCTTTCTCATCTTGCCTAGATACCCTGCACTGGTTTTATTACCTTTCTTTTTCAATTCGTGCTTTTCCCATTATGAAAGCTGCTGCTGCTACTGCTGCTAAGTTGCTTTAGTCGTGTCTGACTCTGTGCGACCCCACAGACGGCAGCCCACCAGGCTCTGCTGTCCCTGGGATTCTCCAGGCAAGAACACTGGAGTGGGTTGCCATTTCCTTCTCCAATGCATGAAAGTGAAAAGGGAAAGGGAAGTCGCTCAGTAAGTGTCCGACTCTTCGTGATCCCATGGACTGCAGCCTTCCAGGCTCCTCCGTCCATGGGATTTTCCAGGCAAGAGTACTGGAGTGGGTGCCATTGCCTTCTCTGTTATGAAAGCTAGTGCACATCTAACTTTTTCATTTGGTATGGACCCCAACACGTTAACACATTTGCCCCATCTATACGTGAGTGTTGCAGATTTTGCTTGAGGCAAGTGAAAACCCAGAGGGAAAGGAGTCAACTTGTGAAACTATATTTTTTCTTCTTAATGTGTAAATAAAGTTTATTTAAATAGGGCTTGAGGTCCAGAAAAAAGTACTGGACTCTCTTGCCTTCATCAAGTTGCCTATGCTCCCTACCCCCACTCTCCTAGTGTTTCTTTGGTCTTTATAAAGCAGGGGGTTTGATGACAAGAAAATGATAAAAGAAGGAACAGAGGGGAAGGTAAAAAAAGAGGAAAGGAAAGAGAAGGACCATTTCCTTCCTCTGTTCATCTTTATACAATTTATATATTCTGATATATTTAAGAAATGAGAATATTTGTCTGGCATCCCAGGGTAAATAAAGGAGGCTACTCACATACTAAGGGAACAGGATCAAGGACACTGGCTACCCTAAGAGCTAAGGGGTCTGACATCTCTCCACAGAGAGTAAAATTTGAGGATCCTCTGATCTAGAGCTCCAAATTCTATACAATTTTGAAAGATAAAAGAAAGATAAACCACCACAGAATCAAGTGTAATTGAAATGCTTATCTGATTGTGAGGATCAGAAACAAATATAAGTACAGAGTTTCATGGATGCCAGCTGGTTATTTAGGCAAATTACTTAGACATGAAACTTAGACATGAAACCAATAATCAACATCACAAGAAATATATGAAGTGCTTTTCCCAATTTTACCAAAATAGCTGAATAGAATCCACATTCTTTTAATTAAATGTTTGGTCATCCATTGCAACAGGTGCTGTCAAAAGTCACTCATTTGATCATGACAATTGAGAAACTTCTGCAGAGGGCGTTTGCTGATAGATGATCTAAGCATTATCTAAGGGCAGAATGGAAATTTCTATTCAGAATTCTCTTATATCAAACCAAGTATCATGTTTTTTACTAAAGCTATGGTTTAAGAAATTCTTTAATCCAAAGAAAGCTTTCATTTCACACAGCCTTACTTACATAAAAACATAAAACTGATAAAAATGGAACTGCTCTGTGTGAGGATGTGTGTAGGGGGATGGCAGTGGAGGGCAGTAACGTCTCCATGTCATCAACAACCTCCAGTGCCTCTTGGGAGATATCCCGAGGACACCTTGAAACACACTTTGAGAAACAATTGCATTGAATCATGAAACCATGTAACTTACAAGCTAATTTCCAGTAAAAACAGGATTTAAAATATAAAAATATCTGTTACATTACGTCATGTCACATTTCTTGTTTTATTTGTGCACTTGTTTTATCTTCCTTACTGGGTTTTTAAGGGCAGAGGAAACAAGGATGAGAGTTTAATAAAAAGGAGAAAATGATAAATAAAATTAAGCATAGAGTCAACAGTGATATATTAAAGGTAGGTTTCTATACTAAAGGTAGAATATTGGTTGTCATCATACTTTTCTAAGGGAAAAAACTGTTAGAGATGTGGACCAATTTGCTGCTAAGGATTGCTTCAACTGTAACATTTCCCAGCAACAAAACCAAGTCTGCCTTCCAACAACTTGGGGCACCGCTTATGTTAATACACAACATGTTATCTTGAAAATGTAGCTTGAGCAAACGGCTTTTATGGTTTCTAAATTAGGACATACTGAATGATACATATAAGTATTCCTCTAAAGTCTCTAACACTTTTTCAGTCCAATTCTATTTTTTACCTTGTAAATTCATATGCAGAAGAAGAAATCAACCCCCATAATAGACAAAGATATGTCACAGAGACTGCTAGTCAGGCAAAAAGATAACATCAGGCCACCTGATAGACCGTTGTCTTTAACTTGTCCTAGACGAATACTATGACTCCTTTAAAAAGTATATTATCAGCACTCTTGACAAATAGCTAGTAATGTTTGCTAATTTCTGACTTAAATTTAAGTTGGCAGTACAGGTTTTCCACAGTTATATTCTGCTCTTGATGAACTTGCCTCATATCTTTAATGGACCTAAAGAAAACACATGGTCATTTACTTTCACTTTTCTGGATGTATACCATTCTCCTAGCAAGGCCATTCAAGTAAATCAAAATGGAAAGATTGTCTAACTCGGGCTTGTGTGTATCTACCTTCATTGTTTCCTGAAAGCAGACTTACAAATGGTAACCTTACTTCACAGTCCTATTTTCCACACTCAATCACAGAACATAAAGACAATCTTTCCACATTGTATGGACCAATGCAAGCAGTCTAGCTGAATCCCAACTAATTTAGAATGACAGAAAGACATGAAAGAATACAATAAAACAGGAAGAAAATGAGCTAGGACAATAGAAGTTGAAAGAGGTGGAATGAGGATACCAAATATAGAAATCACATATTTTAAATGGCATTTTATAAAAGATACAAGTAACACTCTGACCTTCTAACATAAAGATGATCATGCTGATCTAATATTAATCAGTTTAACAGTACTTGGTTACTTTTGCCATCAATGAGCACAGATCTACAATGAATCATACATGCTATTGTCTAGTGTCTACTTGTGACCACCGGTATCGGCAACAAAATAGTTGGCAGAAACCAGTTCAATGTCTGGGAACAGAAAGCTAATTAGCTCAAGCAGGCATTAAACTTGGAGAAGGCAATGGTACCCCACTCCAGTACTCTTGCCTGGAAAATCCCATGGACGGAGGAGCCTGGTGGGCTGCAGTCCATGGGGTCACTAAGAGTCAGACATGACTGAGCGACTTCACTTTGACTCTTCACTTTCATGCATTGGAGAAGGAAATGGCAACCCACTCCAGTGTTCTTGCCTGGAGAATCCCGGGGATGAGGGGAGCCTGGTGGGCTGCCATCTATGGGGGTGCACAGAGTCGGACACGACTGAGTGACTTAGCAGCAGCAGCAGCAGCAGGCATTAAACTAACAGCCTTGGGGTCCCCATCATCTCAGTTAATGGCAACTCGATTCTTACCAACTACTTAGGTCAAAAGCCTTGGGATTTTTCTTTGAATCTTCTCCTGTTTTATATATCCATTCTCTTATTTTAGTAAAATTCTATCCATACTGCCTTTAAAGGATTAGAAAGAACTATATTAGAAGTCATAGCTTCTATTGATCACAAATGGTCATATATTGGCAATTTCATATAGTTCAGACTGACATATGCTGGTATTTAATCATTTTTCACAGCCTCTATTAATACAACCCTAGTCAAAGCCACCATTATCTCTAATATCTGCATTATTTAAATAACTTCCTGCGTGGTCTCCCTGCTTCCAACATGCCACACTGATCACTCTGTTCTTAACACAGCAGTAAGAGTGACTTTGGCAATCCCTAGGTAAGAGCCTAGGTATGTGGATGTGAGAGTTGGACCATAAAAATGGTTGAGCGCCAAAGAACTGATGCTTTTGAACTGTGGCGTTGGAGAAGACACCAGTCAATCCTAAAGGAAATCAGTCCTGATATTTCATTGGAAGGACTGATGCTGAAGCTGAAGCTCCAATACTTTGACTGCTGCTGCTGCTAAGTAGCTTCAGTTGTGTCCGACTCCGTGCGACCCCATAGACGGCAGCCCACCAGGCTTCCCCATCCCTGGGATTCTCCAGGCAAGAACACCTGATGCGAATAACTGACTCATTGGAGAAGACCCTGATGCTGGGAAAGATTGAAGGCAGAAGGAAAAGGGAATGACAGAGGATGAAATGGTTGGATGGCATTGCTGACTCAATGGACACTGAGTATGAGCAAGCTTCAGGAGTGGGTGATGGACAGGGAATCCTGATGTGCTGTAGTCCATGGAGTCACGCAATCAGACATGACTGAGCAAGTGAACTGAACTGAGGTAAGAGCATGTCTTTTTTCTTGCAAAAGTGTCTCATCTTTCTTTTAATGAAAGCTCAGGTCCTTATTTGGGCTGCCCTGGTGGTTCAGCAGTAAAAGAATCTGGCTGCCAAGCAGGAGATGGAAAGGAAACGGCAACCCATTCCAGTATTCTTGCCTGGGAAATTCCACGGACAGAGGAGCCTGACGGGCTACAGTGCACAGGGTCGCAAAGAATCGGACATGACTTAGTGACTAAACAACAACAGGTCCTTATTATGACCCACGAGGCCCTACATCATTCGGATGTACAACTCCCTCCCTCAGGGAGGAGGCCCTTATCTTTGATTAGTCTTCCTCATTTAGTTTGCTCTAGGCACCCTGAACTCACTAATTTTCCTGGAGAACGCCAGGCATACTTTTGCATCAGGGCCTCTGCACTTGCTCTTGCCTCTGTCTGGAATGCTCCTTCTCCATATATATGCATGACTTACTTCATTTAGATCCTTATTTCAAAGTCACCATGTCAAGGAAGCCTTCCTTGGCTACTCCATCTCTAATGCTAACATACCCTCTACTCCCTTCTTGCTTTCTTTTTACCATGGCAATAATCATCAGCTGACACACTCTACAATTGAATTTTTTTTTCTTGTTCCTTCTTACTAGGATATAAGTTCTAGAAAGGCAGAAATTTTTATCTGTTCTGGGTGCTATGGAGTCCCTAGAGCCCGTAATAGTGTCTAGCACATTAGCAGGCATTCAGTAACTTTTTCCTGAATGGATGAATGGGTCTTAAAACTTAAGCTGGTGCATGCTCAGTTGCTTAGTCATGTCTGACTCTTTGCAACCCCTTGGACCATAGTCTGCCTGCTTCTCAGTCCATGGGATTTTTTTAGGGCAATATTAGAGTGAGTTGCCCTTTATTTCTGCAGGGGATCTTCTCGACCCAGGAATGGAACTCATGTCTCCTGCACCTGCAGGTGGATTCTTTACCACTGAGCCAGCTGGGAAGCCGGCTTAAGGTGATCAGTCAGTTAATTCACCCTTCATTCTGTTCTTCAAAACCCATTGATGCTGAGTGTTTGCAGGAAATTTTGTCCTTTTGCATATTCAGAGTAAGGAAATCTTATTTGACCCATGAGTGTTACTCTAGGAGGGTACAAGACAAAGCAATATATGGAAGATTTCTTTCAATTTCTCAAAACCAGTCTAATAATTTCTTTTCCTTTCCTTCCCTTTCATTTTTTTTTACTCCAGGAAGGTCATGATTGATTGTCCAGCAACTTTCTTATACTGTCAAGATTAGAACTGGCAGAGAAGAAATAGGTTTGTGAAGTCACCATGACTTGGGTCCTAAAACTGTTTCCTGGGTTTCTTCACCCAAATGGCTCTAACAAAAACTCAAAGAGATCCTTCACAAGAGGAGAAGAAATTTTAGCCAGACGATACACAGTTTTGTGTAACTGCACTGTCATCTATTAAAGTGGCTGAAAACTGACCAGGAGTTACACATATCACCTTCTTGGGAGACATAAGAAAAGTTGCTGGGAAACGTTCTGGTGGCTGTCAAGAGATTCAGAGAAATATTGTTCTTGAAATGTTATTTATAAAGCATTTTTTATAGCAACACTGGCAAAATAAACCATTTAAAATGTGTAATTACAATTCCTTCAGGTTCTTCTTTGACAAAGCTACCTTATTGCTAAAGCTCATGTGACATTAGAAAATATTACCTTTGGCAGGCACTTCATTATTATTTAAGCCTTGAGAATACATCAATGAAAACTGGGTCTAAAAAAAGTAAAATTGAGCAAGCCACTGATAAAATGTTCAATCAAAATCTGCTAGCAGATGTTTTTTTACACAAAAGACCTGTAGGTGGTATAGAAGTGAGGGCAAAGTGGAGAAGAACAAGCCAAGCAAAGGGGGCAGGATGTGAGGATTAGAGCAGCCTTGCCACTTCAGATATGAGGGATCTTAATAAACACAGTGAGGAAAATTTTAAAGAAATAAACACAGTGAGGTAAGATTTCTGATCTGGAAGTGAGTCAAGGTTTACCTGTAAGATGAGAGTTGGTTAAGCAGTGAAGAAATCCTCTTTCATTTAATTAGGAAGGTATATGGCTTAGGCCTAGGTTATTCTATTTTTTCAACCTTCTTCAGTTTTTTTTTTCTTTTTTCATCATTGCTAACATGCATGTCTAGTTAATTAGTGTTTATACAGTAGTGACACTGTTTGAAAATCTTTCCTTTTAATGTCAAAAACTTACTGGAAAGTAGATGACAATATTATCTCTGAGATAATCTATACGATCTGCTGCTCGAGACACCTGAGGTACAAATACTACCGTAATGCCAGCTTGCTGAACAGCAGGTGTAAAAATACTAGGTAGAAACAACCAATCTCTAAACAAGATTTAGTATGCCAATCTAGTCCTTGGTTATACTTTCTTACAGCTAATAGGCCTATGTGCTAATGAAACATACAACTCATGCTTCTTCTATTCTCTGTTCAGACCAAATCAGAAATTTATAAAAGCTTAGTAAATATTAAGACAGAATAAAAGAAAACCTTTCATGGCTTCATAATCTTTTCAGGCAAAATGGATTGTTTATGATTCACATTTAATTACAGTCCTTTCTCAGTCAACCGATAATGCAATTCTCATAAAGGATTATTATCATTCTTTCACAGAAGGGATTCCCTTCCTGACAAAGGGCTGGTTTGCCAAATAAGATGTAAGGACTAAACCTGAAAGGCAGGCAAATAATACTAGTTTTTGAAAAAATGTTCTTTTCACTTTCTTTAATCTCCATAGTCAACTAAGACTATATCTGGTTTTTTTTTTAATTGAAATATAGTTGATTTACAATGTTATGTTAGTTTTAGGTGTACAGCAAACTGACTCAGTTATTTATATATATATATATATATATATATACATATATATATATATATATATACACACACACACATGCAAAAAAGCAAAATGGCTGTCTGGGGAGGCTTTAAAAATAGCTGTGAAAAGAAGAGAAGCGAAAAGCAAAGGTGAAAAGGAAAGATATAAGCATCTGAATGCAGAGTTCCAAAGAATAGCAAGGAGAGATAAGAAAGCCTTGTTCAGCAATCAGTGAAAAGAAATAGAGGAAAACAACAGAATTGGAAAGACTAGAGATCTCTTCAAGAAAATTAGAGATACCAAGGGAACATTTCATGCAAGGATGGGCTCGATAAAGGACAGAAATGGTCTGGACCTAACAGAAGCAGAAGATATTAAGAAGAGGTGGCAAGAATACATGGAAGAACTGTACAAAAAAGATCTTCACAACCATGATAATCACGATGGTATGATCACTCATCTAGAGCCAGACATCCTGGAATGTGAAGTCAAGTGGGCCTTAGGAATCATCACTATGAATAAAGCTGGTAGAAGTGATGGAATTCCAGTTGAGCTGTTTCAAATACTGAAAGATGATGCTGTGAAAGTGCTGCACTCAATATGCCAGCACATTTGGAAAACTCAGCAGTGGCCACAGGACTGGAAAAGGTCAGTTTACATTTGAACCCCAAAAAAGGCAATGACAAAGAATGCTCAAACTACCGCACAATTGCACTCATCTCACATGCTAGTAAAGTAATGGTCAAAATTCTCCAAGCCAGGCTTCAGCAATACGTGAACTGTGAACTCCCTGATGTTCAAGCTGGTTTTAGAAAAGGCAGAGGAACCAGAGATCAAATTGCCAACATCTGCTGGATCATGGAAAAAGCAAGAGAGTTCCAGAAAAACAACTATTTCTGCTTTATTGACTATGCCAAAGCCTTTGACTGTGTGGATCACAATAAACTGTGGAAAATACTGAAAGAGATGGGAATGCCAGACCACCTGACCTGCCTCTTGAGAAACCTATATGCAGGTCAGGAAGCAACAGTTAGAACTGGACATGGAACTACAGACTGGTTCCAATAGGAAAAGGAGTACATCAAGGCTGTATATTGTCACCCTGCTTATTTAACTTATATACAGAGTACATCATGAGAAACACTGGGCTGGAAGACACACAAGCTGGAATCTAGATTGCCAGGAGAAATATCAATAACCTCAGATATGCGGATGACACCACCCTTATGGCAGAAAGTGAAGAGGAACTAAAAAGTCTCTTGATGAAAGTGAAAGAGGAGAGTGAAAAAGTTGGCTTAAAGCTCAACATTCAGAAAATGAAGATCATGGCATCCAGTCCCATCTTCATGGGGAATAGATGGGGAAACAGTGGAAACAGTGTCAGACTTTATTTTGGGGCTCCAAAATCACTGCAGATGGTGACTGCAGCCATGAAATTAAAAGATGCTTACTCCTTGGAAGGAAAGTTATGACCAACCTAGATAGCATACTGAAAAGCAGAGACATTACTTTGCCATCAAAGGTCTGTCTACTCAAGGCTATGGTTTTTCCAGTAGTCACATAAGGATGTGAGAGTTGGACTGTGAAGAAAGCTGAGCGCAGAAGAATTGATGCTTTTGAACTGTCGTGTTGGAGAAGACTCTTGAGAGTCCCTTGGACTGCAAGGAGATCCAACCAGTCCATTCTAAAGGAGATCAGTCCTGGATGTTCTTTGGAAGGACTGATGCTAAAGCTGAAACTCCAGTACTGTGGCCACCTCATGGGAAGAGTTGACTCATTGGAAAAGACTCTGATGCTGGGAGGGATTGGGGGCAGGAGGAGAAGGGGACGACCGAGGATGAGATGGCTGGATGGCATCACTGACTTGATGGACGTGAGTCTGAGTGAACTCCAGGAGTTGGTGATGGACAGGGAGGCCTGTCGTGCTGCAATTGATGGGGTCGCAAAGAGTCGGACACGACTGAGTGACTGAACCGAACTGATATATATATATATATATACACACACACACAGATACAGATATTATTTTCCATTACAGGCTATTACAGAATATTGAGTAATCTCCATGCACTATACAGTAGGTCCTTGCTAGTCATCTATTTTATTTATAGTAGTACATATATGTTAATCTGAAAATTCTAATTTATTCATCGTCCCCTTTCCCCTTTGGTAACCATGAGTTTATTTTCCATGTTGTGAGCCTATTTCTGTTTTGTATATAAGTTCCTTTGTATCACTTTTTTAAGATTCCACATGTAAGTGATAGCATATGATATTTATCTTTCTTTGTGTGGCTTATTTCACTTAGATTTCTGTCTTATAGGAATACACTTCTAGCTTCCCATGGCAAGGGGCCTGTACCTGGCAAAATCATTTTGATGATTTAATATTGGCTTTTCTTCATGTCTTCCCCCTCACAGTAAGGCTCTACTAAAAAATCTGACTTATACATTTAATAAAAACTTCTTCCTGAGGTGCTCAAGTCTCTGATGGGGCTAGCCTCAATTGACTTTTCTAACCTTATTTTGTACTATGTCTCATTCATAATCCATTATCTATCAAATCATCCAACTGAAATAACAATCTATGCAACCCCATGGACTGTAGCCCACCTGGTTTTTCTGTCCATGGAATCTCTAGGCAAGAATACTGGAGAGGGTTGCCATTCCCTTCTCCAGGGGATCTTCCTGACCCAGGGATCTATCCCAGGTCTCCTGCATTGCAGGCAGACTCTTTACCATCTGAGCCACCAGGGAAACCCAATGCTGTGATAGCTTCAGGTGAACAGTGAAGGGACTCAGCCATACATATACATGTATCCATTCTTCCTCAAACCTCCCTCCCTTGCCAGCTCTCACATAACACTGAGCAGAGTTCCATGAGCTATACAGTAGGTCCTTCTTGGTTATCCATTTTGAATATAGCAATGTGTACAAGACCATCCCAAACTCCCTAATTATTCCTTCACTCCAGCAACCATAAGTTCATTTTCTAAGTCTGTGAGTCACTTCTTGGCCTTTCTTAACCATTTCTTTGGTTGGGAAAGAAAGTATTCCACTTCAGATACATAGCTTAAAGTCAGTTTCTTTGTGGTAGAGGATAAAGTTCCAAAGCAAAGTGTTGACATATCACAGGTGCTTCCAGGAAGCTATGTTGATAAGTACAAAAGCACCCATGGGAATACAGATTTGTTACCGAGGTCCTCCAAAACAACAAGGCAGTGTCCTAACCCTCCAGGTGAAGGCGGATTAGAGAGTGTGGATGTATGTGGAGGAGGGTGAGATTGTGAAAATGACATCAGGGGAGTGCAGAAAGATATTCTTCCAGGATGCCTGGTCTAGACTCGTTTTTTCTCCCTCCAGATTGAATCCAACATCTTCTGAATTTGGTTCATGGATGAGGAAAGCCCAGTGTTTTCACACATCCTATTAAATGAGACTGTAGAGATTCTAGAAATACTAAATTAATGCTGATGAGAGGTGTGTGTGAAAGAAGTCGTAGAATAGCAAGAGGTGAATTTCCCAATCTGGTGACAGCTTACAGTCAGGGGGCAGCAAGCCTATCACTCCTGACCACTACTCCCCCCCACCACCCATGGCCCTATCCTCTCATTCAACTTGGAACCAAAAGAGTTAGGCTGAATTCTGCCGTCTGTACTTCTGCCCTCACTTCCTACAGCATGGGGCCTCCTTGGCTGTGTCGAGTACATTTTTTAGTCTGAGAAAGAAAGAAACAGAGGGGAGGAGAGGTAAGGAGAGGAGGAGCGAGTCTGTACCCGATTAGAGATGCCTTCAATGGCACTTGGCTAGCATACTGTAAACTAATTATATCAGGTTTCCTGAAGCTTCTTTTTATGCATGTTCTGTTCATCCTTGTTTAGTTTACTTTATAGACAGACCTCTCTAGTACATTTTCAACTTGAAAATGTCATTGGGCACGAGGTTGTTAAAAGCAGCTCCAGGTGAGAAAAACACTACCCAGCACAACTGGCTTATGTGCCCTCGTGACAGCTCCCTGCCTCATTGCCTCCCACTCCTTGCCTATTTTCTTGGCCTGGGATCTCTCAGCTCTGAGTCTTGGCTATGGCATTAGACACTGCTTCAGCTCAGCCTAGATGAGATATGCTTATTGACTTCAGACATTCTCTCCCTTACTGCATATTCATTTCCCCTGGTCTTCAAGTTGTCCTATCAAGGTATGTTCAGCTACACAGCATTGCCTCCTTTGCTATTTCTCCTTGAAAGTGCACACTATTTAAAAACAAACACAAAATAAAAATAATGCTAGGTCCTTTCTTATAATGAAACAACACACTAATCGGTACATTTAAAAAATATAATCGTTCTCTGTTGGTAGCAAAACACTCACTTTACAACATCGCAATGACTAGCGCAGCATACAGAATGTAATTTCTGAAAAGACAGCTTCCTTTCACTGTGTATATGCAACAGCATCCTTTATTAAAAAGGAAACAGCTATAATAAACACAAATCCTAGTGACAGCAGCAATCATGCCAGCAACAAACCCATCAAAATGGAATCAAACATCACTAGACGAACACCATCAGAGAGAGATGTACAAGTGCTTTTCCCAGATGGGAGTCTCTGCAACTTCAATTTGAAACTATGGAACTAGGGCAACTGTTGCAATATATTTATGCAGGTTTGTCACAGTGTTACTCTGTTCTTAGTGATGGTTCACAGAGGGTTTTCAGCTGTTAACGGGAGAGTCTTTCATGATCACAGTTGCGCTGCAGTTCCATGTTTCCATATTGCTGTTATAAGTACCCAAGTTCAGCGACAGTGATTTATTTTCTGATCAACTGGAGGAGGTTTTAAATAACTTGCAGTGCAAATAATATGTTTACAAACTGATTATCCTTGAACAGGGGTTATGGCATGTTGGTGTAAATGGATCACATGTTCCAAAAGCAACAGCTTTCTAATTACCAATAATCGGGTTTGCATTCATGCATAGCTTTATAATGTTCTAAAGTCCTAGGTATATTTTACTCCATACTGTTTAGATAGTAGCTAAAAGTATTCTATTCTTTCTTATATCCAATGACTGCATATTGTCAATGCTTTTTAAAATAATTCTATTTGATATTTTTCCCTCTTTCTAAACATTTCAATGGGAATTTCCTATAAGCAGGAAGCTTTGCCAATAAGGTCTATAGCCATTTAAGGTATGGTGTACTAAGAAATTTCAACAGTTTGTCCTTTGTCCATTTCACCTCCATCTTATGTATACAAGAATAAATAGCTAGACCACCTTTTCCCAAACCAAGCACCATACTTGAGATGTTAAAAGGTATTACACACACACAGAGCTAAATAAGTTGGGAAACATTTCATATCATAGCTCCTCTTTGAAATTTACAACAAAAGTAATATATTAAATCAGGAGCAATTATGCAGTAAATAGACTTGTCGATCTTAGTTTAACCCAGCATATTCACAACTTCTTTGTCACAGACAATTCTCTTGACTACCGTGGACCAAACTTTTCTTTTTTTAAAGTTATTTTCACATCCTATGGAACAATATTCTGTACAAAAGTTTGGGAACACTAACTCCAACAAATAAATAATTTCAATATATCAAAATAACATATCTCAAGCTTCTTTTTTTAGAAAGCTAGTTTATCAAGACTCTTATGTACCATCTTCTGAATAGTACTGGACTAAGAAACAGGACAAGATGTGGAATTTGCAGCCCTTTCTATATGTCTTACAATATACGTAAGCTACACTTGGGTGTCTCCTATTGGTAACAAAAGCAAGATGATGTAGCTTTCTGGTGTTCAGATGAATCTGAAAAGCAAAAACAATTGGAAAACAGACCATAACCCATTAGATGACAAAGCAAATTATTTCTTACTACTGATCAAAGACACTAAGTAACCAGAATAAAAACCAATAAGGGCACAAACCTTCTATATCTGTGTGTGTGTGTTAGTTGCTCAATTGTGTTCGACTCTGCAACTGCATGGACTGCAGCTCACCAGGCTCCACTGTCCATGGAATTTTCCAGCGAAAAATACTGGAATGGGTTGTCATTTCCTTTTTCAGGGGATCTTCCCGACCCAGGGATTAAGCCCAGATCTCCTGCTTGCACGTGGATGCTTTACCATCTGAGCTAATAGAGAAGCCTCCTAAACCTTCTACATAAACCAAGTAAAAACATAAATAAAAATGATATGCAAATCTGAAAAGCAAAAAGTCACATCAAATACCAAGAGTGTCATGAGCAGCAAAACCAAATGGAACCAACACCTTAATCAAGCAAGTCTTCCTTTCATCATTGGGATAGGCAATGTATAGGGGACGGTTAGGTGTATGAGTTGATGCATAACTCCCTAGAATCATTTTAATAGTGGATTTCAAGGTGAGCACATGCCTTGGAAATCAGAGCTGTATGCAAGGGATGTATAAGAAAGAGAAATTTCTTTTTTTCTCACCCAGTTTCACTGACTCCATAGAAGAGGAAGAAACTGAGTTTCCTGTACTTTTACAAAAGGTTGAATGGACATTAATATTAATATACTGATTAGGAAATACAGTTCTATCTATGGTTCTTTGTTGCTCTACTGATCTCAACAAATCAGATAACCAAATACTACTCAAAGGGCCAATTCACTGTGAGATAAAGGACTTGTGCAAGAGTGTCTATCAGCTGTCCCTATATGGGGAACAGGTAACTCATGACTGGCACTGCTCAAGTCAGCTTTTGGTAATGAAGGTTTTCTCAGAAAATGAATTGCATCTCTTTCATTTCATCATTTTGTTCCTGCAAATCTATGGGTTGGAAATCTGTTTAGGACTTAACATCTCAGAAGAAATTGTAGTGTAACTTCAATTTTCCTAACATAATTTGTGCTTATTCCCTTAAACAACCACTTCAGGCTGAATCAGAGTAGGGAGTAAATGATAAAGAACAATTAGGTAGTCCTTCGCAGGTCTCATGATCTTGCTCTAACATGTTTTGAATACTCTGCTGTTCTTGATTGTTAGAAAAATGTTTTCATTTCATGATAAAACTTAGAACATAATATATTTGAGGACACCCCAAGTAACAAGTATTTAATTTAAATGTTTAAACCCATCATAAAGGGCATGACTCATGTCTTACGGTCATCTGAACATCATGAGGATGACAAATATATGTATTAAATTCACGTAAAAGCTACTAATTATTAAACTTTCATAACCATTACATTGTAAATAAATATGGAGTAATTCTTCTGACTTTCTTTAGAAATAAGCTAATTACCAGCTACTAGTATGGTCAGTCATTTTGGACTTGGTGGGGTCCTTGTAAAGCTGGGAAGCCTCACTGAGTTGTTCTTTCTCTATATATAATTTTATATAGTTATTATAGTTATGTATTTTGCTATTGATAGTAATAATTCTATTTCAAAAAATATTATCTTTTTGGCAGTAACAACACAAAATCTGAGTCTTCACAATTATCAATCACAAATCTGTTACAAAATGCGAATGGGTACATCACTATTGAATACATCTATTATTCTCTACCTTATGAGCCATTAGTCACCAAAAGAAACTAGATCACTGTATATACAATATAGATAGCTTCATACTCTAAGAACAACAACATATAATTTATTCCATGAATGTCTACAGGGAATTCTGCCATTTTAAAGTCTTTTGGGTATCAGAAAACCTCCAAAATCAATTCATAATCAATTCAAAATCAAGTTCCTAAGAATAGCAAAATATGACATCTCTGTAAACCACACAGAATTGCAAATAAACTATTCAAAATTAATCTAATGTTTGTCAATCTTTCAACACACAATCGGGAATAGAATTCTTCTTACATCACTTATATCTATAGTTATGCTTTCCTGTTCTACTACCAAGTATAGTTCGCAAATTTCTATTGTTCTAAAAGAAATAGGTCCAATAAACTAATCTTCACTAGTATTTGAACAAACAAAAAATTGACATGATATTTTCAGTTGAAGTATAGTTTACTCTTGATATTTGACTTTGAACACATTATAAATGTATGACATGGAGAATAAATTTACTACAAATGGTATTCATTATGCAGCTTTGATGAAAGTACCTTAATTGAAATTTTAAGTCTGTTTACTTTGGTCACTATGGTTACATCCTCTCCAATGTATATGCATAATTCTAAATGAAATAAAAATATTTTGCTTTAGAGTGACATTTGGCACCCTGTTTATAATATCCACTCTGAACACTGTTGTCAGGTTATTTAAATGAGAAGAGTACCAGGCTACTTTCATGATGGGTATCTGAGGTACAAGACCTTCTTTTGCCATCAACAAAAGGTATGACCTTGGGCAAATCACCTAAATCTCACAGTATTTCAAAATTGGTAGGGGTTGTACTAGTGATGGTAAAAGTCCCTGAAATTCAAATCTTTGATATAGACCTTCTTAAAGTATTTTTCCATTAGTACATTTCTAAAAGGTAATTCTCAAGCTATATAGTTTGTAACTCAGGATCCTCTGACTTTTCCTTCTAGTCTTTTCTAACAGCACTCTCCAAAAAGTAACACTTTATCCAGATGGGTTGATGGTAGTCCTGACTGGAAATTTCTTCATGCACGTGTGCTAAGCTGCCTCAGTCATGTCTGACTCTTTGCGACCCCATGAATTGCAGCACGCCAGGCCTCCCTGTCCATCACCATCTCACGGAGTTCACTGAGAGTCACGTCCATCGAGTCTGTGATGCCATCTAGCCATCTCATCCTCAGTCGTCCCCTTCTCCTCCTGGCCCCAATCCCTCCCAGCATCAAAGTCTTTTCCAACGAGTCAACCCTTCTCATGAGGTGGGCAAAGTACGGGAGTTTCAGCTTTAGCATCATTCCTTCCAAAGAACACCCAGGGCTGATCTCCTTGCAGTCCAAGGGACTCTCAAGAGCCTTCTCCAACACCACAGTTCAAAAGCATCAATTTTTCGGCACTCAGCCTTCTTCACAGTCCAACTCTCACATCCATATATGACCACAGGAAAAACCATAGCCTTGACTAGACGGACCTTAGTCGGCAAAGTAATGTCTCTGCTTTTGAATATACTATGTAGGTTGCTCATAACTTTTCTTCCAAGGAGTAAGCGTCTTTTAATTTCATGGCTGCAGTCACCATCTACAGATATTTTGGAGCCCCCCAAAATAAAGTCTGACACTGTTTCCACTGTTTCCCCATCTATTTCCCATGAAGTGATGGGACCAGATGCCATGATCTTTGTTTTCTGAATGTTGAGCTTTAAGACAACTTTTTCACTCTCCTCTTTCACTTTCATTAAGAGGCTTTTTAGTTCCTCTTCACTTTCCGCCATAAGGGTGGTGTCATCGGCATATCTGAGGTTATTGATATTTCTCCCGGCAAACTTGATTCCAGCTTGTGTTTCTTCCAGCCCAGCGTTTCTCATGATGTACTCTGCATAGAAGTTAAATAAGCAGGGTGACAATATGCAGCCTTGACGTACTCCTTTTCCTATTTGGAACCAGTCTGTTGTTCCATGTCCAGTTCTAACTGTTGCTTCCTGACCTGCATACAGATTTCTCAAGAGGCAGGTTAGGTGGTCTGGTATTCCCATCTCTTTCAGAATTTTCCACAGTTTATTGTGATCCACACAGTCAAATGCTTTGGCAGAGTCAATAAAAGCAGAAATAGATGTTTTTCTGGAACTCTCTTGCTTTTTCCATGATCCAGCAGATGTTGGCAATTTGATCTCTGATTCCTCTGCCTTTTCTAAAACCAGCTTGAACATCAGGGAGTTCACGGTTCACGTATTGCTGAAGCCTGGCTTGGAGAATTTTGAGCATTACTTTACTAGCATGTGAGATGAGTGCAATTGTGCGGTAGTCTGAGCATTCTTTGGCATTGCCTTTCTTTGGAATTGGAATGAAAACTGACATTTTCCAGTCCTGTGGCCACTGCTGAGTTTTCCAAATTTGCTGGCATATTGAGTGCAGCACTCTCACAGCATCATCTTTCAGGATTTGAAACAACTCAACTGGAATTCCATCACCTCCACTAGCTTTGTTCGTAGTGATGCTTTCTAAGGCCCACTTGACTTCACTTTCAAAGATGTCTGGCTCTAGATTAGTGATCACATCGTCATGACTATCTGGGTCATGGAGATTTTTTTTGTACAGTTCTTCCATGTATTCTTGCCACCTCTTCTTAACATCTTTTGCTTCTGTTAGGTCCATATCATTTCTGTCCTTTATCGAGCCCATCTTTGCATGAAATGTTCCCTTGGTATCTCTAATTTTCTTGAAGAGATCTCTAGTCTTTCCCATTCTGTTGTTTTCCTCTATTTCTTTGCATTGATCGCTGAAGAAGGCTTTCTTATCTCTTCTTGCTATTCTTTGGAACTCTGCATTCAGACACTTATATCTTTCCTTTTCTCCTTTGCTTTTCGCCTCTCTTCTTTTCACAGCTATTTGTAAAAGCCTCCCTAGACAGCCATTTTGCGATTTTGCATTTCTTTTCCATAACATTATTATTATTAATGCTAATGATTATTCAAGACTCTCAGCCTAATTCAGTTCAAGGACTTATCAATAACAATGACCATTATTACTTTTCATTATGGGACACTCTATGCACAGCTATACTATCCTTTTTATCTGTCTCATTTAGTCTTTACAGCTAGCTACTACTTCCCTTTCTAAAAATCCTTTTCTGTTCTACCTCAAAAATGTGGTGAACCTCTCAAGAGAAGCAGGCCAGCAAATTAACATTCTTCGTAGTTTGTGTGACACATACAAATCCAGAAAGAGGAAAGAAAACAACTTAGAATTCCTTAATAGTAAATGTGAAAATAACATACATCAGATCTGTAACTTCATAGATTGTTTAATAACAAATTCTGTATCTGAGGCTGCCTAAAGATGAATTTCTATGTTTCTGACTTAATCAAATGAGTTTTGCAGACATGATTTCTTTTTTTTCTATGTCATGTGATTTATTTTTAATTTTTTAATGTAAATTTATTTATTTTAACCGGAGGCTAATTACTTTACAATATTGTATTGGTTTTGCCATACTCAACATGAATCTGCCATGGGTGTTCACATGTTCCCCATCTTATCATTTCAATTTCACTGTCTCTTAAATGTACTGAAATTAGATAACCTATGTCAGATGTAGCATATCATAGGTTTATTTCCATATTAAAAAAATAAGGAAACCATAATAAAACTGTTGACTATTTCCTATTATCAATAATGTCAGGTATCCCATTCAATCCAAGTGTCTATATTATCAATTATATAAAATTCATTTATATCATGTTCATTATTTATTCAAACTTCAACTACTTACTAAATTCCAAATGCGTAGCTCAGGTTATGAGGATAAAATTAATGTAGTTATGATAACAAACAGAAAGAGTCAAGAAATACAGCATTAGTTATAATTGAAGAAACATGCTTTAAGTCCTCAAAACTATAAACAGAATTATACATTGCTTGTGATTTTGCATTAACACTTGCTCTTGACCCCTGAGACAACTATGACTGTGCAAATGTGTTCTATTTTCGCTTGTCCAGAAGATTCCCTGATAAAACTGTTAATTTTGACATCAAACTCAACACCTTGGTATCCCAATATTAAGAGGTAGAGGGGACTATGGTGTACAAATAAAGACTTTCTTCAAAGTCATGAAATGTACAAAAGAATCAGAAATAGGCCTTGGTTTTCACAATAAAAGCTTGATCAAATTCCACCCCATATTTTGTAAGATGGGTACAAAATAGTAGTACAAGTAATAGTAATGCTTCAGTGGAAAAAGTCACTCCAATAGTAATATTTGGCACCTGTGCATTTATCAAAACCACTTACAACCATAGCCATTTTCACTCATACTCTGCTTTAGTCCAACAACACTGGAAATAAAAAATGCAGTGCACTACAAATCACTGAAATAAACTGGCAAACTAGTTTGGGGAATTGTGTGTGTAGGATACTTTCCCTCACTAGCTCATGTTTGCCAATAGCGCTACTTTCATGAATAAAAATCTACGAAAAAATGGACAAAAACATGTTACTGACAGGTGGTTAGAACCCCTGTTTCTGTACAAATCTGCATCCCACAAGAAAGCAAATAATCTTACAGTCTCTACTGCCATTGTTATATTGTTTTGCTCTCTGAAAACCAACAACTCTACAGGATCAAGAATTTGATATAAGCTGCTAAATGCAGGTCTCAATTTGGATATGCTCTTAAGAAAATTATTTCCCCAAAGGCCATCTTTCAGTTCTGTTTTTTCTTTTGATTTGTTGCTTGTGTAATTTCTGCACGTCAGAGTTGGTTAGCTCCTCGTGCTAATGAGGCCAAGGTCATGAGTTTGACTGCTGTACCAGTCAGTCAGCTTTCTAAAAAGGGAGAGAGAGAAAAAAAAAAGATTCTGTACCCAGTACCTATAACTACAGCCAGCCAGGGTGCAAATGCACATCTTTGGTAAAAAGAGGAACCAGAGAAGGTATATATGGGGCTATAAAGACATCCCAGAGCACATGTGAGCACATGTATTAATGAGTCAAGTTTTTTCCTCATATTCAAATCCCATAAGGTTCACATAAACATTGGGAATTATGCTGTAAAACCACCATCATGCCAATTACACACTCGAAACAGATTCAAAAGAAATCGACAACACATGCTTATATGTGAGAGCATTTTCAAGATCTCAGAGGGAAAACAAGTAATATAGATGATGATTATTATACGGTCTGGAGGTTTATGTACACAGGATGATGTATAAAATGGGTAATTACAAAATCTCGTACATAAGAAAATAAATTTGACAACTTCAAGCTTAGATAAATCAATACTTAATAGTGTTTCAGCAAGTGATTAAGTTTGTTTATAGCACAGGATTAGTGAAGGAGAAGAGGAAAAATTCCTTTAAATACTAGTGAGTTTGAAGCCATTCCATTTTTCCTTTGAGCTAGGGACAGTTAAAATGTACCTAGCCTTGCTTTGGGATAATTTATCTCAGGCTGGTATATGAAATGGACTGCAAGGTGGGAGAATCTGGGGAAAGTGGTCAGACTACTACTGCAGTAGTTTTGGCAAGAGGTAATGAGAGCTTGGAGTAAGGTATAAGAGAAAGGGACTAGATGCAATTAAGGAAGACGTTGAAGGCAGTGACTATGAATTCTGGATTACAGAGCCAGATTACATGAGTTTGAATCCCAGCTCTTCAATATCTGAGAGTTTTGACCGAAAGCAGCTGTCTAATTTCTCTGTACATGGTTGGTCCAACTGTGAAATGCAAGTCATAACAACTCAATTCACAGAACACTCCTGAGGATGAAAGAATAAGTACTTGGCATTGTGCCTGGAACACGGTAAGTGCTAAACAACTGTTAATATTAATAATAATAAAAGTTATTCTAACTAAATGGATATGGAAGGCAAGCGAGAGAGAAGAGACAAGAACAGCACTAGAGACTGAACCTATATAACTAAGAAGGGTGTTGGTAACATTGAAAGGAAGGTTTCAGAAGGGGGTGAACTAGTATTCATTATACTGAGTTTCAGGTGTGGGGATATGTATCTAAGTTAAAATATGCAGTTACACTTTAAAGCTTAAGTCTGGTGTAGGGCAGGGGGTAGGGGGGAAGGGGAGATTTAAGCCTAACACCTCTTTACAGTGAAGGATTGACAGAAGATTGGAGAAGACTGCTAAAGATGGTGGGGAAAGAAAGGGAGAGAGAGAAATTATAAAAGACATTAAGTTTTTCATATCCAAAGGCAAAACTCACTATGTTAATGGCATAAAATAAAATATAAATGCAATGTCATATACTTGGAACTCCATAAACATTAGGAAAAAATTTTCACTTATTAAAAATAAAAAAAAAACTAGTCTCAAATTTATAATCCAGTGCTATGACCTACACGTTTTCTGCAGAAAATATAATGAAGATAGTGTATAAGAAAGAGCTTCAAGGTTCAATAGAGTGTGATATATCTAAATTGTTCTGTTAATTACTATTGATTTCCTGTGGTTGCTCTGCATTTCTATAATTATCTAAACAAAATAAAAGAAGAAAAACTAGTGTTCCATCTGTAATATATTCATACACAACTTGAATAACACAAAGAAAAATATAATTTTTAAAAAACTCAGCAAAACTCTATAGAAATCATCTCTCATATTCCAATCATCTTCAGATTCCAATAAAACGGTTGCAAAATGTTATTCAATTTAGACATATGTCACCTCTTCTAAGTCTCAGTTTACTTATCCATAAGTTAAAACAAATAGATTAGTATATTTCTAAATTACTTTCCATTTATAAGTAATTTAGAAAAGGCAGAGGAACCAGAGATGAAATTGCCAACATCCGTTGGATCACAGAAAAAGCAAGAGAATTCCAGAAAAATATCTACTTCTGCTTTATTGATTACACCAAAGCCTTTGACTGTGTGGATCACAATAAACTGTGGAAAATTCTTCAAGAGATGGGAATACCAGACCACCTTATCTGACTCCTGAGAAACCTGTATACAGGTCAAGAAGCAACAGTTAGAACTGGACATGGAACCACAGACTGGTTCCAAATTGGGAAATGAGTACGTCAAGGCTGTATGTTGTCACCCTGCTTATTCAACTTATATGCAGAGTACATCATGTGAAATGCCAGGCTGGATGAAGCACAAGCTGGAATCAAGATTGCTGGGAACAATATCAACAACCTCAAATATGCAGATGACACCACCCTTATGGCAAAGCAAAGAGTAACTGAAGAGCCTCTTGATGAAGGTGAAAGAGGAGAGTGAAAAAGCTGACTTAAAACTCAACATTCAAAATATGAAGATCATGGCATCCAGTCCCATCACTTCATTGCAAATAGGTGGAGAAACAATGGAAACAACAAGAGACTTTATTTTCCTGGGATCCAAAATCATTGGAGATGGTAACTGCAGCCATGAAATTAAGACACTTGCTCCTTGGAAGAAAAGCTATGACCAAGCTAGACAGCGAATTAAAAATTAGAGATATTACTTTGCTGACAAAGGTCCGTCTAGTCAATGCTATGATTTTTCCAGCGGTCATGTATGGATGTGAGAGTTGGACTGTGAAGAAAGCTGAGCGCAGAAGAATTGATGCTTTTGAACTGTGGTGTTGGAGAAGACTCTTGAGCGTCCCTTGGACTGCAAGCAGATCCAACCAGTCAATCCTAAAGGAAATCAGTCCTGAATATTCATTGGAAGGACTGATGCTGAAGCTGAAACTCCAGTACTTTGGCCACCTCATGCGAAGAGTTGACTCATTGGAAAAGACTCTGATGCTGGGAGGGATTGCGGGCAGGAGGAGAAGGGGACGACCGAGGATGAGATGGCTGGATGGCGTCACGGACTCGATGGACGTGAGTCTGTGTGAACTCCAGGAGATGGTGATGGACAGGGAGGCCTGGCGTGCTGTGATTCATGGGGTCACAAAGAGTTGGACACGACTGAGCAACTGAACTGAACTGACAGAGTAGTAGATTGATTGGCCTAAGTCATTTGTAGGTTCAAACATGCATTTATCTCTCCTGTTAACAGTCAGGCTTAGCTTTCATTTAATTAGGGAATGCTTATCTGACTTGTCAGCTACTTCCTGCCTTAAGAAACTACTGGTCAGCCATGTAAACATTCCTTGTGCTGCTGCTGCTTCTTTGGCATAAATTTCCAAATGGTTATCGTTTTGTTTTGTAAGGATTTATGTCCTGAATCCTTCAAAATGTATTTTGAAGTAACAATTTAACAGAAGACAATTAAATAAAATGTGAAAGTAGCACCGTCAAGGATAGAAACAGTAGACAGCATCTAGAGGCAGTCGAGGGGCTAGATGAGCTGTTTTGGAAAAGTGGCTGCTGTGTTTTTGAATATACGTTTCCTGAGAGCCAAGCTAAAGAATGGTGTATGGAACATTTTTTAAATGTCTGAGTAAAAGAAAACAGACATCTTTGTGCAAAAAAATCTTGCTGGCATAAAACTAAAAAATCCATCATGTGGATATTTGTATGAGGAGCTTTGAAAATACTTTGGACAGTGATTTTACCTACAGTTTAGTGCATTTCACCAAAAAAGTGCAAGTGGACCAAAAGATGCTTTATAAATTGCTTTGATTAATTAGTTCTTAATAACATAAGTAGCATTATGAGTAGAGTAGAAATATCGGTAATGCAATGTCAAAAGGGCTGATTTGAATCCCTTATACATCATCCACTAGTCACCTAAGTTTTGGTAAATCACTAAATTGTTTCTTATCTATAAACCAAGGATAACAATATATACCTTGCCTGATAATCAGATGGTTGAATAATCAATGACAATAGTGTATATGAAAGCGTTTAAGTGCTATACTAATGGAAGCTATTACTAGTATCATCACTACTATTATCATAACAAGAGTTAAAAATCACAGCAAAAATATGGAGATTTTCACACCAGTTTTCATAAAAGCCACTGGTAGTACCTGGTAACTCAGTTCAACAATCCATTTGTCTACCTAGTGATCAGAACAATTTTTATAACAAGCCTTAAGTCACTCCCTTGCCTAAATCTTTTCTGTTTCCCATTACCTCCAGAATATAACTAAAGTCAGGGCCAGCTGTGTGGGAAGGGATCTGGGCAGCAACATAGGGACCCATGTTTAGAAGGTTTCTGTGCTTGGTTGAATGCTCTCCTGCTGCTATCTTAAAATTTTTAATGATTTAAGAAGAGCGGTCCTACATTGTTACTTCGTACTGGCCTCACAAATTATGTATTTGGTCCTAATCAAATCCCTTGAAATGAGATTCAGAGCCTTCAGAATACAGCTCATACTTACCTCTCCAGCTCTTCTGAGGCTCCTTCACACTAAACAACCATTAGATCCCTCAATGTCTCATCCTCCTTCAGTCTCCTTTGTCTTAGCTCAGAATCTTCTTGCCCCTCTTCCTTTGTATCACAATAACATGAGTAGAGAGCAAATGCGTCTCCTTTAAAATCTTCAAATACACTTTTACTCCTGGAATCCTGTTGCATTTTGCAATGACATTTGAGGCAAATGAAGAAATATTAAGCTCTGATAATCCATGAATGTGATGGTATTTCATCACATTAGGAAAAAAAAAAAACTGCTAAGCGAAGAAAAATAAAAGTGGAAGAGATGAGGTAAAGAATTGGACTGTAGTTTTTACTGCCTCAACCTCATGCTGAGCAGAGTGTTCTGAGTGGCACTGGTCAAAGAATAAGAATTATCGCCGTGGTTCTCAGAGCTACAACTCTCAGAGATTCTGATTTAATTGGTCTGTGATGCTGCCCAGGCACCTGTATTTTATAAGACTTCCCCAGATGCTTCTAATGTGTATCCGGGGCTGAGAACCACTGAGTTACAAGAACTTTAAAGAGCGGTAAGTTAAATGAGATGTAGCAGCTCAAGGTGTTGAGGTGTAAATAAGCCAACTAATTACCAGAGCAGGACTGCTGGGGAAGCCTATTAAATGGACAATGTAAATGAGGACATAACAGACCACTGTTTAAAGCAAGTCTAATACAAATTAGAGACATTACTGCATATGTTGTGCTTTGTCTTGAATGTTTCTGAGTTCCTGAACAAACTAACCATGTCCATATATGTTGAAAGGCAAGTGGTATTTCAACACCTGGGAAGATTATAGACAACTAGCACATCATTATGGATATGTGACATTTTAGCATCCATTTAAAAAGCAAGATTTTACATCTGTGCTAAGTGCTCATATTTTTCTCTCAACAATCCTGTATTCGGCTGGTAGGGTCCACAATTCATGTGAATGAAAAATAATGTTTTCCTACAAAATAACCATGAGAGCACCAGTACTCTGGACAAAAAAGAATTGGGGTGCTCGGAAATTATCTTGGAAGAATTCTTCAGAAAAAAAAAAAAATCAGTTAACCAAAAGGATGCAATTAAAAGCAGTTGTAAGAGAAAAAGTTCTCCTCCCAACTGACCAGAAATAAATGACAGGTCAAGTATGTGGGGGTGCTATGTAACCAAGAAGGATAGAAGAGGAGATGAACCATTTCAACTGGTCGGCTTGACAATGCTACAGGGAAGTGCTCCTAGAGTGAAAGATTTTTTTAAAAAAGAGACAGAAATGGTTTATAGGGAAAAAGCATGGTATGGTCGAAAGAAGATAGTCTTTGAAGTCACATAGATCTGGGTTCAATATCTGGCATGGTCAATTACGAACTAGCCATGGAATTTCGGGCAAAGTGCTTAAACTCTATGAATCTCTGTTTTTCTCATTTGAAAAAAGGGATTAATTGGTAAAATATTACTAATTATTGAAGCTGAATGACAGGTAGACAGGGACTCATCACATCATTTTCTCTCCTTTTGGGTATACTTATTTTCCATAAAAAAGCAAGTTAAAAATAACACATATCTTGTTGAAATAGGGTATAAATTAGTAATAAATGTGAAGACCCCAATACATTGTAGACATGAAATTAAAAAGTTGTTCTTTTTTTCCTAACATATCTTTCATTTTCTTACCTTTCCATTCTCATCCTTGTTTCTTACAGGCATATTGTTCAACTACTGTTCCATTGATACAATCTACAGAAAATTCAACCTTCCTTCAATTCAAACCTCCAGCTTATGAGGTCTTCAGTGCCTGGCTCACAGACTCATCATCCTCTAAAGTAAGTCCTACCAGAACATTGTGCATCACTTTACTAGCTTGCCTCTGTCTCACTGCCGCACATTGGTACTTTTTCATTACCTAGATGACAAACAAATGCTTATTCCACCTCATCAATTTTAAACTCAAAATCCCCTTCTATGACAAGAGTCACAAGGTCTTTCACCCTCACATACTATTACTCTCCACAACATCCATTTTTCAATTTCATGGAAGTTTCCTCGTTAACGTCACATATGTGATGTGACTGCCCAAAACTACACTGCTCTTGAAATCTCCAGGTACAACATCCCACTTTTTGTGATCCATCATTATCACAGCCTTTAAGTCCTCTCATTTCCAGTATACCTCCTCTGCATGTGCAGAAATCCTTTTATGTAAGCCATCTATTAGCTGACTCCTGGCCTCCCTTCCTTTACCACCCAGCATGGCCCCATAGCTTGTCACCTAAACTGTAATCCCTCACCGTGTCAATTTCCCTCCATTATTTTGCTTCTTCATCTGTCATAAAGCTCTGATTTTGAACCAATACTACAAGTACTATCTCTGCTAGTAAATCCATACATCCAACTTCAACCAAGCCCTCAGTGTTATCTACGAGCCATTTTGTATGAATGTGGTTAGCATTTTCTCCTACGCTGCACAGCTAATATGCTAGACCCACCAACTTTCTAATGTCTGATAACTAGACTCTCTCAGTCACACAGAGAATTTAAATCTTTAAGTCTTCTCCAAAGACAAGGAGATGTTCATCTCTCTGAAGGTATAATTGGATTTCTTAAACATCTTTTCACAGAAGTCAGATACCAACTTCAAAACAGCAGAGCTTATTCTGGAGTCTAAATGTGGTGTCATTTACACTCTGATTGTGGTAATCTGCCTGTTTGTGGTGACAAGTGAACGCACCAGACACCACAAAGTACAGAAATACCTTACAGTCTCATATAGCCTACTGACATATGAAGAAGCCCAGGTGTGAAAATGACTACAAAAATACACTACACGTGTAACTAGATATTAACATTGAACTCATACTCGACTGACATGCCAATATCAGATAAACATTTGACAGAAAAATATCTTTAGGCAGATTCCCATAAAGAATTTTCAGAAGTATAAAAGGTTAGCAGAGTGGAGGACAGGATTTACAAAGAGATTCTCTAGAGAAAGCTCTTGTCATGATATGAGACACCTGCCAGGGGGGGTGTTTGTATGTGGAGATGCTCCATCCTTCGACTCAAGCTTAGTGAAGGGGCTCCTGTTAGGCTATTCAGAACATGTCTGTGATCTACGAAGCTGGGGACACAGGAGAAGGCTACCTGACTCATTCTCAAGAAGCTCAAGTAACCTGGGCCAGTGGCACACACAGATGGATTCTGATCCCTCCACTCACTGAGATTTTCAGGATAAAAACCGGCATGAGTGTCTTCGATGGACTAGAAATGACTCTGGTTGGGGGGAGAGATGATCTGGAGCTTTAATTTAAGTCCTATACAAAACAAATAGCTGCGAGGTGGGGGGCAGCATGCTGACAGGGAATCCTTGTTATAATGTGTGTGGCCTGGAGCTCCGAGAAAAGTGGGGCAAGGAGGAAATGGCAAGCTGCAGGAGATGCATCAGTCCACATCAAGGGAGAGGCGGGGCAGGCTCCCCAAGCAGTGAAAGCGCCCTGCTCCCTGTAGTGTTGCGATAGCCTACCTTGGGAAGCAGAAACGATTCTACTTTCAACTTGAAATCTGTGCATTTCTAGTACTACTAGCACACTAGAGGCCAGCATTCTAATTTCTGGTTTCGGTTCATGTTTGCAATTTAAAGAGACTTCGGGGATCTGAAAGCCATGGGGGACTGCCTACGTTTTCCCTTGGGTGCAAGGCGAGATAATCCCCACAGGAAAAATATTCAAGCAGCAGCAGAAGGTACCCAATTGCATTCTGACCATTTACTATGGGATCTGCTTGCTCAACATATCGGTTACAAGTACAAGGTGCAAGATGATAACAATAATCAAACTTCTTGATCCTGACATCTTGATATAGTGCTAAAAAAGGTGCAGTGTGGGTTTAGACTGTCACCCTGACAATGAGTGAATATCATAAGCCTCTGGAAAAGATGAATTTGAAAGTTTCAAGTCATGATGCATGAAACAGAAGAAAGATGGAAGGAGAAAAATTAATTTAAATATCTGGGGCTGCTTTCAGATTTCTTTCACTGTCAATCTGAGTGATAAAAACACCTGGCCAGTTGACTTCCCACTTGGTGAATTCAGGACATGTACTTTTTTCTTTGTTTTACAGACAAAGAAGTAATGTTACAGCTAGGTTAATGACTCTAGCAAGATTAGGGGGCTTATTTCTTTCACTGATGCTTCTTGACTATCAGTAGAGGGGTATTTTATTAGTGGGGTTCAATAACTCTTGAGCACCTGCTTTGTGCCAAGTATTGTGCTAGACAAAGGAGACACAGACGAGTAAGATACAGCCCTTGCCCTCTCGGAAGCCATAGTTAGACAAGAGAAAGACAGAGAATTAGGATACAGCTCACTGGGCACACACTTTCTTTCTCTTGCTATAATTCCATAGTCATAGTCTGAGAATTTCCTGGGGGCTGGTGAGAGGAAGAAAGGGGATAATGCATGTAGTCAGCCTTAGTACAAAAGCGCAGAACATGTTTATTCACCTATCAGGAATCCTGGCACTCTTATGTGTTGAATACTTCTGTCCAGTATTTCACCAATAAGAATGTAACAAGGAGTGTAACAACCACCACTGTCAATTAGCTTGGCCTGTCAGATACTGTACTGTGCTGTGCTTAGGTGCTCAGTTGTGTCTAACTCTTTGCGACCCCATGGACTGCAGCACGCCAGGCCTCCCTGTCCATCACCAACTCCCGGAGGTTACCCAAACCCATGTCCACTGAGTCGGTGATGCCATCCAACCATCTCATCCTCTCTTGTCCCCTTCTCCTCTCGCCTTCAATATTTCCCAGCATCAGGGTCTTTTCCAATGAGTCAGTTCTTCACATCAGGTGGCCTAAGTACTGGAGTTTCAGCTTCAACATCAGTCCTTCCAAGAACATTCAGGACTGATTTCCTTTAGGATGGACTGGGTGGATCTCCTTGCAGTCCAAGGGACTCTCAAGAGTCTTCTCTGACACCACAGTTTACAGGCATCAATTCTTCGGCACCTAGCTTTCTTTATAGTCCAACTCTCACATCCATACATAACTACTGGAAAAACCATAGCCTTGACTAGATGGACCGTTGTTGGCAAAACAATGTCTGTGCTTTTTTGTATGTTCTCTAGGTTGGTCATAACTTTTATTCCAAGAAGTAGGCGTCTTTTTATTTCATGGCTGCAGTCACCATCTGCAGTGATTTTGGATTATTGTTGCTTCCTGACCTGCATACAGATTTCTCAAGAGGCAGTCCAGGTGGTCTGATATTCCCATCGCTTGAAGAATTTTCCAGTTTATTTTCCACAGTGATCCACACTGTCAAAAGCTGTGGCATAGTCAATAAAGCAGAAATAGATGTTTTTCTGGAACTCTCTTGCTTTTTCCATGATCCAGTCGATGCTGGCAATTTGATCTCTGGTTCCTTTGCCTTTTCTAGAACCAGCTTGAACATCTGGAAGTTCACAGTTCATGTATTGCTGAAGCCTGGCTTGGAGAATTTTGAGCATTACTTTACTAGCCTGTGAGATGAGTGCAACTGTGTGGTAGTCTGAACATTCTTTGGCATTGCCTTTCTTTGGGATTCGAATGAAAACTGACCTTTTCCAGTCCTTTGGCCACTACTGAGTTTTCCAAATTTGCTGGCATATTGAGTGCAGCACTTTCACAGCATCATCTTTCAGGATTTGAAATAGCTCAACTGGAATTCCATCACCTCCACTAGCTTTGTTTGTAGTGATGCTTCCTAAGGCCCACTTGACTTCACATTCCAGGATGTCTGGCTCTACGTGAGTGATCACACCATCGTGATTATCTGGGCCATGAAGATCTTTTTTTGTACATTTGTTCTGTGTATTTTTGCCACCCACCTCTTCTTAACATCTTTTGCTTCTGTTAGGTCCATATCATTTCTGTCCTTTATTGAGCCCATCTTTGCATGAAATGTTCCCTTGGTATCTCTAATTTTCTTGAAGAGATCTCTAGACTTCCTCATTCTATTGTTTACCTCTATTCCTTTGCACTCATCACTGAAGAAGGCTTTCTTATGTCTCCTGCTATTCTTTGGAACTCTGCATTCAAATGGGTATATCTTTCCTTTTCTCCTCTGCTTTTCACATCCCTTCTTTTCACAGCTATTTTTAAGGCCTCCTCAAGACAGCCATTTTGCCTTTTTTGCATTTCTTTTTCTTGGGGATGGTCTTGATTCCTGTCTTCTGTACAATGTCACGAATCTCTGTCTATGGTTCTTCACTCTATCTATCAGATCTAGTCCCTTAAATCTATTTCTCACTTCCACTGTATAATCCTTAGGGATTTGACTTAGGTCATACCTGAATGGTCTAGTGGTTTTCCCCACTTTCTGCAATTAAGTATGAATTTGGCAATAAAGAGTTCATGATCTGAGCCACAGTCAGCTCCCAGTCTTGTTTTTGCTGACTGTATAGAGCTTCTGCATCTTTGGCTGCAAAGAATATAATCAATCTGATTTCAGTGCTGACCATCTGGTGATGTCCATGTGTAGAGTCTTCTCTTGTGTTGTTGGAAGAGAGTGTTTGCTATGACCAGTGCATTCTCTGGGCAGAACTCTATTAGCCTTTGCCCTGCTTCATTCTGTACTCCAAGGCCAAATTTGCCTGTTACTCCAGGTGTTTCTTGAATTCCTACTTTTGCATTCCAGTCCCCTATAATGAAAAGGACATCTTTTTGGCATGTTAATTCTAGAAGGTCTTGTAGGTCTTCATAGAACTGTTCAACTTCAGCTTCTTCAGCATTACTGGTTGGGGCATGGACTTGGATTACCATGATATTAAACTGTTTGCCTTGGAAATGAATAGAGATCATTCTGTCGGTTTTGAGACTGCATCTCAAAAGGATAAGCCTCTTATCCTTCTCCATCAGAGGGCAGACAGACTGAAAACCACAGTCACAGAAAACTAACCAATCTAATCACATGGACCACAGGCTTGTCTAACTCAATGAAACTAAGCCATGCCCGTGGGGCAACCCAAGATGGGCGGGTCATGGTGGAGAGGTCTGACAGAATGTGGTCCACTGGAGAAGGGAATGGCAAACCACTTCAGTATTCTTGCTTTGAGAACCGCATGAACAGTATGAAAAGGCAAAAAGATAGGACACTGAAAGATGAACTCCCCAGGTTGATAGGTGCCCAATATGCTACTGGAGATCAGTGGAGAAATAACTCCAGAAAGAACGAGGAGATGGAGCCAAAGCAAAAACAACACCCAGTTGTGGATATGCCTGGTGATGGAAGCAAGGTCTGATGCTATAAAGAACAATACTGCATAGGAACCTGGAATGTTAGGTCCACGAATCAAGGCAAATTGGAAGCGATCAAACAGGAGATGGCAAGAGTGAACGTCGACATTTTAGGAATTGGCGAACTAAAATAGACTGGAATGGGTGAATTTAACTCAGATGACCATTATATCTACTACTGTGGGCAGGAATCCCTTAGACGAAATGGAGTAGCCATCATGGTCAACAAAAGAGTCCTAAATAAAGTACTTGGATGCAGTCTCAGACACTGAACTGGGCCTATATTCAGCCATTATACATTAGAATGGCTATACTGGTTATTAAAAGGTTTTAAACACTATCATGAAGTAAAGTGAAGTCAAGTCACTAAGTCGTGTCTGACTCTTTGCGACCCCATGGACTGTAGCCTACTATGTTCATCCGTCCATGGGATTTTCCAGGCAAGAATACTGGAGTGAATTGCCATTTCCTTCTCCAGAGACTCTTCCTGACCCAAGGATCGAACCCAGGTCTCCCACACTGTAGGCAGATGCTTTACTGTCTGAGCCACAGGGAAGTCCAAACACTATCATATGACCTAGCAATTCCATTCCTGGGTATACATCTGAAAAAACAAAAAAATAAAAAAATACTAATTCAAAAGATACATGCATACCAATGTTCATAGAACTTATAACTGCCAACAGATGAATGGATAACGAAGACAAGGTAATAGAATACTTCTCAGCCATAAAAAAGAAGAAAATCTTGCCATTTGCAGTAACATGGGTAGACTTAGAGGGAATTATGCTACATGAATAAGTCACAGAAAGAAAAACACTGTTTGCTGTCACTTATATGTGGAATCTAAAAAACGAAAGTAATGAATATAACGAAAAGGAAGCATACTCACAGATGCAGAGAACCAAATAGTAGTTACCTGTGGGGGGGGGAGGGGCAGTATGGGGTGGGACAGTGAGGGCTACAAACTATTGGGTGTAAGATAGGCTTAAGGATGTGTTTATTGTATAACATGGGGCATAATGATGTTTCTGTTCTGTAATACTGAAAAGAACATTTTGGTAAGATAGGAAAAACAAAACAAGAAGCATAAATTAATTCAGAGTCCCTACTATCATGTTAGAACTGCTTTCTCATTTTAGTTACACCATGGCACTGGTCGAAATTGTTAAAAAGCAAAAATATAAAGTACATCTATCAAGAGGACAATAAAAGAAAAGGATTAAGGATCAATTCAGTAAAAGAATGTGCTTTTCTTAATCAACTGGTCTGTTATTTGGACACATTATTTTAAAAATGCAGTGAAAAATGGCTACTGGGGATTGAAATTTAGCACTTCTGTGTGTAATTCAGTTGCAACTGTGAAGGCAAAGGCACTTTTAAGACAAAATACAGGTGTCTTTTTCCATATAAAAGCCCACAATACTTCAACTAGTTTATTACTGAACTCCAAGGGCATAATTTGCAAATTAGTTTTCCCACTCCCCAAATTTCACAGCTGACAGAACTGAGTCCTTAATACCCTGTAAGTAAAAATTTCATCTCCCCATCAATGTTTTTTTTTTTTTCCCCTTTCTTAAAAGCAACATAGTCATGTGGGTTTTCTATAAAAAGACTCCTCTTTTTCAGAGTTAACAATAGAAAAGGCTATCCTTTTCAATAATTGTCTATCATGTGCCAAAATTGCTTAGTATGTTAAAGATTACTGTAATCTTTACATTTTCTGTTTTACCTTAACTTTTCTCATAGATCTTCTAAAATATTCCTCTACTTATATGCAATATATTAAAGATATCAGGCAGTTTAAGTTATCTCCCCATGAATTTCCAGTAACTTACAAGAAATCTCTGAAAAGGGACCAGAGAGATCTGTTCAATCATGAACAGCTACAAATATATTTACATAGTAAGGGTATTAATCTATTAAAATCAAATTCTGAAGAACTTGTTCCAGATGGATGATGCTATTCCAATGATGTGTTTATACATAAATATATATCACTTTTCTAAGAAATCCTTTACCTGAATGTTTTGTCCCCAATGCATCTTAACAGCATTATTAAATATAAAACAATCATTAAGAAGCAGAGTTTTACTCTATATGAGTTTAAAGAAAAACTATTATGATACAGAAAGTAGAAAAATCTTTCAAAGTAAGAGCAACTTAAACACATTTTTACAGTTCACTTCCTTTACTTTGGAAACTACTGAAAGTACACCTGTAAACAGTCATTACTTGGTTTAAATTAGTGATAGCTGAAACCTATACAAAAAGAACTCATGGTTTTAATTTTATTCATCACATCTCTACCTCAGGGACCTGGGAAAATACAGAGAAGTGTACTGCATATTTATAATGCCTCTGGGACCCTAACAAGTTTCTAAATGCCTTGTTTACTGCAATCTGCTTGTCAAACTATTAAAGAAGTAAAATTCACACTTTATCCCCTACTGTATAGGCAGACTTTCTCTGTTAATTAAATCAAACTCTGTGATTCTAAGAATGAGAAGTGATGTAACACCTAATGTATCACCACCATTTCTAGACAACCTGAAGACATACCACTTCCAGTAACTGGACTTTTAGAAAAAAAATTCATTGACTACCATGTTTTAAAAATACTTTAATCCTACTCAAAATATTCACTGAAATTTCAGATTTCACAGATCTTTTACTAAAACGATTTCAGATTGACTGGTTTGATCTCCAACATCACAGTTCAAAAGCATCAATTCTTCAGTGCTCAGCCTCCTTTATGGTCCAACTCTCACACCCATACATGACTACCGGAAAAACCATAGCTTTGACTAGATGGACGTTTGTTGGCAAAGAAATGTCTCTGCTTTTTAATACATTGTCTAAGTTTGTCATAGCTTTTCTTCCAAGGAGTAAGCGTCTTTTGATTTCATGGCTGCAGTCACCATCTGCAGTGATTTTGGAGCCCAAGTAGATAAAGTGTCTTACTGTTTCCATTGTTTCCCCATCTATTTGCCATGAAGTGATGGGACCAGATGCCATGATCTTCATTTTTTGAATACTGAGTTTTAAGTCAGCTTTTTCACTCTCCTCTTTCACTTTCATCAAGAGGCTCTTTAGTTCCTCTTTGCTTTGTGCCATTAGAGTGGTATCATCTGCATATCTGAGGTTATTGATATTTCTCCTGGCAATCTTGATTCCAGCTTGGGCTTCATCCAGCCCAGCATTTCTCATGATGTACTCTCCATATAAATTAAATAAGCAGGGTGACAATATACAGCCTTGACATACTCCTTTTAATTATAGGTACTAATTACTCAAACTATTCACTGAAACTTCATAATTCTAATCTGGTATAGAGCTGTTTACTCCTCAGTTTGAAGAAACTAAACACTAAAAATGACTGAGACTTAGAAAGCTGGTGATGATTAAGGAAAAAGAAACCTACAGGATTTTAAAACGTAAGAAAAGGAGGGAGAAAAAAATCCTTATCAATATATCTACTTCTACCTCTCTTTCAATGTATTTGTGATGTATTTATGATGTAGAAAATGGGCAAATTTGGTACCCGCTTGAACTTCAACCAAGTTAGTGGAAAGGTTAGCTCATTTATCTGTCTTCCTGATAACGAACTTGATCACAGGTGGTTATAGCATCACAAGGTTACAAGTGTCCCAGTCTGACAGGGAACAGTGAAAAGCCATCCCGGGAAGCAAATTCTTTCACTTATTTTCCCCAGTTACATTGTTCAGTAATATTATGGATATAAATAAATATTCACTATCCTTTTATATCTGCTGTGATAATGGAGAACAACCCATCAGTGGTGAAAATGTTAAAAAGTATTCACCTCCAGCCGTGCCATGTTCAAGTGCTTCAGTTGTGTCTGGCTCTTTGTGACGCTATGGACTGTGTAGCTCATCAGGCTCCTGTGTCCACAGAATTCTCCAGGTAAGAATACTGGAATGGGTTGCCATTTCCTTCTCCACAGGATCTTCCCAACCCAGGGATCAGATCCTGTATCTCCGTGTCTCCTGCATGACAGGCAGATTCTTTACCACTGAGCCACCTGCTGCTGCTGCTGCTGCTGCTAAGTCGCTTCAGTCGTGTCCAACTCTGTGTGACCCCATAGATGGCAGCCCACCAGGCTCCCCTGTCCCTGGGATTCTCCAGGCAAGAACACTGGAGTGGGTTGCCATTTCCTTCTCCAATGCATGAAAGTGAAAAGTGAAAGTGAAGTTGCTCAGTCGTGTCCAACTCTTCACGACCCCATGGACTGCAGCCCACCAGGCTCCTCCATCCATGGGATTCTCCAGGCAAGAGTACTGGAGTGGGGTGCCATTGCCTTCTCTGACTGAGCTACCTGGGAAGCCCCACTTCACCTCCATTATAGAATTACATGCGTTAGAAACAGAAGCCTGGATGGATATTTTCAACGCAGTCAAAGCTCAAATGAAGAGAAAAGATTCAGTTCCTTTCAGTCTCTATTTCTTCATTTTAACACCAATTTCCATACTCAGTGACTGTTAAGAAAGAAAGATAGGTTCCTACATGAAAAATCAGAAAGCACAGGGGGAAATGGTTGGAAAAAACAGTGGTAGACCAACTGTAGAGACTGAATTTCTAGCCCAAGTGGTGCCCATAATGTGCTGTATTATATCACTGATGTTAGCTAATTGTGCTTTGTTTTCTCACCTTTAAAACTAGAGGATGAGACCAGATAATCACATCTCAGAATTTAAAGGACCTTTAGAGTTCATCTTGTACCTGACTTTGTACATCAGGAAACCAAAATACAGAGAGGTGAACTGCATTGTTTCAGCTACAGAACACAGCTGTGAGCTGCAGATGCCTGAAAACCTGTATTACATCTTCCGCTTACACATGCTGTTTTGTTCAGCAAATCAGTGCTGCACATGAATTTCTTATCTCAGTGGCTGAGATTCTATGGTGATGAGAATAGATTAGGTTGACACCGATAAACTGCAACCTGTGCTGGGGCAAAGCTGAATAAGGATATGCCTTGGAGCTATTTTCATAAACTGTGGCTATTTTCAAGCATTTAGAGAACGGAATATTATTCAGCAATATAAAGAATGAGCTATCAAACCTTGTAAAGCCGTGGACAAACCTTAATTGCATATTACTAAGTGTAAGAGGCCAATGTGAAGAGGCTACATGCTGCATGATGCCGAGTGTATGACATTCTGAGAAAGGCAAAACTATGGAGACAATAAAAGACCATTGGTTGCTAAAGGTTCAGGGGGAGGAAGGGAAGGAAGGAGGGATACATTGGGGGAGCCCAGGGAATGTTTAGGGCAGTGAAAGCATTCTGTATTATAGAGTGATGGCAGATATAAGTTACTCTACATTTTTCAGAAATCATAGACTCTGCAACACAAAGAATGAATCCTAATGTAAACTATGGACTTTAGTTAAAACAATAGGTCAATATTTATTCATTAACTGCAACAAAAGTACTAATTGTTCTTGTTGTTGTTCAGTTGCCCAGCCATGTCCAACTCTTTGCGACACCATGGACTGAAGTACCCAGGCCTCCCTGTCCCTCACCATCTCCTGAAGTTTGCCCAAGTTCATGTCCATTGCATCAGTGATGCCATCCAGCCATTTGATCCTCTCATGCCCTCTTCTCCTTCTGCCCTCAATCTTTCCCAACATGCAAGGAGTAAGTGTCTTTTAATTTCATAGCTGTAATCACCATCTGCAGTGATTTTGGAGCCCCAAAAAATAAAGTCTGACACTGTTTCCACTGTTTCCCCATCTATTTCCCATGAAGTGATGGGACCAGATCCCATGACCTTCATTTTCTGAATGTTGAGCTTTAAGCCAACTTTTTCACTCTCCTCTTTCCCTTTCATCAAGAGGCTTTTCAGTTCCTTTTCACTTTCTGCCATAAGGGTGGTGTTGTCTGCGTATCTGAGGTTATTGATATTTCTCCTCGCAATCTAGATTCCAGCTTGTGCGTCTTCCAGTCCAGCGTTTCTCATGATGTACTCTGCATATAAGTGAAATAAGCAGGGTGACAATATACAGCCTTGACGTACTCCTTTTCCTATCTGGAACCAGTCTGTTGTTCCATGTCCAGTTCTAACTGTTGCTTCATGACCTGCATATAGGTTTCTCAAGAGGCAGGTCAGGTGGTCTGGTATTCCATCTATTGAAGGATTTTCCACAGTTTATTGTGATCCACACAGTCAAAGGCTTTGGCATAGTCAATAAAGCAGAAATAGATGTTTTCCTGGAACTGTCTTGCTTTTTCCATGATCCAGCGGATGTTGGCAATTTGATCTCTGGTTCCTCTGCCTTTTCTAAAACCAGCTTAAACATCTGGAAGTTCACAGTTCACGTATTGCTGAAGCCTGGCTTGGAGAATTTTGAGCATTACTTCACTAGCATGTGAGAGGAGTACAATTGTCGGGTAGTTTAAGCATTCTTTGGCATTGCCTTTCTTTGGGATTGGAATGAAAACTGATCTTTTCCAGTCTTGTGGCCACTGCTGAGTTTTCCAAATTTGCTGGCATATTGAGTACAGCACTTTCACAGCATCATCTTTCAGCATTTGAAATAGCTCAACTGGAATTCCATCACCTCCACTAGCTTTGTTCGTAGTGATGCTTTCTAAGGCCTAGTTGACTTCACATTCCAGGATGTCTGGCTCTAGGTGAGTGATCATACCATCGTGATTAACTTGGTTGTGAAGATCTTTTTGTACAGGTCTTCTGAGTAGTTTATAGATCATATAATTCGTGTTCCTCATTTGTACAGATGAAGAAACTCATAACCAGAGAGATAAACTGATTTTTAAAGAAATGCACAACTGTTTCTTCCTTTATTTTTTCCAGGATCAGGATTTGAATACATATCTGCTAATTTGGTACTCTAATATTCCACATGTCCTTTACTTGTAGCATTTTTCCCTAGAAAGTTTTAAATTAATCACATAATAAGATATCCAATGTTGACCAGCAGAAATAGTAAATGGTCAGTTATAGATTATGCCATTTAGATATCTTCAACTTCAACACCTCAGACATCTAGCCCCATCTAAATTGCTCTTCTTCTATGGAGTGAACAGAGTTCAACTGTATATATTTCAGGCACAATTCTCATATAAATGCTATTTACCGTATGTCAATTAAGGCATTTATGTCCAAACTACTTAATGTCACACTGAGTCATGGCTATAGATTTTCCCCATTCATGAGAAGACATTCCGTGGTGAACTCTGGAGGGGGTTACAATGTATGTTTCAGCTTACATGACAACTCATAGCGACCGGTAAAGACTGCACGTAATGCTGCACTGAGGATTCCGAGGCCATTTCTGATAGTTGAAAGAATGCTGATCTAGAAAAGCTAGAAATCTAGATTGTTATCCTGGCTATGTTTGGAGAAGGAAACTCATTTGGAGTATTCCACCTCTCAGAAGTAGAAAATGAGATGATGCTAGAATTTTGTGGTTAATGAACAGGTGTCTGCCTTAATTATGACAGGCACTCACTGTAGTGGATTAGCAAGGGAGGGCCTGCCTTTGCCTCCAACTTCCTGACCACATATAGTTTTAGAACTAAAGATGAAGAAAAGACAACCCCTATCCTCAAATTATTAAAAAAAAAAAAAAAAACAACCTTTTACAAACTTGGGCTCAAAAGATGATGGAAGAAAAATATTGCCATTTATATACTGAAATAATCTTACTTAGCATTTACCAGCAAAACACACAGCTTTCAGTTATATTTCTTGTAGTCAAAATGGGTTCTAATTATCCAGAGTCTTCCTGGTTCTTAGAAATGTGTTTCTGATGAGCTAATGAACTCAAAGATGTGTGTTCATTTAGTTTAGACATAAAGAAATCAAAATTGTTTCCGGAGTCTCTCTCTAAACACACACATTCACAGTGATCAGCAGTTTTATTTGCTGTGAAAGTTTCAAGTCATTAGAAGGAAACTCATGATGACCATTTCTACTACTTGCTGGTAATGATGTCAAGGCCAAGAGTAAATATGTGGAATTATTGGCACAGTGGAGAAGCTTCCTAAGGCCCAAGTATTCATTAAAATGACCAATGTTAAATTACATGTGAAACAGGGCACTGACTCAGTGGAAACCTAAAATAACTATTATCCTTGCCCCCAGGTGGCTTAATTAGTCAAACAGACTTCTGGGGCCATTTTAAGTGTAAAAATTCTGCTTTGAACATAAGCTTAATGGCAAATACCTGAGCATCACTGAATGGTAAGGCATTTAGCTGATGGTAAATGTTTCCAAACCTATTTTACATACATACATACATACACACACACAAATTCAAACTTTCATATCATTATTGGAAGCAGCATAGAAAGATCTGAGTTCAAACCCAGCTCTACCATTACATGGATATGAGATCCGGGGAATGTTCATAATGTCTCTGAGCCTATAAAATGTGGCAAGCTGGGGACTTCTCTGGTGGTTCAGTGGTTAAGCCACGGCACGGGGTATGGGTTTGATCCCTGGTCAAAGAACTAAGATCCCACAAGCCACGAGGTGCAGCCAAAATGTGGCAAGCTGAAGAAAACAAATCAAGTATTTAAAGTGCCTAAACTCAGGGACTGGCTAATACTTTACATTCAGTAAATGTCAGCTTTTTAACAAGTTCTGCCATTCAAGTGATATAACTATTTTGATTGCTTCTAAAATACACAAATATTCAGGAAATCAGTCCTGAATACTCATTGGGAGGACTGATGCTGAAAAGCGGAAACTCCAATACTTTGGCCACATGATACGAAGAACTGACTGATTGGGAAAGACCCTGATGCTGGGAAAGATTGAAGGCGGGAGGAGAAGGGGGAGACAGAGGACGAGACGGTTGGATGGTATCATCGACTCAATGGACATAAGTTTGAGCCAGCTCCAGGAGTTGGTGACAGACAGGGAAGCCTGGCGTGTTGCAGTCCATGGGGTCACAAAGAGTCAGACATGACTGAGCCACTGAACTGAACGGAAAATGCACAAAACTAAAATACCCATATGTAGAAATATATTCAGAGTCCCATTTATAAACAATAGCTGTTGCTTCCTTTTTGACAATATTTAGTTATTTTGTTCATTTACTTATTTTGTATATCCCATGAATGCAGTGAATATTTCCACTTATTTGCTGGAGTAGGGAGTCACATGTGGCCAATGGAATTTCCATTACACTACTATATCTTGTAAATTTTCTGGTCTATTTGAATTATTTTCCTGTCTTCATTGGTATTTTCTGCACTTATTAATTTATTACCCATGAACTTAATTAAAGTGTTGCTTACTGGTACTCCTTACAGATCATTAATGAAAATGTTAATTAATTACAGGCCTAGTACTATCAGAATCTCTAACAGTAATGAAAGAACCTCTCACATCCCATTATATTTTAGGTGTGGTCCTGGAGTCATTCTGCAGAGGTCCTATAATATGAAATATTGACATATTCTTAAAATGATTTTTTTCTTTTTTCAAATTTTATTATTATTATTATTATTTTTACTTTACAATATTGTATTGGTTTTGCCATACATCAACAGGAATCTGCCATGGGTATACACATGCTCCCCATCCTGAACCCCCCTCCCACCTCCCTCCCCATATCATCTCTCTGGGTCATCCCAGTGCACCAGCCCCAAGCATCCAGTATCATGCATCGAACCTAGACTGGCGATTCGTTTCTTATATGATATTATACATGTCTCAATGCCATTCTCCTAAATCATCCCACCCTCTTCCTCTCCAAAAGAGTGTTCTATACATCTCTGTCTCTTTTGCTGTCTCGCATACAGGGTTATAATTACCATCTTTCTAAATTCCATATATATGCGTTAGTATACTGTATTGGTACTTTTTCTTTCTGGCTTACATTAAATTTCTCTATCAGTTAATTATCAGTAAGGTAACACTAATAAAGGCATGATGTTAAGGTTATGCCAAGTGAGACAGCAGAAAGGATAATAATATTTGTTTGCAAATAGGCACTTGAAGGTTTTATATGGACATGCATCACTGTATTACAGTACCCTGCCATTCATACAACTTTTCACAGGCTATAGAATGGAAAAAAAATGTATATATCCATATATCCGTAAAGAAGGCAGAATGCCAAAAAATTGATGCCTTCCAATTGTGGTGCTGGAGAAGACTCCTGAGAGTCCCTTGGAAAGCAAGGAGATCAAACCAGTCAATCTTAAGAGAAATCAACCCTGAATATTCATTAGAAGGACTGATGTTGAAGCTGAAGCTCCAGTGTTTTGGTCATCTGATGTGAACAGAACACTCACTGGAAAAGTCCCTGATGGTGGGAAAGATTAAGGGCAGGAGGGGAAGAGGGTGTCAGAGAATGAGATGGCTGGATGGCATCACCAATGCCAAGAACTTGGGCAAACTCCAGGAGATGGTGAGGGACAGGGAGGCCTGCTGTGCTGCAGTCCATGGTTTTGCAAAGAGTTGGATATGACTGGGCAACTCAATAGCAACAAATATATCCATTCACAGCCTATCATCCTCAGAAAACAGAGCAAACAATAATGTACTGGGGTTAAAATCGGATCTGAACTTGACAGTTTGACTGTCTGATGCACTATACGAATGCCAATTGAATGGTCAGAGTACAGATTTCAAGTTTTTATGGAATTTTCCACTATGATAACAGCATTAGCCAGTACAATATGCACTAAAGGAGCACATCAAAACAGTAACCTAGAAAATGCCTCTACTGGGCTTACATGGTGGCAGGGAGCATCTCAGATGATAACAATGAATCTTTTCAAAGAGCGCTGAGCACTGATCAGTACTATTAAAGTTCTATACTTTTGGCCACTGAATCCCCTTGCAGTCTTTCAAACATTTCACACAGACATTTCTCCTGGGGAAATTTGTTTCTTTAGTGCTATTATTTAACATGGCAAAATAAAAATTTTAAAGGAATCCAAATGGCAAAGTAAAACTGTCTTCCTTCTTGGGATTATCCCATGTGAAATTCACGAGAACAATGATCCGAAGCACAGTATTAATAAATACTGTATTTCTCGCATTCATTCACTCACTCATTCATTCATTCAAAAATATTTATTGTTCGTTTGCTGCACACAAGGCTTGGTGCTGGGAGCTGTGGGGAATACAAAACTGTATTAGCATTCTCTGACCATAGGTCTGTAATCCAGCAGGATAATTAAAGCATGCATACAAGTGCATTTAGCAATACTGCAAACAACAGGTCTGTTTTTCAGTTTGTATCTTATATAATAACTACAACATCTGTAGGAACTGAATAGCTCAGTGCAGAGAAATTACCTTGCTATTCATTGTCTCCCCAAGTGGTAGCACCTAGTGGAATATTTTGCACACAGTAGGAACTCCATAAATAAGTGCTCAATTAAATAATGGAATCTGCTAATTACTCCCAAATACAACTTTATTTTTCAGGTTTAGTTGCCCCATAAATGGAAAAGACTATGCATAATTCAAGCAGGAGGCATCGGGAATTTTTCATATACTTTCCTATACAGTCATCATGTGGACGGAGGTGTAGAATTAATCTGTGTGGTATCAGAATGCAGATACAGGATCAGTGACTGGAGGTTATAGGAAAAGCACAGTTTGGCTCAAATTCAGAACCCTCTAGTATTCACAGCTTTTCAGAAATGTAGCTAGCTGTTTCAAGAGGTACTTATTTAGCACCTTGTCATTTCTCTAGGGCCTCAAATAGAAATCAAAATGGCCACATGTCAGGATGTCATAAAAGGGTAGATTCTAGCACTGGATTCAAGCAAAGGTGTCAACTTCTGGGTCAAGAAGTTGATGAGGACGCATTATAGCAAACCTAGTTAAGGGTGCCACTTCTAGAGAATTTCACTCGGGTTCAATATTAGCTCTGCCAGCTAGATAGTAGCTATATAACCTAAGGAAACTTAGCCCCTCTGTACCAATTTTATCATAATGTAAAATGAAGTTAATGGCATCTACTTCACTGTGGTAATTGTCAGGATTAAATGAGTTATCACGACAATGCCAAAGAATGCTCAAACTACCACACAATTGCATTCATCTCACATGCTAGTAAAGTAATGCTCAAAATTTTCGAAGCCAGGCTTCAGCAATACATGAACCATGAACTTCCTGATGTTCAAGCTGGTTAGAAAAGGCCTTAGAAAAGGCAGAGGAACCAGAGATCAAATTGCCAACATCTGCTGGATCATGGAAAAAGCAAGAGGGTTCCAGAAAAACATCTACTTCTGCTTTATTGACTATGCCAAAGTCTTTGACTGTGTGCATCACAATAAACTGTGGAAAATTCTGAAAGAGATGGGAATACAAGACCACCTGACCTGCCTCTTGAGAAACCTGTATGCAGGTCATGAAGCAACAGTTAGAACTTGACATGGAACAACAGACTAGTTCCAATAGGAAAAGGAGTACGTCAAGGCTGTATATTGTCACCCTGCTTATTTAACTTATATGAAGTGTACATCATGAGAAACGCTGGGCTGGAAGAAGCACAAGCAGGAATCAAGATTGCCGGGAGAAATATCAATAACCTCAGATATGTAGACAACACCACACTTATGGCAGAAAGTGAAGAGGAACTAAAAAGCCTCTTGATGAAAGTGAAAGAGGAGAGCAAAAAAGTTGGCTTAAAGCTCAACATTCAGAAAATGAAGATCATGGCATCCGGTCCCATCACTTCATGGGAAATAGATGGGGAAACAGTAGAAACAGTGTCAGACTTTATTTATTTGGGCTCCAAAATCACTGCAGATGGTGACTGCAGCCATGAAATTAAAAGATGCTCACTCCTTGGAAGAAAAGTTATGACCAACCTAGATAGCATACTGAAAAGCAGAGACATTACTTTGCCGACTAAGGTCCGTCTAGTCAAGGCTATGGTTTTTCCTGTGGTCATGTATGGATGTGAGAGTTGGACTGTGAAGAAAGCTGAGTGCCGAGGAATTGAGGCTTTTGAACTGTGGTGTTGGAGAAGACTCTTGAGAGTCCCTTGGACTGCAAGGAGATCCAACCAGTCTATTCTGAAGGAGATCAGCCCTGGGATTTCTTTGGAAGGAATGATGCTAAAGCTGAAGCTCCAGTACTTTGGCCACCTCATGAGAAGAGTTGACTCATTGGAAAAGACTCTGATGCTGGGATTGGGGGCAGGAGGAGAAGGGGACAACAGAGGATGAGATGGCTGGATGGCATCAATGACTCGATAGACATGAGTTTGAGTGAACTCCGGGAGTTGGTGATGGACAGGGAGGCCTGGCATGCTGTGATTCATGGGGTCGCACAGAGTCGGACATGACTGAGCGACTGAACTGAGCTGAACTGAACTGTAAAACATTTAGGACAGTGTCTGGCATAGAGCAAATGTTACATAAATGTTTGCGAAAGCAAATAAATGACAATGACGGCACGATTGTGTCTTAGTATCTACCAAGAGTTTTTGAAGGAATTTTCCATATATATCTTGTTTTATCATCATTTTTCACCTACTCCCCATCAGAGGTCACTGTTCCACTTCTTGCCAGTTACAACACTTTTGTATATCTTTCTTGTGCCACTGATTCCATCAGGAATTTATCACGCTTGTTGTGTCCTTGGTCTGCACCCTCCCCCCGCCACCATAGTGTAGACTTTTTAGTATTGGGACTCTGCCTTGCCATCTCTCTCCCCAATTTGGTTTGTCTGAACAATGCCTAAGTCCACGGGGGTGCTTGATCATTTCAATTCAGCTGAAGGTTACTCTACCTGATGTTAACGATGGGAGAAACATGGAACTTAAACACTTTATCTGTTATTGATATTTATTGAACTGATTATTCTAACCCTTTAGGTTTAGGAAGATAAGAAAAAACCACTACTTTTAAATGTGAGTAAATTGAACCAAGAAATGGCAACTAACTTTCCCAAGGTCACATAATTGGAAGAACTAGGCACATAACTCTAACCTAAGTTTAATATTCTTTCCCAACAGACCAAACCACTTCAAAAGATGTGATATTAAGCCCTGGGCATGATATTTTGCTAATTCAGTCATTTTAGGTGACCAGAGAAATCCTATAATAATCAACATATCACAATAACCCAGGAAATGTGAAATACTGTTGGATGACGTAAGTCTTCTTCAGGATAGGCCTTGAAAAAATACTTGATTGGAATTAGAAAGAGTTTTCAAAAAGTCAGTGTACACTGTTTTGGAAGAAAGTAGACTGTAAATAATAAATAAATAAAATGAAGTTATTTGTAAATGAAATGAAATTACTCAAGCATGTATAATAGCACAATTCAAAGGTCAGTAATTGTTTCATTTTACAAATTAATAACGAAGGGAGGACTAGAAGAGTAGGTGACTCAAAATAACCCAGGGAGCCGCCATGAGCTACACTGAAAATTGGCTAGAAATCAGAACTTGCATATCTTCTACTGGAACTCTTTGATTATGGTAAATTGCCAGACTTAACACTGTTTACTTTTTCAGGCCACAGTGGTTCATTTGGTAAATGGCTCCAAACAACTTGCAAGTTCCTTTCATTTGGTGGCTTGAGAGTAGCAAGGCAAGGGAGTACAAACAGCTGCCTTTCTTATCAGAGGGAGGAGACCCCTTTGACCAGACCCTCCTAGGTGAGTATACCGTTCGCAGGGGTAGGGGGTGGTAGGGGGCAAAGTTGGACGGTTTGGCTGTACAGCAAGTCTTTTAAGTCACAGGGATACTCTTTCACACACTAAGGTCACAAGGAAATCAATGGGGTCCAGGTGCCCTCACAGAGTTATTTATGTAAAGTACCTAATTTATACCCCAGGGAAGATCTTATTCACTAAGCAGGAACTGACACACTGTGACATGAGTTTTCCATTTCACTTAGTGAAAGCAAGCCCTAAGTTCATTCCATCACAGCTCCTGAGAACAAGCAGTTTCAGAAACTATCTCATGGCCAAATTTAGTTCTTGTCTGAGGCGTTAAGAAGGTAATGGGACTTACTACTTGTTAGCAGTGCACCTGGGAGCCCGGCATGTTCTATTTCTAGGGATTGTCAGTCTTCATCTTAATGAGGCCACCAAGACAAAAAAACAGTTAAGAAAAAGAGAAAAAAAAAACAAAAAAAAAAAAACAAGGACACTGGAAAGGTCAGTGGTCAGAGACTACCTCTTAGGGTTTTTGCTATAACCGAAGTAGGTTAATTTTTTAAAAGAAAGAAAAAGAAACATTTTAACGGATTAAAATATACAAAAAGAATAGGTGACAGATGGTAATGCTAAGTAACATTTCCTGCAATATCTCACTCAGATCCAGCTGACGCACCCCATTACATTTCATACACAGCATACATAATATTGATAACTCTGAACCTCTTTGCACAGCTTTAATGTGTCCAAGTCAGATGGAACAATCAATAGTTGGAGAGTTAATTTATATTACAAATCAACTCTATGCACAGTCCCAGAGGCAGCATCCTGTGTAAGATAATAATTTCTTTTATATGTGCATGTTTCCGGTGCAACACATCGTTTCTTGGTTTGATAGCAGATATTAGAAAGCTTATTCTTGTAGATTAGCTATATTTTACAACCTCAAAATAAGCAATTTGTTCTATGCCATGGGAATCTTAACCACAGCAAAGGAGGTTTCAAAAAACAAGCTGTGCTATATTTCAGAAAAGCAACAAAAATCACATTTCATGTACACTGTTTTGAGTCAAAGAATTAGCCTGTCATTTTTGACTAATACAGCAAAGTGCAGTGATTTTTCTTTAAAGGTAAAGCCAAAATAGATTTGGCAATTAAAAGTGTGCAAGGATCAAAAAAACTCCTACCAAGAGTAAAAAAGTAAAAACTATAGTTACAATATCATTTGGTTTGATACTTTAGTGAAACAACACAGATTAAGATGTGACATACTTTACCAGGATAAAGGCTTGATATGCTGGTTTTTTTTTTTCCCTAAATACTTGCATTTTCTCTCTCTCAACAAATTAAATTATAGCAGAGAATTACATAAGCGGAGAAGTTACAACATAGCCAACCACCGATGAATCATTTGTATGGAGGTAGACGGCATAGCTGCTTTACATTAAATACGGTGCCAGATGTCCTGACAGTGTTCCAGTAAGGATGATGACAGTCATTGCACTAATTATAAGGCATTGCACATAAAGAGAATACTGGCTAAACTTGGAGTGGATGAAACTTGCAATTTCAAGTCCGTCATCAAAATAAGTGCTTATCAGACCAATTAATTTGTATAAAACAAAAAAGAAAATAGTCAATATGGTTCTTCCAAAGTTGTGAGCATGAATCAAAAGAATCTTAATTTTTTAATCAAAAGAATACAGTACATATACTGTAGACCCCTTTGGGAGCAAAAACTATGCCTTCTGGGCTTCCCAGGTGGTGCTAGTTGTAGAGAACCTAGCTGCCAGTGCAGGATATGTAAGAGATGTGGGTTCAATCCCTGGGTTGGGAAGATCCCCTGGAGTAGGAAATGGCAACCTGCTCCAGTATTCTTGCCTGGAGAATTCCATGGACAGAGGAGCCTGGCAGGTTACAGTTTATGGGGTTGCCAAGAGTCAGACATGACTGACGTGACTTAGCACACAGGCACGCACACACTATGACTTATTCTCCATGAGATCTCTAGCACTGACCTAGGACTCATCCTAGACAGTAACTCATTTGGAGAACTGGCTACTAAACTCAACCTAATAGCAATAATAATATGTTCCAACACTTATCTTGGTGAACAAGACCAACATGATCTGTTTCATGATTGTTTCTCAGTTTTCATCTTATATTAATCTCCCCTTTGTTAAGCACACAGCAACCAAATCAACCGCCTTTCTACTCCTTGAACATACTAAACTCATTTCCATTTTCATAACTTGGAACAAGTTCTTCTCCCAACCCCAAATGCTTAAACCAAGATTTTTGTCTTGGTTCAAATGTCACCTTGAAAAAAAGGCCCTTTCTACCCTCCCACATAAAGTAGTACCCCGGCCATGATCATGTAATTGCTACATTTCCCTCCAGTAGCACTTAATGCTATGTAGTACTGAATCCCCAATCCGTCCCAACTAAAATTTAAGCACATGAAAACAGGGACCTTGTCTGTCTCATAAGCTCTCTACTGGAAAGGCCCAGCATAGTGCCTGGCACATAGGAAATATTTGATTCTTTTTTTTAACCATTTAACTGATACTTTTCAGTCCCCACCATTTCTTTGTCATTCTGCATGCTGTTGGCAGACTGAGATTATTAAAAGTACCACTCCTGTCTAGGCCGAGATTTCTATCAAGAAAGAAGAGCATGTTTTGAGTGTATTTCGTCTCCATGACAGTCAGTGGTCTCCAGCCTTGATATTATTATTCTGTACTGATTTGGATTGCTGAGGAACTGAAGCAAAAAATAATAGTCAAATAACACTTACAGAAATAAAGAGCAATAATTTAGGCTATAGACTGATGACCGAGAGCAAAGTCTGTTCTAAAGAGACGCCAGGGAAGCCCAGCAGACCATCCCTGAATTCACAGAGAGCAGAAGGTGAGGAGGACCATCAGAAATGCAGCCCTGGAGGCCAGGGAACTTCTCTAAGATGTGAGTGTGCACCCTGACTGACCATATTGCCCTGACGACACCAAAGGCCTGGGGCCATAGGTGTGATGTGTGCACGTGCAGCGGCAGGAAAGGGGCACTTTTGCCTCAATATGGTGTCCTTCAACAATGCAGGACATCTTCTGTGTGCGTCTGGGAGCCTGTCTGTGCATGAGTATTTCTGTGAGAAACACGTGCATGTAGAGAGACTGAAGGAAAGAGAAAGGTGAGAAAGATATAATCCTATATCCACACATTCCCACATATATTCACACATAAGACAGCAATCATCTGGGCCTCAGGAACCCAATGTGATATTTTTAAAACAAGATATGAAATAGTTTCAGACCTATGTTAGGATGGACAGATATCAAACTGCATCATCAGGACAAAAAATTCTAAAGCACTTCACGGGAACTGAGAGGCCAAGATCATATGGATAAGATTAAATTAGAGTTGGAATACTGTTTAGGAAGGCAGATGAGAGCATAGTTACTGTGCCTACTGAAATGCCTAGCACATGGCTGGTGCTCCACATAAAAATGAAGTTCAGAACGCTACTCTCTTGACAACCAAACAAAAACAAAACAAAACAACAACAACAACAATAACCCCCAAACAAAACAGGCATAATTCTAGCAATTTACAATGGGATATATGCTACTGGAATTCCAGATAATTGGTATTTCACTGAATACTTTTTCAAAGCACTTGATAGCCTTTAATGCAGAGGATTCTAAAAACATGAAATCAATGGCTCATGGCAATTATTTGTGGCTTAACTTATAACTTAATGGGGACATTTTGATTGATCTGGAAATAGAGTCAGCTACAATAGAAGAAAAAATATCTAACATGACTCTCTGTGCTATCTGAACAAACAGTGAAGTAAAAGAAGAAATGCATGATATGAGTCTAAATTTTGTCAATAAAATATTTAGAGGGTTCTGAAAAGGCAGAGGAACCAGAGATCAAATTGCCAACATCCACTGCATCATGGAAAAAGCAGCAGAGTTCCAGAAAAACATCTATTTCTGCTTTATTGACTATGCCAAAGCCTTTGACTGTGTGGATCACAATAAACTGTGGAAAATTCTGAAAGAGATGGAAATACCAGACCACCTGACCTGCCTCTTGAGAAACCTATATGCTGGTTAGGAAGCAACAGTTAGAACTGGACATGGAACAACAGACTGGTTCCAAATAGGAAAAGAGTACGTCAAGGCTGTATATTGTCACCCTGCTTATTTAACTTCTATGCAGAGTACATCATGAGAAACCCTGGGCTGGAAGACGCACAAGCTGGAATCAAGATTGTGAGGAGAAATATCAATAACCTCAGATATGCAGACAACACCACCCTTGTGGCAGAAAGTGAAGAGGAACTAAAAAGCCTCTTGATGAAAGTGACAGAGGAGACTGAAAACGTTGGCTTAAAGCTCAACATTCAGAAAACGAAGATCATGGCACCTGGTCCCATCAACTTCATGGGAAATAAATGGGGAAACAGTGGAAACAGTGTCAGACTTTATTTTTTTGAGCTCCAAAATCAATGCAGATGGTGACTGCAGCCATCAAATTAAAAGACGCTTACTCCTTGGAAGAAAAGTTATGACCAACCTAGATAGGATATTCAAAAGCAGAGACATTGCTTTGCCAACAAAGGTCTGTCTAGTCAAGGCTATGGTTTTTCCTGTGGTCATGTATGGATGTGAGAGTTGGACTCTGAAGAAGGCTGAGCGCCGAAGAATTGATGCTTTTGAACCGTGGTGGTGGAGAAGACTCTTAAGAGTCCCTTGGACTGCAAGGAGATCCAACCTGTCCATTCTAAAGGAGATCAGCCCTGGGATTTCTTTGGAAGGAATGATGCTAAAGCTGAAACTCCAGTACTTTGGCCACCTCATCTGAAGAGCTGACTCATTGGAAAAGACTGTGATGCTGGGAGGGATTGGAGGCAGGAGGAGAAGGGGATGACAGAGGATGAGATGGTTGGATGGCATCACCGACTTCATGGACTTGAGTTTGGGTGAACTCCGGGAGTTGGGGATGGACAGGGAGGCTTGGCGTGCTGCCATTCATGGGCTCTCAAAGAGTCGGACACGACTGAGCGACTGAACTGAGCTGAACTGACGTCACTAGTTCCTCTCTGCTGAGTTCAGTGACTTACACATAATACTGGTCAAGAGTTTAGCTAAACTACTGCATATTGTTGCTGCCTCTGCTGCTACTGCTACTGCTGCTAAGTCACTTCAGTCGTATCCAACTCTGTGCGGCCCCATAGATGGCAGCCCACCAGGCTCCGCCATCCCTGGGATTCTCCAGGCAAGAACACTGGAGTGGGTTGCCATGTCAGCATCCATTAAATATAACCACGTGGCATGCAGGAGCCTTGAACTGAAACTGAGTCTCTGTAAAAGCAAGCCCCCCTCCAGAGTTTATGATTAACCTCTTTCCTAAAACTTTATTCCCTTTCTAGTCCTATCACCCGGCCCCCTCAGGACTGAGGAGTATCAAAGCAAAGGGGGAACTGAAACCAAGTAGGACCGTGTGGAACCCTCCCAGGTAAAAACCCCTCTGTGTTCTTGGTTTCTTGTTTGTTGAAAAAGACTTTAGTCTCCTGGACCTCCCCAGAGTTCTAAAGATCAGACTCAAGTAGAAACAAAGGGAAAGCAGTCAAGAAACACCCAGAGGGATGGGATGGGGAAGGAGGTAAGAGGGGGGTTCAGGATGGGGGACACATGTACACCCATGGCTGATTCATGTCAATATATGGCAAAAACCACTACAATATTGTTAAGTAATTAGCCTCCAATTAAAATAAATGAATTAATTTACAAAAGAACAGCAACAAAAAGAAACAATAGTTTAGTGAATAAAACAGAGTCCCAGTCCCTCCTCAAGGGGCCAGGTGGAGGATGGTAGCTACATGCTGACCCCAAGCACGCAACAGACCTCAGACTGGTTGTGTTAGGACCAAACAGGCGCCATGACAGGCTTCAGGGGGCCAAGGTAGGCCTAAGTCTCCTTTACAGAGGGGCTGAGTTATTGCCAAGGAGGAGCTGAGATCATCTTCTGCCGGCGCCAGGACTCGACCAATCAGTATACTCCCTGTAGCCTGGTTCAAGCTTATCAGGACGAGGATGAAAACCCCCTAAGAAAGCCCGTGCGTGCGAAAATCTAGCCAATTAGTGGATGCTAAGAAACCCTTGCAACCAATCCACCCCTGCCAACTCCCTGTCTTTGTCTTAACCCTATAAATACTGCTGTAATTCAGGGCTCGGGGCCCTTGCTCCACTCCACTGCACTGAATGTGACTTGGGCCCTGGCTCGAGCTAGCAATAAACTCCCTTTTTGCGTTGTCTTGTTTTCTCAGCTATGGGGACTTGGACTGCGGGCATAACAGTTGGAACGAGAAGGCTGATGGTTAAGATTCCTGAAACACCACCCCTGTTATCTCACCACCAGAAGAAAGTCATGTCCCTTGCAACCCTCACCACAAATGTTGCTTTTAAAAGCCTTTCCCTGAAAATCATCTGGCAATTTGGGTCTTCTGAGCAAGAGCCACTTGTATTACTTGCTTACTGCCTGCAATAAATGCCGTACCTCAGTAAATTGGCTTTGCTACATGGTGGGAGAGCAGACCCAAAAGTGGTTTGTTAACAGTAGTCCCTCCTGAATAACAGCCTACAGAGTCACAATCAAATATAAGTTTCTGAAACAATGGCCCCTGAAGCCCATGTAAGCAAGTCTCTTCCCACCTCCTAGGGCCTTCCTCTAGTGTGTCAGTAGATGAGATCCCTGAAGAGCTTAACAATCCCCCCCATACATACTCTTTTTGAATTGACAAATATGACCTTAGCCCAGGAACCTCCAGGCATTCCACCCATGGACCCTAATAAAGGTGTGCCCCAATCCTGCACTCTCCCTCTGCCTGCTCCCTGCTTTAACCTACCCATAGGGCCCCTTGTGACCCTGCTGTGAAATTCCTCCAGGTCCACAGAGTAAGAAACTTTCCTTGTAGTCTTTTGTTGAACTGGCCTGGGGCCCTACTTAACAAATGTTAATTAAATGAAGTCACAACAAGACTTTCTTAATCAATGCATAGAATAAATGGGTCCAGTAACAGGATCTATCTTCAAACAAGTTCCTTATCTGGCTTCCAGGCCAGTACAGTTTTCTGGTTATCTCCTGACACACTAGCTGTATCTTAAATTTTTTCCAATTCCTTTGTTAAACTTCTAATCTTAATTTCTCATTGGTGGAGTAGCCCAGACCTTAGTTTCTGGATTTCTCTATCTGTACTCTCTCAGTTCATTCAGTTCAGTCGCTCAGTCCTGTCCAACTCTTTGCGACCCCTTGAATCGCAGCACACCAGGCCTCCTTGTCCATCACCATCTCCCGGAGTTCACCCAAACTCACGTCCATCGAGTCCGTGATGCCATCCAGCCATCTCATCCTCCGTCATCCCCTTCTCCTCCTGCCCGCAATCCCTCCCAGCATCAGAGTCTTTTCCAGTGAGTCAACTCTTCGCATGAGGTAGCCAAGTACTGGAGTTTCAGCTTTAGCATCATTCCTTCCAAAGAACACTCAGGAATGATCTCCTTTAGAATGGACTGGTTGGATCTCCTTGCAGTCCAAGGGACTCTCAAGAGTCTTCTCCAACACCACAGTTCAAAAGCATCAATTTTTCAGCACTCAGCTTTCTTCAGAGTCCAACTCTCACATCCATACATGACTACTGGGAAAACCATAGCCTTGACTAGATGGACCTTTGTTGGCAAAGTAATGTCTCTGCTTTTGAATATACTACCTAGGTTGGTCATAACTTTCCTTCCAAGGAGTAAGCGTCTTTTAATTTCATGGCTGCAATCACCATCTGCAGTGATTTTGGAGCCCAGAAAAATAAAGTCTGACACTGTTTCCACTGTTTCCCCATCTGTTTGCCATGAAGTGATGGGACCAGATGCCATGATCTTAGTTTTCTGAATGTTGAGCTTTAAGCCAACGTTTTCACGCTCCTCTTGCACTTTCATTAAGAGGCTTTTTTTTTTTTTTGAGTCTTAACAATAAAAACATATTTAATAGCCTTTATTTTTTCATGTACATCAAGAGGCTTTTTAATTCCTCTTCACTTTCTGCCATAACGGCGGTGTCATCTGCATATCTGAAGTTATTGATATTTCTCCTGGCAATCTTGATTCCAGCTTGTGTTTCTTCCAGCCCAGCATTTCTCATGATGTACTCTGCACAGAAGTTAAATAAGCAGGGTGACAATATACAGCCTTGACGTACTTCTTTTCCTATTGGAACTAGTCTGTTGTTCCATGTCCAGTTCTAACTGTTGCTTCCTGACCTGCATACAGGTTTCTCAAGAGGCAGGTCAGGTGGTCTGGTATTCCCATCTCTTCCAGAATTTTCCACAGTTTCTTGTGATGCACACAGTCAAAGGCTTTGGCATAGTTAATAAAGCAGAAATAGATGTTTTTCTGGAACTCTCTTGCTTTTTCCATGATCCAGCAGATGTTGGCAATTTGATCTCTGGTTCCTCTGCCTTTTCTAAAACCAGCTTGAACATCTGGAAGAACTTTGAATGCAGATTTCCAGAGAATAACAAGGAGAGATAAGAAAGCCTTCCTCAGTGATCAATGCAATGAAATAGAGGAAAACAACAGAATGGGAAAGACTAGAGATCTCTTCAAGAAAATTAGAGATACCAAGGGAATATTTCATGCAAAGATGGGCTCGATAAAGGACAGAAATGGTCTGGACCTAACAGAAGCAGAAGATATTAAGAAGAGGTGGCAAGAATACACAGAAGAAGTGTACAAAAAAGATCTTCATGACCTAGATAATCATGATGGCATGATCACTCACATAGAGCCAGACATCCTGGAATGTGAAGTCAAGTGGGCCTTAGAAAGCATCACTACGAACAAAGCTAGTGGAGGTGATGGAATTCCAGTTGAGCTATTTCAAATCCTTAAAGATGATGCTGTGAAAGTGCTGTACTCAATATGCCAGCAAATGTGGAAAACTCAGCAGTGGCCACAGGACTGGAAAAGGTCAGTTTTCATTCCAATCCCAAAGAAAGGCAATGCCAAAGAATGCTCAAACTACTGCACAATTGCACTCATTTCACACGCTAGTGAAGTAATGCTCAAAATTCTCCAAGCCAGGCTTCAGCAATACATGAACTGTGAACTTCCAGATGTTCAAGCTGGTTTTAGAAAAGGCAGAGGAACCAGAGATCTGTACTCTCTAGGTAATCTTATCTAGTCTAATGGCTTTAAACAGCATTTAAGTGCTGGTGGTTTCTAAATTTTTATCTCCAGTTTGGGTCTTTCCCTATAGTTTGGTCTCAAATGTTCAAACATTCTTGGCTTTGCATCTCCAACTGTTTGCCTAACAGTGTTTCAAATTGAACATGAAACCCAACTCTTGATTTACCACTGCCACAACCTTCCTTCTACCTCATCCAATCTCCCTCATCCCTGTAATAGTCATTCAATTGTTTTCAATCCTCAAATGGCTTTCCATCATACAATAAGGTCTTCACTACCTTTTTTCCTTCTGACTTTCACTCTCCCACACTACAAAGCAGCCACCATTGTATTCTTGCTATTCCTTGTGTGGGGGAGAAAATTTTGTCATGCTCAGTTATCTCTTTAGCAAGTGGATGGATTATTCTGAGCTGAAAGCAATCCAGGAAGACTCAAGAAGAGCCTTTGACCTTTCCCCTAACTGCCTTTGGAACATAGAGGATGTATTCCAGGCAGGGAGCTATCACTATAGATAACTAAGGTATGAACTAGGTATGTAGACAGGGAGGAACCTAGCTAAGTCTGTTGGTTAAAATTCCTCTGTGTCCAACCCTCTCTGCTTGGCCCAGCAAGCATTTGTTTACCACACACTGGCTTTTCCAATTCCATGTCAACTGCCTTCCTTCCCTTTGAAGTTCTACACCACTGCCCCCCCCACCCAATATGATCTTTTGTCTTTAGCCGAAGATGGTATTTAAGGTGAGGGCCTTGGCCATTTTGGACAGTTACTCAGTTTCCTTGAGTTTCTCCTGTAGATACGTTACCAGCCTTTTGTTTGATTTTTCTCCTGTTAATCTATTATATCTCATGTTAATTTAATTCTTAGACCAGCCAGAAAAACTAGAAGGGTAGAAGGAACTGCCCGACACTTACATGCTGTAAGCATGCTCATGCTCACACCTTAGAAACACTAGTCCCTTGTGCATGGAAAGTTCTCTCAGTTATTCACAAACTTCATCTCATTTGATTCAAATCTCTGTTTAAATGTCACTCCTTTATAAGGGTCCCTCCTTTGTTTAAATAAAAAAAAAATCATTCTTAACCTTTCACCTATCTTTACTTTTCTCATCACACTGATGTCTGGTATTATATGACAAATTCATTTTTTGATTGGCTATTGCACTAGAATATATGTTCAAAGACTGATATATATGTGTGTGTATATATATATATATTTAAGTTTCTCATCACTGAAAAAAAGAGAGCTTGCTATACAGTAGGCATTTGATAGATATTCCCTGAATGAACACATGACTTTGTCATCAGTAAAAATGGTATAACATTATATTAAAATTATCAATACTGGTAAAATGAATCAGAGAGGAAATTAATTCAATATTTATGCATTTAATGTTTGAGTGGAATAAGGATGTATAGACTACATTAGATTAAGAATATGAGAAGGTTTTAGAGCTGAAAAATACATTCGAGATTACCTAATATAATTCCTTTGTACTTAAAATGTATTTAATTGCCTAACTTTGAACTGAGCCATTTCATTTCCCTGATTTTCTGGGTTCAGGCTAATTTACTGAAAGCTGATACTTTTATTTCCTCTAAAGAAAATGATTATTAAAATACTTTATTTTTAATAATATTAATATTTAAATGTAAACAATGACTTACTAAGAGGAAAATAGTAAAAGTCATAAATCTAAAGACTGCTAGATCAGTAGTAGAATTATTAACCTAAGCACATCTTAGCATTTTATGTTATGAAAAAGATAAAGAACAACATATAAACGAGGCAGGGAAAAACAGTGATGTAATATGCCCCATTTGTAGTGTGACAATGTACATTTGAGTTAATAAAGAAATCTTTAATTATCATATTAATAATGTTAATCTCATTACTCTTGGTATTTCACACACATGTACACACACACACATATGCCTACACATGTACCAACACAAGACTCAAATCAAAAGAACTGCCACGTTTATATAAACTTATCATTGAAAGATATGACCTTACAATCCAAACTAGATCTTCTGGTAATTAAAAAAACATCATTTTAACACCTAACCTTCGTTCAGGCAGCAGAGTTTCTTCTGTAAGACTAACCCATGGCAGCTGCATTTCATTTTTATTTGAAAAGACTGATCCAGTGTTTTTATACCTCTCGATTAAGCTGTTTAAATGAAAAAAGTAAATGTTGAAAATGGAAACCATTGTAGGTAAGCTCTAGGTAAATGAGTAATGGGCAAATCTCTGGTGGTTTGAAAGTTTGATTTGGATAAATACCTAAATCTATTAGAACCTCTTTAGCTAAAAAAATTCTAGCTCCCACAAGGTTAGTAGAGCTTTAGGTTTTTCCACTGAATCTGACACAGCTTTTCAAAAATACCCACATTCAATCCCTAGCCAATAATAAAGGCAACTTTGGGAGAAAAAGTTAAAAGTTCTTGAAATATAAAATGTCTTCAGTATTTGGTTCCATTTGAGAGATTTCTAACTCTCCAACTTTAAAACTCCACTAGAAGTATAAATCCAGCAAGACCATGGACAAGAAACTAGATGTATTAGAATTACTAAGGAGCAAATCATGAAGGTACCAAACTGTCAAATATTTTTAACACCTGCAGATAAACAGGCAGAAGTAAAAGTTCATCTTTGACTCTTCCTTGACTTCTTATCCATCCTTCACATCTCAGCTCAAGCATCACCTTCTCAGGAGAGCTCTCCCTAACTAGGTTGCTGACTGGTATAGCATTATAAATCTCTTTCATGTCACTTGCCATGGTTGCTTGAGGAGTTATTTAATGTATATCTCTTCCAGGACACTAAAACCTCCCTGAGGCTATGTCATGTCTTACTATTCCAAGTATCTAGGACAATGTCTGGAACATAGTAAGAATCGCTAAATAAATATTTGTGGAATGAGTAAATCCTCGAAAACATCAACCAGGTGCAAGACAATATAATAGCTTTTGTTATGAAACATGTCAGGATAGATATGAAAAAATAAAAGAAAATTATAAGATATAAAATAATAATATTATACAAAGGTAAGCTTTTTATTGCTGTATTACAAATCCAAATTAGAGTGCAGTTAAATTGAATGTGAAAAAATTCATCTGCCCCATTTGATAGACATGTACACAATCTTTCTAATACTGGAAACAATTCTGACTTTAGTCGTTACTTGGTCAATATTTGGCAAGTGGCAAGTATCACCTCATTTTAGCAAATACCATGTGGCGATTGGAAACAGGGACAGAAATATAACTAAAGGTATTTGTCTTTCAGCTCTTCCAGTTCAGTTCAGTTCAGTTCAGTCGCTCAGTCGTGTTCGACTCCTTGCGACCCCATGAATCGCAGCACGCCAGGCCTCCCTGTCCATCACCAACTCCCGGAGTTCACTCAGACTCACGTCCATCGAGTCCGTGATGCCATCCAGCCATCTCATCCTCTGTCGTCCCCTTCTCCTCCTGCCCCAATCCCCCCCAGCATCAGGTCTTTACCCACCAAATACTGTTCAACCTCTTCAGACCAGCATTCTTGATTTTTCGGAATTTGAGTTTTTACTCATTTTCCTACAACTAGGAATTACAACTAATTTTCACTACTCTGAGCCAAATGTGCATTTGATATTCTTTTGACACATTTTGGATCTTTACAGATTGAGTCTTTGTTGCTAACTTTGCTGGTATAACTCTCCATGAACCCTTCCCCCAAGTTTTCAGTCAGAACTGGTCTGAAGTCAGAAGTGGTCAAGATGATGGATGTGAACACTATACAGACTGGAAGTCTTTATGAATGCACTGGGATTTATTTTACAGAGCAATTTTTCCATTTTATATTACATTTATCATACTCATATTGTCTTATAATATCAGTATATTGTTCATTTTATTTATAAACTTATATGTTCTGAAATAAAAGGTCTACATTTTAGTTATTTTTAGATACCTCACACACCTAATGCTTTGTTCACAAGGCACATTCAGGCATTAAAAGAATGATAATACACATATGGGCAGAAGGGAGATACAAACTTTTGTATACAAAAGGGAGAGCAGAGGGCAAATTGTCTGTGTCAATTATGTACTGATATCTGAATATATAGGCAGATATGTTAAATAATCTAACATATATGCCCATCATATGGCCTCTCGATGCCTATAACCAATTAATTATTTTCAACATGAAATATGAATTTAAGCTATTTAATTTTATAATACAGGATTCAGGACTCATTGAACAAAATAAAGTTTAGTAATAAAAAAATCCTATTTGTAAATATAATAAGGCCTATAATGTTTAGTTGATCACTTCAAACCTTAAACTCTGACTCTCCTTCCATCCAACCCAAGAATATCTGCATACAGTCCACTATGGGAGAGTTCTTAGAGTGTAAATCATTTTCATATTTATCTAATCAGACACAACTAGCGAGGGGCTTTTTTTGGGGGGGGTTGTTTAAATAGACATTACATGACTTTCAAAGTCAAAGAGAATTACATCTTGGGTGACCTATGAGAGGACGTAGCAAAATATTTTTAACTACTACCTCTGCAAAATATTCTAACATCCTTGAAATACAATGTCAGCAAAGAGCAAATCATGCATTCATTCATTCACCAGAGGTGTATTGAGCCCTACTATGTGCCAGGCCCTGGGAGTGCAAAAGATGATCAACACAGAACCAACACAGTAAACTTCCTACACACAGAGAGCTTATGTTGCAGTCTTATCTCCTCCATGAAGCTGCTCCAAACCACAACCTTCCCTATCTGGTGAATTCTTAATACATTTTAAACCAATGCTGTAAATAAGCAGGACCTTATGGGGCCTTCCGGTTATAGACCTCCCCTCACCCCCAATGTCCTCTGCCTGCCTCTTGTTTGTAGAAAAGCTATAAGCTTCCCAGGCCTCCCGTGAGTCACAAAAGCCTGGCTCAAGAATTAATGATTGAAAGGATGTGTCCATATAGCAACAAAAACAGTGATTGGGCCAGGAAAACTGGTAAAAGTTTAAACAGTAAACCCATCACATGGCAGTCCCAGAATCTTTAGTTTCTCCCTGAAATAGATAACAGTATCTGAGGCACATTTCCTGAGTTGTTTTACAGATCCTAAAAACCCTTACCAAATGGAAGAGGTTAACTACTTGATGGCCATGAGCACTTAGCCCCCCAGACCTACTAGGGCAGGAGGATTGCTATGTTAACCCCTGTGACACAGTCATGTTACCTCACCATCAACCAATCAGAGAATTGTGCACGAGTTAATCACATGCCCTGTGATCCCAGTCCCTCACCTGGCCTTTAAAAATGCTTTCCTGAAGCCCATCGGGGATTTTCAGTGTTGTGAGCATTACCTGCCCCAGACGCCTTGTCTAGTGCCCTGCAGTAAATGTTGCACTCTCCTTCACCACAACCCAGGGGCAGTCGATTGGCTTTTTGCATATGGGCAAGCAAATCCGAGTTTGGTTCAGAAACAGTGTCACCCAACTAAACTTTATAAAACACCATCCTTTGAATGCTTTATTTCTCATACACATGCTCTTAACTAAATGTTAAGCTTCTTTAGAGCAAAGAATATTTTTTACTTCCTTTTATGGTTCAGTCCCATGGTAATTAATAGTGCTAGGTTCTGGAGTAGCTGTTTAATGAATAGATGTTGATTGACTGATAAAAACATGGAAGGAAACTTATTTTTGAACCTAAAAAAAAATTGTTGGTACATACGGTTCTTAATTATCTGCGTTGAGGGAGATAGTTAATGCAAAACAAAGAATAATATACAAGTCATTTCCATGTGGCTTTGGAATGTATTTTCATACTTAACTTTTCATTTGGGTCTATTGCTTGGCTTGAGAATACATTTCCAACAAAACAATAAAGCTGCCATGTGAATTTCCAACTGTGATCAAAGCTGGAATGCTCTCTCACTACAGGAAAAAGAGGAAGAAATACTGAAATGGCCTATTGGATTTTCAGCCTGCACTACACTCATTTACAATGAAATCAGCTTGGACTGTTTGTTGCTATCTTCTACTACTTGTACCTCCCTGACTACATGCCTTTTTGAAAGCATTAAACATAGCTGCATGTTACTTTATAGGTGTCCTAAGATTTAGAATATTGCCTTTCACTGAGTATGCGAGTATCTTCAAATTCCATTTGTTGCTTCTTTCTCTGTTATACCTAAGTGAAAAAGATAGTAAAAGTCACTCAGTTGTGTCTGACTCTTTGCGACCCCATGGACTGTAGCTTGCCAGGCTCCTCTGCTCATGGAATTTTCCAGGCACGAATACTGCAGTGGGTTGCCATTTCCTCCTTTAATGGATTTTCCCAACCGAGAGATCAAACCAGGGTCTCCTGCATTGCAGGCCGATTCTTTACCCTCTGAGCCACCATGGAAGCCCAAGTGAAAAAGATAGGTATTTGTTTAATCGCAAACATCTGGATACTCCCGGAATAATGAAGTGAAAGCCTCCTGCTTCTTCCATAGGCACTTACTGCATGGATGTACTTTTCTGTTTCAGTCTTAACATACACACCCCCCACCCCACACACACGACTTAGATAAAATGAAAGTGGACAAAAGAAGATCATGGTTGTTTACAAAAAATATTTTCCTTGGGGAAAATAAATTATTTCCCATTTGTGAGGTTTAGAGCAGAATGGTCATTAACACCTTGTATATAGATAGGTTCTTCATTTTACAAAGCATGTTCAAAGTCATTACTATACCTAGTCCTAATAACAACATATGTGAGGTGGGCAAGGCAAGCATTATTTTTTCAGCTTTACAAATCGGGAAATAGTGTCTTTCCTAAGTTTACAAAGACCATGGCTAAAACTTAGGTCTATTGATACACATTCAAATGTCTTTTCATTCAAATAGGTTAATAAAAAATGCTTTGCATTTGTACAGCACATTGAAGTTCAAAAATACTTTTATATATATGGGGTAAATAAAGTGGACAGAATTTCTCAAAAGTGTGCAAAATGAAATTGGCTCTCTTTAGGTTTGGAGTCAGGACCATAATATAGAAATCTGGAAATGAGTAATTGAGCAGAGTTGCTGTACACAAATTTGATAATGTCCTAGCTGATATGAAAAATGCTTAACTAAATATTTGCTTTCAATAAAGAGGAGTTGGGACTTTTGCCTCTTACAACCAATTTCAACTTGGCTCCAAAATCACTGCAGATGGTTACTGCAGCCATGAAATTAAAAGATGCTTACTCCTTGGAAGAAAAGTTATGACCAACCTAGATAGCATATTCAAAAGCAGAGACATTACTTTGCCAACAAAGGTCCGTCTAGTCAAGGCTATGGTTTTTGCAGTAGTCATGCATGGATGTGAGAGTTGGACTGTGAAGAAGGCTGAGTGCTGAAGAATTGATGCTTTTGAACTGTGGTGTTGGAGAAGACTGTTGAGATTCCCTTGGACTGCAAGGAGATCCAACCAGTCCATTCTGAAGGAGATCAGCCCTGGGTGTTCTTTGGAAGGAATGATGCTAAAGCTGAAACTCCAGTATTTTGGCCACCTCATGCGAAGAGTTGACTCATTGGAAAAGACTCTGATGCTGGGAGGGATTGGGGGCAGGAGGAGAAGGGGACAGAGGATAAGATGGCTGGATGACATCACGGACTCGATGGACGTGAGTCTGAGTGAACTCCGGAGAATGTGATGGAGAGGGAGGCCTGGCATGCTGCGATTCATGGGGTCGCAAAGAGTCGGACACGACTGAGCAACTGAACTGAACTGAACTGAACTCATGACTATTCTTACTCAAACATCAACTGATGACTAGGTAATATTCTGCTTCTCACTGATGAATTTGGGAAGGCTTTTCTATAGTTTCTTTATAATTTTTTCATTCCTTTTCAGTTCTTACCATTGGTGAGTGCCTTAGCTTTAAAGGAGTAGCTGATATGTGATCCTCTCAAGTTGATTATAATTTTAAATACTTGTCTTATGTATGTGTATGTGGATGGATGGATGGATATCTGTGTATCTATATATCCACCGTCAAGATTTCAGCTGAAAAAGTTCAATGAGGTTTGTTTTGTATATCTTTCCATTTCTAACTTCAGTAATGAATTGGGACAATAATAAGTAATTACCCAATTTCACCTTTGCAAAACAAAGGAGAGTATTATTACATGTTTACTGACTTGCTTTCTTTTCCAGCATATTTTTTATTTCTACCTTATAAAGCTAATTCACTTCCCATATCTCAAAGTTTAAAACCAGAAGAAAAGATCAGGTGCTGTTCAATGAAAAGTAAAGTTTATTTGCTATAATATTCAAAAGTTACCTCAAAAAGATTCTAACTAGAAGTAACTGAACGGACATCTAATACAGAAAAAGACACTAATATAATCTGTCTACATTATAGAAATAGTGCCTGATTGAGACATTGCTGCAAGAGTATATTAATTGACTCATACTAACATCACCATCATTGCCTATAAACTGTGTGTATTCAACATACCATGCATTCCTTTCATAATTGATAATAGTTTTAGTAAATTTCAAATAAAAGCAAAAAGAAACAAATGATGGCTACAATATCCAATTTAAGCTCTTTTCCCAGATGAGTCTCTAGTAGGCTGAAAGGGTTTAAGCATCCTTTAACTAAGCAATACGCTCTTTTCTCACCATTAGCATCATGCACCAAATGTCTATCAATTCCCTAAACAAAGTTTGAAAAATGGAGCTCATGGTAATTTCAGGCTGCCATTCAAATAAGCAAGACATTTCAAATAGAAAATTTTTGAGCTGACGGATCTGAAAAACTATATGCTCCACTGAGACAGTTTCTTAGAATGTGATTTCGAAGAGCCAAAGAGATAATTCTTATACCTGCATTTTAAATCAAAACCTACAGGAATGACAGTGGAAACATGATATACCCCTTTTCCTTTTGTCAAACTGAAGTTATGCCAGGATAACAAGCTGTTTTCTACTTACTTGCTAGAAGGTTATTTAACATTTGTCATTATTACAATGACTTCTAATATATTAAATAAACATTTACTAGGACAATGTTCTATAAAGAACTGTGCTAAGTTTGTTGTACTCAAAGATGAATAAGGATTTCTGTCTCAAAAGATTTTATAACCCAGTGTACAAAACACATACACACAAGCAGAGTATAGGCAAGTCAGTAAGTACAATGATCAAAATATTAAAATGCTATGAGAACACAGGGGACAAGGAAATTAATTATGTTTGCTATGATTAAGGAAGACTTTGTGGAGGATATGGTATAAGTGAATAGTTAATTTTTAAATTAATTTGCAAACCTTACGAAAATATATTTTTTCCTCTGAAGCAACACAGAGATTCACAGTCAACAAATGTGAATTTCATCTCAGATTTATGAAGCTTTCTGACCTTAGAGGCAGCATGATACCATGGTTACAAGCACGAGGCTTGGAGTCTGAAGCTTGGAGTCTGAAGGAGCAAAACTTGCTTGAATCCTGGCTTTCATTAAATGTCAGACTTGAAATATACATAATCTTGCACAGGTTTGAACCTTTGAACCTCTATAGCTTCAATCCTCACATATTTAAAATGGGGTTAATCATAGTACCTACCATATAGCGAAAAGCAAAGGTTAGAAAAGGAAAGATATAAGCATCTGGATGCAGAGTTCCAAAGAATAGCAAGGAGAGATAAGAAAGCCTTACTCAGTGATCAAAGCAAAGAAACAGAGGAAAATAACAGAATGGGAAAGACTAGAGATCTCTTCAAGAAAATTAGAGATACCAAGGGAACATTTCATGCAAAGATGGGCTCGATAAAGGACAGAAATGGTCTGGACCTAACAGAAGCAGAAGATATTAAGAAGAGATGGCAAGAATACACAGAACTGTACAAAAAAGATCTTCATGACCCAGATGATCACAATCGTGTGATCACTCACCTAGAGCCAGACATCCTGGAATGTGAGGTCAAGTGGGCCGTAGAAAGCATCACTACGAACAAAGCCAGTGGAGGTGATGGAATTCCAGTTGAGCTATTTCAAATCCTGAAAGATGATGCTGTGAAAGTGTTGTACTCAATATGCCAGCAAATTTGGAAAACTCAGCAGTGGCCACAGGACTGGAAAAGGTCAGTTTTCATTCGAATCCCAAAGAAAGGCAATGCCAAAGAATGCTCAAACTACCACACAATTGCACTCATCTCACATGCTAGTAAAGTAATGCTCAAAATTCTCCAAGCCAGGCTTCAGCAATATATGAACCATGAACTTCCAGATGTTCAAGCTGGTTTAGAAAAGGCAGAGGAACCAGAGATCAAATTGCCAACATCCACTGGATCATCAAAAAAGCGAGAGTTCCAGAAAAAAACATCTATTTCTGCTTTATTGACTATGCCAAAGTCTTTGACTATGTGCATCACAAGAAACTGTGGAAAATTCTGAAAGAGATGGGAATACCAGACCACCTGACCTGCCTCTTGAGAAACCTGTATGCAGGTCATGAAGCAACAGTTAGAACTGGACATGGAACAACAGACTGGTTCCAAATAGGAAAAGAAGTATGTCAAGGCTGTATATTGTCACCTTGCTTATTTAATTTATATGCAGAGTACATCATGAGAAACGCTGGGCTGGATGAAGCACAAGCTGGAATTAAGATTGCCAGGAGAAATATCAGTAACCTCAGATATGCAGATGACACCACCCTTGTGGCAGAAAGTGAAGAAGAACTAAAAAGTCTCTTGATGAAAGGGAAAGAGAATGAAAAAGTTGGCTTAAAGCTCAAGATTCAGAAAACGAAGATCATGGCATCTGGTCCCATCACTTCATGGGAAATAGATGGGGAAACAGTGGAAACAGTGTCAGACTTTATTTTTCTGGGGTTCCAAAATCACTGCAGATGGTGACTGCAGCCATGAAATTAAAAGACGCTTACTCCTCGGAAGGAAAGTTATCACCAACCTAGACAGTATATTCAAAAGCAGAGACACTACTTGGCCAACAAAGGTCCATCTAGTCAAGACTATGGTTTTTCCAGTTGTCATGTATGGATGTGAGAGTTGGACTGTGAAGAAAGCTGAGCGCAGAATTGATGCTTTTGAACTGTGGTGTTGGAGAAGACTCTTGAGAGTCTCTTAGACTGCATGGAGATCCAACCAGTCCATTCTAAATGAGATCAGTCCACGGTGTTCACTGGAAGGACTAATGCTGAAGCTGAAACTCCAATACTTTGGCCACCTCATGTGACGTGTTGACTCATTGGAAAAGACCCTGATGCTGGGAAAGATTGAGAGCAGGAGGAGAAGGGGACGACAGAGGATGAGATGGCTGGATGGCATCACTGACTCGATGGACCTGAGTTTGGGTAAACTCTGGTAGTTGGTGGTGGACAGGGAGACCTAGCGTGCTGCGATTCATGGGATTGCAAAGAGTCAGACACGTCTGAGTGACTGAACTGACTGAGTGACTGACCCTATAGTATTGCCTTGGAGATCACTTGAGATTGTATGAAAGTGAAAGTGAAAGCTGCTCAGTCCTGTTCGAGACTCCATGGACTGTGCAGTCCATGGAATTCTCTAGGCCAGAATACTGGAGTGAGTAGCCTTTCTCTTCTCCAGGGGATCTTCCCAACTCAGGGATCAAATTGCGGTCTCCTGCACTGCAGGTGGATTCTTTACCAGCTTAGCCACAAGACACCTATATATTCTTAGCACTGTGTCTGGCACTTGGCATTCACTAAACAGTTGCTATTATCTATATTTTACTATCATTTTTATTGTTATTACTATAAGTGATTATACCTTCTATTGCAAATTACTGTGCAAATAATTGAAGTTAAATACACACACACACACACACACACACACACACACACACACACACACACACACACACACACAAACTTGCTTTCACTGCCAAGGGCCTGGGTTCAATCCCTGGTCAGAGAACTAAGATCCCACAAGCTGTGTGACACAACCAAAGTAAATAAATAAATAAACTTCCAAAATATTATGAACAGTGCATATTTCAAAGAATGCTAACAATCTTCCTTTTTTTAAAAAGGAGTCTTTCCCCACTATTACTGACCATGTTCCCATGGTTACTCTCTCTTTTTCTTTCTTTCTTTTTTTTAATCCTAGGCCTTCTCTCCCTGAGCAGTCTCATGAAAACCAGTTTTGCTTTGAACTTCCAAATTTGCTGAGTTTGAGACCGGCAGGCAATTGAATCTGTGAACTTCTCTGTAGTCTAGCCTAAAGCTCTTGATTTTTCAGGAGCTAGAAAACAGCCAAGATTGGTACATTCATACTAGGGGAAAAAGCCTTGCTGTTGAGGTTTCTGTTTTTTTTTTTTTTTTCTATTTTTTTTAATGGGCATTTACTTTACAAAGTATGACTCGCCCTCTCCTTAAACCTGTTACTGGCATGTTCTCAAAGGTGACTAATATTGCTGAGGTTGAATAATAATCATGTGAGTTTTTCATCTTTTCAAAAATTATTCACTTAATAAAGAAGAGTGGCAGAAAAACTGACATAGCTGCAGTGCAGTAGAGACCCTAAATCTATTCTGAATTGTCTGGTCAGGGCAGTGTGGTTCTTTCAGAAGTTGATTTTTAAACACTTCAAATGACTCTCCCTTCTACTATGAGGAAAGCCGAGGTGTTGATAGTGAACTGACAGAATGTTAATATCATTAACATTCTGTCAGGTCCTCTTGTCAATGTGTTAATGGTGCCCCTGTTATTCAGTCCTCCCTGCCCTCTGGTTGGTGAAATGATTTAGCCAGCAGTCAATCAAAAAGCTAAGCTGATTTGGGGCAATAGACAGCTCTGCCATTGACAAAATCTATGTGAGCAAATGTGGTAAGAAATTTGTCAACAGCATATAAGCAGTAAGCTCAACACTGTGGGTAATGTGCTTTTTAGACAGTTGAAGACTGGACCACAACATATATTTTAAAGTCTAAGGAGCCCTCTTTTAAGAATGGGTTTTCCCACAGGAAAAAGCAAGCAGCAGTAAGTAAAAGTGATGCATGGATTTAAAAGAAAGAAAGAAAAACTCTTGCATACTCATGTAATTGATCAAAAGACAAAAGCTGAAAAACTTGGAATCCATATATAATATCAAGTTCAAGAGATGGGTCTCAAGATCGACAAGCAGACCACTCACAGGGCTCCCTCTCACCTCTCTTAAGCATAGGTTATTTTTCAAAACTTTGAAACCCACAGTGATTCTGAACCTCATCTCACCAATTTTTGCAACAAGTGCCAAAACACAGACAAAGACTACCAAATTCCTGGTCATCTTCAAAAAGGGATGACCTGCTGAAACTAATAACTTTAAAACAATGAAGCTATGACAAATAAACGTATGGGTTGTTGAAGTTATTCTGAGACAACTTGAGCTCATCATGGTAACACAGGGACAACTGTGAACAATTTCATCAACAGACATGGAAAATACTCATTTAATGAATAGGAACCTTTTTTAAAGGCTCAAGAGGATAAAATTGAGCAGTATCTGATACATGGTAAACATTCTGCTAATGAGTGAACATTACCATTTTTATTACTTACTAAAAAAAGAATATAGAGTCTATTTGAATTCACTGACCAAACAATTGAACCTAAAACTTCCAGTATTATTATGATGAGCATATTGACATGAAGAATACAAAGCACTTTGCTTTAAAAAAAAAAATCACAACAGCAAATTTCCCAACATGGTATCTAGATTTTTGAAGCATGTGTATTTTAAAATATGTGGTGCTATTATATCCAATAATATACTATATATATAATATATTATATAATATATCCAATAATATATTATATCCAATATATCCAGACCATCCCTTTTCATCCTAGAACCTCTCTACTATGATTTATGAGAGAATTTTCTCTATTTCCCTCTGCTTTACAGTCTTATAAAATTAATCTTGCTTCGTTTACTCTTTCCACCGTTTTTAAAAAAAATTAGAACAAGCAAACAATTTGGGGTAGAGAAAGAGTCAGAGGTGACAAGCTTCATTCTAAAGCCACTGACTATTGTTTAGGAGGCAGGAAATGGCCTGGCTTACTCCATTCATAGGAGAGGTTTCATTACTTTTTTTTTTTTTTTTTTTGACATTTACTTTTAAAAGATTTGGGTTATCCTTTCTAACTGATTACACTTTACATGCTCTAAAAAGGTGATTCAAAGTTACTCAACTTCCCGTGACGATGTATATGAAGAAAAGTTTTATAACTACAAGCACAGCTAACTACTCTTTCAACAATATCCCTTTTGGTGTGTTAAGTAAAAGGAGGATCTTGGATTAGATGACCTCCATTGTCTCTAGCTATATTATTCTGTGATTTAATACATACTTATTGAATGCCTTCACATTGTAGGTGCTGCACATCGGGGTGGGCATATCGGAATTAACATGCTGGACATGATCTTGGCCACCAGGCCAGCAAGACAGAGAAGTGAATCAATACCAGACTGTCAGCAAATTGTAGTCAAGTTTTCCACCTTGTGCACTGTTGTATTTTCATGATTTGGTAACACCAAGCATAGTTTTATGAATTCCATCAATAATGTGAAAGAACAAGGGTGGACATGGGGTGCTGTGGGGCGTAGACCAACCTAGAGATTTGGTGAAGATTCAACCTACATATTCATTTGCCTTCTGGCCATCATGCCACTGCTGCTAACCATAGCATGGATCCCTTCTAAAAGTCTAGAGTGGCACTGCTATGCAGTTTTGAACTCACAGGCCTTATAGAGAGGTTACTGTTTAAGTAAAGGTAAGATTACCTTCATTTCAGAGATAACTACCCCCATACTCAATTTAAAGGGTCACTGACCTGAAGTCAATTAATTTATTGGCAGGGTACAGAAACAGTGGAAAGATCATCCAGTACAAAGAATCTTACACTAAAAATAAGATCATGGTTCTAATTTTAAAACTGAATGAAGTATTCCACAAGGAAATATCCTTCACTTTTGAAATTGCCAAAACAGTAGGAAAAAAATTAAATAAGCACTGAAATTCATATAACATATATACATATGATGATTAGATCTTTCGTTTGCCATTTTCTAGAAGATCCAACCTCTCAGTGGTTGTCCAAGGGGTCTTCCTAAGCAAGAATAATTTCAGTACAGTTTTACCATTGTAATTTATTAATTTGGAGTTTTTAATCAACTCCAACCAAAAGATAGAGTCAATAGTCTACTTTTTCTCTAAAATAAATTGCTATATATTTCATTTTTTCTAATATAATATCCAAAGTAATGGCTCCATACATTTTAATATAGTTTTCAATCCCCATGTAGACAGTCACACTTTGGTGCCACTTAAATGAAGAATAACCATTCATCCATAACATACAGATACAGAAGGCTCTGGATTTTCATTCTAAAGCACTTAATTACCTGCATAAAGAGAGAAATAAAATAGAATCCAGGCCAAGTTCATGAGGGCTTGAAATTACTTTTCTTTTTTGAAATGAGCAACAAAGATTCCTCAATGTTGCATGCTGTTGTGTGGCCATATGCCAACTGTAGAAGAAAATGTTAAAAAGAAAAAAGGGATCAGGAATTAAACACAGATATGTAAGGCAAGAAACAAAATCAAAAGGTGAAAACTGTAGGCAGTGCTTCCAACCACAAGACAATATAGCAAATTTGAAAGACAAATATAATCAGCAACAAAGTTAAATCTTCATATTAAATATTTCAATGTGGGCAGCTATGTAATTAAAAGTTATTTTTGAGGATTTCCTGCCTCCAATCTCCCACAAACATATGTTCCTAATATTCTTATTTACATAAGTACTCAGCATCACTAAAGGACCACACAGAATACAGTATTAATTTATGAACCAAACATTGAAAACGAAACAAAAAAATTTTTTCACATAAATATAAAATGCCATCCTCAAGTAATTCAAGTTCAGAACCATAACTTCCAAGCTGGGCAGGAAAGAAAGCATATGAGAGAAGAAAAAGGCAATAGATTTAACCTTGAAACAAGGTGACTGCCATATAGTTGTTGAAATAATTTACTTATTATCAGATAAAGAATTTACAGTATTTATTCCCCCTAGAGATATAAAATGGTGAATCAATCTGCAGTTCAAGATATTTATTTAAACCCAGAGGAAGAGGATATGACTTTAACTTTTGAAAAACAAAATAGAAAAATAATCAGGTCTAATATAGTTTATCTTTAGATACCAGATTTAACATTAAACAGTTCAAGCTAGATATCATTTCTCAAGTTTTCCTTTCATATAATTCTGTAATTTATATGAATATACTGTATATAAAATAGGGATTTAAAAACATTCATGTAGCAGGCAATGCTTAATGTTATACAGATAGCTATTACAATTTACTAAAATACATAAGCTACTGATCATCTATCCATCCATCCATGCATCCATTTTATTCTTCATAACCTTTCAGTCTACTGATATCACTTATCCTCTGATTGCCCTTGAAAATGTACGTGTCCCCTCAGAAAATACCTGCACATACACAAAGAGAACAAGAACAACAAAAAAGAACTCTGACAAAAAATTTCTTTTATTGATCATTTCCTTTAAGCAACTGGTTATATAAGGAGAGTCTTTGTTTTGCTTTAGGTCTTATCGAACTTCATAAGACTTACCTTGCATATCTTGTAGGCCTTCAGATGAAACTCTTCTTTGAGAAATGGCATTTTTCTTATATAATCATTCCCTTGCCTACTCTATGATTCAAAATGTCACGAACTAAAATTTAAGCTGCTAATATAAAAACAGCCTATACACAAATCCATCCGAACCATGTGAATAGAATGGTAAGTTTAGAACTAACCACAGGGTAAATAGATATTTGGATAGACAGAGACACACACACAGACACATACACACAGACACACACACACACACAGACACACACACACACACACACACACAGAAACTAACAAATAAAATGCTTAAAAAAGGATATTGTCATCTTTTCCACAAACTTATCATGCGGATTTTCTGTTTTGGGGAACTGCTTGATGTCACGTTCCAGATGAACAATTTGTTGTTCCATTGCTGCAAGGTTGCTCTTGAGAATTTGAGCTGAAACTAAAGAACAACGTGCGAAATGTTTAGAATACTTTACCAGGCATTCCACAAAACACCTAAAAGGAAACCATACCAGTTCAAACATTTTTTTTAACGTGGAGAATAGTTTCATGAAACCAACTCACATTTTTCTCAATTATTGCTCATAAAATGTCTACTCTCCATGAAAGAAGTTTTGAAAATGTATGATATAATATAGCAAATCATCATGTTTAATATGGGAATGTCATTTTATTCAGCCATTAGCTCAAATGAATCCATTTCTATTTAAATTTATTGATGGACTTCCTAATATTTCATTCTTTAAAATCTAATGTGAAGATTAAAGAGAAACTAGGGTTCAAAGAGATCCTATCTATTTAATGCATGTTCTTGGCTATGTAAATGATTAAACGTTAAATTACATAAAAGGATCAAATATTTTTCATTGGTGAAAGATCCTGATTCTTATAAACCAATATCTATGGTTTAAATTCCTGAGTTTAGTACTTTTCATACTCAGAGACAAGAAAAATAACTGTTGATGTGAAGAATTTAGAGCAAACCATAGTGAATACATATGCGCACACACACCCACAAAGCTTCAGTGAGCCCTCAAACGGGTTCAATAGCTGCCTGAATTACTCCAAATATTTTTTGCACTTTTCTTTTTCTCTCCCCATTGACAACCAATAATTTTAAATATTATATTCAAAGCGCTCTTAAATATGTGCACACTTTCCAGATCTCTCAGGATGCCTTCTTTTCACAGAGCTACCTTTTTTTTTTCAAAGCTTATACTATTTTATAGATACTCAATTACTCCATGACTGCCAATTATGTATGAAGACAATTCTATCAATATCAACAGTATTTGACAGAGTTCTAGTTGAAAAGACAAGGTAAGTATTAAAATTTGATAGGTAGCCCATGACATTGATTTTTAAATCCAGGTTTCTGAAACACAGTTCTTTTCATTAAAGGACCATGAAACAGAAATAGAATAATATTACAATTCTTTTTTTTTTTTTAAGTAAATTGCAGTCTCATTCAGAGGCATATTAGAATTACAATGAATAATTCAAGAGACTGACAAAAATCAACCCCCTGGCAAATTTCAGCCAGTCTTCTGATACAAATTCATCATGCTGACATACACACCTATATAACTCAATGAGGAGAAATTGCTTAAATATACTTGGAAGTTCAAGAGAGTGAAAATCAAATAACAACACTAAAGACATATTATTTTTTTTTCCTATTAATCTGTCAGTACAAATAGCTAGGTCCAATTTAGTTCCATTTGTTTAGATCTGACAAACTTGGAGATTATTCCTTATTGGAGAAGTCAAAGAGTTTTGCCCTGCCAAAAATGTGCTAATGGCTCAGTAATCATTGCTTGCTTTATTTAAAGGATGAATTTACTGTGAAGACAACCATTCTCTCTGAGTTTAAAGCTGAATTTTTCCACTTCAGTTTTTCCAGGAGATTCTTGCTAATTATTCAAAAGGCTCTCCATTCCCACTCACTTGATGGAAAGCTGAAGATATGAAATTGACAAGTTGTTTATGTCATTTAGGCTACATGGAAGAAACAAACTCATGATAACTTTCTGCAATAAACAAAATGTGCCCAGAGGCAAAGTTTATGTCACAATGGAAATCCCAATAGTAAAAAGGGGATGATCTGAGGACTGTTCTGATTGTTCGATAAAGAAACAGCCTAATCAAGTTGCTATACACACAAACGTATAGATAACTCAAATAACAAGAGACATTATTTTTAATTCAGTGAAATTGCTTTTACCCTAAAGTTGAATTCTGAATAAAACAATATTTTCTAGACATCTATCTGACTCAATTTCACATGTCAAATCCTTAGACCTCTGTAAATCCCTCTAGAGCTCTAGTCCAAATTCTCTAACATTTATAGACACTTCTATTTGTTTAAGTGATCTTCCACATTTCACCTTTTGTTTTAAGTGAGAGTTTTTTTGTGTTTTTTTTTGGCTTTGTGTACATGAACACAGAGTCTCTGTTCTAAACTGTCATGCTACTTAATAGTAAGATCCCTAACTAACCCTTTGCCTTTCCCTCAGGAATGTACAGGAATGTTGCTCAGTCGTGTCCGACTCTTTGCAGCCCCATGGACTGTAGCCTACCAGGCTCCTCTGTCCATGGGATTTTCCAGGCAATAGTACTGGAGTGGACTGCCATTTCCTTCTCCAATAGATCTTCCTGACCCAGGGATCAAACCCGGGTCTCCCGCATTGTAGACAGACGCTTTACCATCTGAGCCACCATAATGGCTTTGCTTTTCCCTCAGTACTGATCATATACTGTACCCAATGAATGTTTGTTGAATGAATATGTATACTTCAATGAGTTTTGAATTGGATTTAAATGTATGCCCACTTCTGCAAATGGATGTGTATGTAGAAGTTAGATAAAACAAAAGTAATCAGAAGTTAGAGTATTAATTATTAAATGAAAATGAAAAGGAAGTAGGAAGCTGAAGTCTATATAATATACAGAGGAGGCAGGGTTGCAGGATATGCTTAAATAAAGGGGAAAGTGAAAAACTGAGATAAGGAAGAGAAGTAAGGGAAACCTTTTCCTAAGCTGCTCTGTCCTCCCCCTGTAATAAACTATTAATATTACGCTGGAACAAAAGAAAATAAAATACTAGAGAGGTGAGAATCCAAGAATTTTAGCACACCTGAAAATTTATAGCTGCATTAAGGAAAAAATACCATTATATAAAATATATCTCCTTAAAAAAAATATATATATATATATATATATCTCCTTAAATTGTTAGAATTATGGTATCTTAGACTTGGAAGTGATATTAAAGGAGATATGGACCAGCCCCCTCAAGGTTTAAAAGCTCAGATTACACAGCATCATTGTTAGCCTTCCAAAATAGAAACAGACTCACAGACATAGAGAACAGACTTGTGTTTACCAGGGGGCAGAGAGAACGGAGGTGGCAAGGACTGGGAGTTTAGGATCAGCAGATGTAAACTATTACACATAGAATGAGTAAACAATAAGGTCCTACTGTATAGTCCAAGGAACTATATTCAATATCCTGTGATAAACCATAATGGAAAATAATATACGTATAACAATCACTTTGCTTCACAGGGCTTTCCAGCTGGCGTTAGTAGAAAAGAACTCCGCTGTCAATGTAGGAGAGATAAGAGATGCGGGTTTGATTCCTGGGTTAGGAAGATTCCCTGAAGGAGGAAATGGCAACCCACTCCAGTATTCTTGCCTGGAGAATCCCATGGACAGAGGAGCCTGGCCAATTACAGTCCACAGGGTCACAAAGAGTTGGACATGACTGAAGCGACTTAGCATGCATGCATGAATCCACTTTGCTGTACTGCAGAAATTAACACAATACTGTAAATCAACTAAAGTTCAATAAAATTTACTAAATAAATAAATAGACAGACAATCTCCATTCCCAGAAAACAGAGCCTATGACAAAGCCTGCATGTAACAGCTTTATCAGTGGTTAAATCCCATTAAAACAGGCATGAGGGAAAAGAGAAGAAAGCGGATGCAAGAGAGGATGTTACTGAACTGGCTATACCTTTATAGGAACTACAGCTGCTTGCTTAGTGTCTCAGGTTGTCTCCATCAGGGCCACATAATGGGTATGTGAACCATGAAGTCACATGGGGTCCCATGCTTAAAAGTGCCCTGTTCTTCGTTTAAGGTTTTATTGTCAGCAATTTGAACTTCTTAGTAATTTTTCAAACTAGGCTTTGCAATTTCATTTTGCACTGGGCTCCCCAATCATGAAGTCAGTCTTGGCCTCTGCATAAGACAAATAAAGCCACTTCAATTTGAAAGAGTTGGTTAAAGGAGGTGAAAGGTTGACTTGGTGCTCCTTCTCATTTCTTATCCTCTCATTGGTGAAATTCTATTTCAAGAGATGTGAACTTCCAGGTCTGGCTGAGGAGCAAGAAAAGTGGCCCCGGATTGGAGAGAGGGCCTTGGCATAGAAGGGATACCCAGTGAATTTACAGAGGATTCACTCTATCTCTGAATGCCTTATTTCCTTTTTGACAGTTGATACAATTAGAAAAACTCTACTTGATTATAATCAAAATCAGCATACTTGAAGTCTTCTTACCCATTAGTTCTCATTTTGCCTTAAAGCAACATTGCTTAAGTATACTTCCTATTTTATAAGAAAGATGTCCCTTGCATCTTCTTAATCTGCCAAGGTTACAAACATCCAGTTCCTTCAACCAGTCCTCCTAAGGTATAAGGGTTAGTAATCACTTATGCTCCTAATCAATAACTAACATTTATTGAGTATTTACTATGTGTTAAATATTATCTATGCCAAAGCCTTTGACTGTGTGGATCACAATAAACTGTGGAAAATTCTGAAAGAGATGGGAATACCAGACCACCTGACCTGCCTCTTGTGAAACCTATATGCAGGTCAGGAAGCAACACTTAGAACCAGACATGGAATAACAGCCTGGTTCCAAACAGGAAAAGGGCTACGTCAAGGCTGTATATTGTCACCCTGCTTATTTAACTTACATGCAGAGTACATCATGAGAAACGCTGGACTGGAAGAAACACAAGCTGGAATCAAGATTGCTGGGAGAAATATCAATAACCTCAGATATGCAGATGACACCACCCTTATGGCAGAAAGTGAAGAGGAAATAAAAAGCCTCTTGATGAAAGTGAAAGAAGAGAGCGAAAAAGTTGGCTTAAAGCTCAACATTCAGAAAACGAAGATCATGGCATCTGGTCCCATCACTTCATGGGAAATAGAAGGGGAAACAGTGGAAACAGTGTCAGACTTTATTTTTGGGGGGCTCCAAAATCACTGCAGATGGTGACCACAGCCATGAAATTAAAAGATGCTTACTGCTTGGAAGAAACGTTATGACCAACCTACACAGCATATTCAAAAGCAGAGACATTACTTTGCCAACAAAGGCCCGTATAGTAAAGGCTATGGTTTTTCCTGTGGTCACGTATGGATGTGAGTGTTGGACTGTGAAGAAAGCTGAGTGCCGAAGAATTGATGCTTTTGAACTGTGGTGTTTGAGAAGACTCTTGAGAGTCCCTTGGACTACAAGGAGATCCAACCAGTCCATCCTAAAGGAGATCAGCCCTGGGTGTTCTTTTCAAGGACTGATGCTAAAGCTGAAACTCCAGTACTGTGGCCACCTCATGTGAAGAGCTGACTCATTGGAAAAGACTCTGATGCTGGGAGGGATTGGGGGCAAGAAGAGAAGGGGACGACAGAGGATAAGATGGCTGGATGGCATCACCGTCTTGATGGACGTGAGTTTGAGTGAACTCCGGGAGTTGGTGATGGACAAGGAGGCCTGGTGTGCTGCGTTTCATGGGGTTGCAAAAAGTCAGACACGACTCAGTGACTGAACTGAACTGAAATGAAATATTATCTCCTGTTCAGAGATCATGACCCTGTCATGATGAAGGGGCTTGTATAATTCAATGAAGCTATGAGCCATGCCATGCAGAGCCACCAAGGATGGATGGGTCATAGCAAAGATTTCTGGAAAAAAGAAAAAAGTGGTCCACTAGATGAGGAAATTGCAACCCACTCCAGTATTCTTACAGAGAGAACTCCATGAACAGTAAGAAAAGGCAAAAAAAGATATAATACCAGAAAATGAGTCCCCCAGGTTGGAAGATGTCCAATATGCTACTGGCGAAGCGCAGAGAGAAAATACTGATACCTCCAGAAAAAATGAAGCGGCTGAGCCAAAGTGGAAACAACAGACAGTTGTGGATGGGGCTGGTGGTGAAAGTAAAGTTCAGTGCTGTAAAGAATAATACTGTACTGGAACCCGGAAGTTAAGTCCATGAATTAAGGTAAATTGGACATGGTCAAGCAGGAGATGGCAAGATTGAACACAGACATCTTGAGGAATCAATGAACTAAAATGTACGGGGATGGGAAAATTTAACTTGGATGACCATTATATCTACTACTGTGGGCAAGGATCTTTCAGAAAAAAACAGAGCAGCCCTCATAGCCAACAAAAGAGTCTGAAATGCAGTACTCGGGGGCAGCCTCAAAAACAACAGAATGGTCTCCATTCAACATCACAGTAATCCAAGTCTATACCACAAGAACTGATGCTGAATGAGCTTAAGTTGACTGTTTCTATAAAGATCTATAACACCTTCTAGTGAAGTTGCTCAGTTGTGTCCAATTCTTTGCAACCCCGTGGACTGTAGCCTACCAGGCTCCTCTGTCCATGGGATTCTTCAGGCAAGAATACTGGAGTGGGTTGCTATTTCCTTCTCTGGGGGATCTTCCAGTCCCAGGGATTGAAGCCGAGTCTCCCACATTGCACTCAGACCCTTTACCCTCTGAGCCACCAGGGAAGACCAATACTGTCTAGAACCAATATCAAAAAAAGTTTATTCTCCATCATAGGGGATTGGAATGCCAAAGTAGGAAGTCAAGAGATACCTGGAATAACAGGCAAGTTTGGTCTTGAAATATAAAATGAAGCAGGACAAAGGCTAACAGAGTTTTGTCAAGAGAACACACTGGTCATAGCAAACACCTTTTTCCAAAACAAAAGTGATGACTGCACACATGGATACTACCAGATGGACAATACCAAAATCAGATTAATTATGTCCTTTGCAGCTGAAGATGTAGAAGCAATATACAGTCAGCAGAAACAAGACCTGGAGCTGACTCTGGCTCCGATCATGAGCTCCTTATTGCAAAATTCTGGCTTAAATGGAAGAAAGGAGGGCAAACTACTAGCCCATTCAGGTATTCAGTTCATTTCAGTTCAGTCACTCAGTCGTGTCCGACTCTTCCAATAGGTCTTCAGGGTTTGTGCATGCTTTCATGCATGTATATGAGAGAGAGGGAAATAGACACACACACACACACACACAAACACACACACACACATAACATATATATATGTATAATTAAATCTAATTATACATATATATTTTTTTTTTTCACTGTAGGTGGTAAGGAGATACAGGGTGGTTGGAATTCCAAGAACATTTAAATACCAGAATGAGTTAGAAATGATTCTCTACTATGTAGCCCTCGCCTCAGGGTCTATTTTTGTGCTTGTCATTATATTAGTTCACTAATATAAATTAAGGAGTCTTTAATGACAGTGCAAACACTTTTTAGCTGAGTAAATTCCCATTACAGGCATTTTCAATGACTGACTAGTCAGTTAGGTGGCACTTTAACTTTTTTCTCTCATTTCACTTTTTACATCTGCTACTAAATTACTAAATCTGAATTTACAACACCAAAAAATTAAATTATAGCTATCAGGTTTGTTATTATAGTTCTCTTCCTTGTGTTCCATAAATAACCTTTTAAGTTCAGTACACTCTCTTGAGTTATATGTAGGGAGAAATTTTCCCCCCCAAATCTTATTTATCTACTTACATCAGTTAAAAAATATACATATAGTACTTCTTTTCTGGCTTCAAACAAATATAATGAGAGTAGCCTGATCGTCATTCAAAACATTTGAAATGATAGATTTGCTCCAATTCATAATTTGAAGCAAAGGAAGTGAAAAGATAAATGTTTTAAGTGAGATTTTATACGGAAAGACTATTCAATTACATAGGACATAAGAGAACTGATATGCGTTGAAAAAAAAATATCACAGTACTTTGGTGACATTCTCTAGACCATGGGCAGAATGTGTAATCTTATGTAAATAAAAATTTTTTCTCAGCAAGTGCAGTAATTTTTTTCTCTGAATTAAATATTTGTATTAATTTTACCCACTGACAAAGCAACTGAGCACTTCTTAACATCCTTGCTCTAAGAAAGGGCAAGTAAAAATTTACCCTTGAAAGTTGGTATGTGAATAGGTCCAAGCATAAATATAAGCACCTTGCAATTTTCTCTAACTGAATATATTTAGGTGAAGAATTACTATCAGCTGAGCTGCACAACATTAAAGTGACTGATCCAGAAAGTATACATAAAAAGAAAAGGACATTACAAGCAGTGTGAACAATAGGCACGGTTGCATTCTTTCTCAGGTACACTTATAAGTTAATAGTTTCATTTTATATGAATGCTATACATGGAAATGAAGTAAATATGTTAATACAATAACAAGACCAAAGGCTCAGCATCGTGGGCTTTAAAGAAAGCAAGTGAGAAATGGCACCCAAATAAGAAATCCCTCTAATTGGAAAAAAAAAAAAAAATCCATTAGAGAATGAGTCACTCTCAAGAGGGAGGAAAAAAAAAAACTGTTAAAAAGTCATCTTAACAGAAAACACAATTTAACTAGTGAAAGTAAAAGTGTTAGTCACTCAATCGTGTCCGACTCTTTGCTACCCCATGGACTGTAGCCCACCAGGCTCTGTTCATGGAATTCTCTAGGCAAGAATACTGGAATGGGTTGCCATGCCCTTCTCCAGGGGATCTTCACAACCCATGAATTCAACCTGAGTCGCCTGCATTGCAGGCAGATTCTTTACTGTCTGAGCCACCAAGATCCTTACTAAATGAAATTTAAAAATATTTGTCCTCAGTGTGTATTCACAAGAGCCATCCATTGTTTGTCCTCGGAACATGTGCCTTTGGGGATAAGGTGCAGTTTTTCTCAACTGGATCCATAATATGGCCTGAACTGATGCTGGGAGCAGAGGAACATCCATAACACAACATGTGAACTACTTTATAAACATAGGTATGTTTAACTAAATAATAATAATAATAAACCTAAGTATATTTCACTGTCTGGGTTCATACATTTGTATAAGATCTCAACCTGCAAACCTCAGTCTATATGCACTTTTTTAAAAAGTAGAAACAAATGGAGCCTTCTAACAAAAGGACAAACGAAACAAAATCTTGCTACTAACTATCGAAGGTATGCTAAAAGGATAAATGGGGTAAAGGAAGAGGGAGAGAAAATATAAAAACCCTTTGAATTATGATTTGCAGCTCAACATTCTATACCCTGATCACCAACCCATCAGCACTGGACAGCCAAGCTGCCAGTGAAGCATGGAGTCCTTTTACCTGATGTCTCTTCTGCAAGTGTTATTCTGCCTGCAGCAAACTGTATGTGTGATTTTTTAAATCAAAGGCTAAAAAACAAAGTGAAATCTCCTATTCTTGCTGACAGTCTTAGCTCCAGGCCAGGATTGGGATGTACAGATGCAAGCCGAAGCTTCTATAAAGTGATGCTGAATATAGTCTGGTTGGAATAGTTTGTTGTCATTAGGTAGAATCTTTTTCAAAGCTCATTTGTTTTTCTTAGAGTAAAAGATATCTGACTCACCCACATGTCAAAGTGGAATAATTTTAATGGGTCAAGTCGTGTCTTTACTGAGTTGACGCTGGACTATGCTGATTGTCCTTCCTTGTAGATTTTATGTGAGTGAATGGAATGTTATTCTCCTTAACAAAAAGCTTGTCAGAACCTTCAGCTACTTTATGACAATCCTATATTAATATTCATCTGTCAAGTTTATGTAATGCATTCTTCTTTTGCCTTGGAATCAGAACACTAGTGTAAAAGGGATTCTTGCGAAAGGATGCTACTTAATATTACCTATAACAGGGGGACTTAAAATTAGTAAAATTACAGAAAAATATGTAAAATGTAGACTGTTGACTACAGGCTAGAAAGGACAAAAGTCTTAAGAGATCTGAAATTACAAGTTTGTAAAATTTGGAATTTTGAGCCTATGTTTATATATGCATTTAGTTTTGAGTTATAATGAATATTATGAAAAAGTCAAAGAAAAATGTGAAAAACAATGATAGTCAATATTATTAAAATGCTAATAAACTAGAAGTAAGAAATGAGCACTTTTTTTTTTTTTCCCTCCAAAACAACTATCTGCTTCATGAAAAAGCATTCACAGATGTTTTCATCTGAGCAATCACTTAATGGCAACTTTCCTCCTGGTATACTATATCTTTAATATGGTCCGAAAAGATTATGGATTGAGAAACCATTTGAACATTTTCTTCCACGTTATATTTGGCAAGAACTAAATACACGCAGATATTGTCATCATAAAATCATGATGCTATATTAAAAGAATGTTAGCCTTCGTGAGTGTAATTTTTGTGACTGTAGCTGAATTGCCCACAAACTGTATTCCTGACCTCATCAGGGAAATTACTGGGACTATACTATTTGGCAAAGCTATTTTTGCACTTGACTGGGTTTTCCCAGAGTAAGTTCAGTGCGTTGAGTTCACAGATATATACATATACAAAATTGTCGACTTTAACCCAAATTGAATGTAGCTTGTCACGAGGTCAGTGTCAGTACTGAGGTCAAAATACTGGAGTCATTAGAGCCCTTTCCACATTAGTGCTGCTCGGATTGGCAGTTCTCCTTAGGGTTACAGGTCAGATAATAGAGGTTTGGGAAGCATACAGTAAGCTTAGGGTTATGCTTTCCTTATTCATTAACTGACTGTGGATACTAATAAGATCAGTATATGCCCACAGACAAGAGATTCACAATGCAAAGTCAACAAATTAGAGGATATAAGTTCCTTACCACTGAAGTCTGTTCATAAATAAAGCAGGGCTTTATCTGGGTGTTATCATCTCATAAATCTATTATACCTTAAGTGTTTTTGCCTAATAACCTAACAGTGAGGAAATGAAGTTTGAGAAGTAGGTGGGGCCTTCGTGGCCATGATAAGAAGCTTAGGTTTCATCCTAAAGTAATGGGAATGTACTGAAAGACTTTAAACAGGAGAGGTTGACGAAAATTACACTTTGAAAAAGATTCAATTATGGCAGCTATGTGGGAAATGGAGGGAAGGGGTCAAGAATAGTAAACGGGAGAAGAGTTAAGAAACAGTGATTATGGTCTAGGCAGGAAATGATGGTGACTTGGATTAGGGTGACCAAAGATGGTTGCAGTATATATTATAGACATACCACTGGCTCGACTGGGGTGGGGGATGAAACCTGAATGGTAAAGAGAAAGAATTGTTAAGAATGATTCCTGGATTTCCAGCGTGAACAAAGGAAATGGAAACATTAGGAGGGAAATTTGTGGGGAATATTCAAAGGTTTATTTAGCTTTGGACTAACCAAGTCTCAATTGCAGGAAGCATACAAGCTGAGATGGCAAATTGCCAGTTGGATATATGGATCTGGAGCTCAGAAGAGAAGTCTGAGCAGGACACAGGAAATAGGGTGGCTTTTGCATACAGACACCAACTTCTGTTATATTGTTTCATTATATAATTTAGTCTCCAGTTAGCCTTCTGGCTGTATATATCTAGGTAACAATTCCTGCATCCTTGACTTATTCCAAGTACAAACATTTCTAGATGTTGGGTAAGGTCACTTTCCTCTGGGCTATGCTTGTAATTTATTCCTGTTTTTCTTCTTTCCTCTGCTTTGCTGAGTTACGCTAAACTTTCACAGCTACCATGGATACTTCTATTAAGCCATTTTCTCCCAAAGTCTTGCTGTTTTATTTCTCTTGAAACAAACACAGTCAATAAAAACCACACAGGTAATTGCTCTTGGAGGTGGGGGGAGCATACAAAATAAAAAAGTGCATGCCTTTGAAGCACATAGTCAAGAAAATTTCCTTAAAAGAAGAAGGAGAAATCAGAAAGACTCTTTTGTTTTTCCTTCATAACGCACATAACTGGTACATAAACATTGGCACAAGTGGAAGGGTTAAAGGGGGGTTAGCCAATAAAAGACGAAGTAGGTTTCATCCTTCCTTGGTCCCTCTCTCCCACCAGTACCATTTGATGTATTCAGAGTAAGTATGTCTTCTTCCTGCCTGTAGCTCTACAATCTTTTTTTTTTTAATTTTTAATTTTTTATTTTACTTTACAATACTGTATTGGTTTTGCCATACATTGACATGAATCCACCATGGGTGTACATGCGTTCCCAATCCTGAACCCCCCTCCCACCTCTCTCCTCGTATCATCACATCTTTTAGGGTATACACATTTCTAGCTTTCACTGTTGTTTGTTTTTCTTTGAATGGTCATCATAATTAATTGCAGAGTTTATTATCAGTAAACTCTTCAAGGCCAACAGCAGTGCTTACCTGCATTTTAATCAGAGTGGAACAATATAATTAACACTCCTGAGTGTATTGAGTAGAAAGGGATGCTGCACACATCTTGCTTTAGTTCCCAAGCAACTCTGTTGCTGCCCTGGATGTGATAAAGTCCTTCTCTCCTTCATTTTCTCTAAAAGAACATTTATTTATCCCTTTATCTTTATTTTAAAAGAAATTAAAACAAATTTCACCTTCCATCACTGTGCCTCCAATCAGTCAGCAAGCTACATTTGCCCTATAATCTCTGGCCTTCAGTATTTTAAAATAAATGTTTAACAATTATGGTTCTTTTACCAAAATTATTTTGCCAACTTATAAAGGATTTAGAGATCTTCTATGGAGCTAGTAATGGGTAAGAAAATTCAAATAAGAATTCCACCCAACTGGTCGTAACTTTCAACCCTGGACAACTAAAAAATAACATTTATTATGTAGACCTCTCAATTTCCCACCAAATCAAAAACACCATTTCAGTATTAAATATGGATGCTTAAAAAGGTTCAGAATAACATTGTTTAAGCTGTGATCACAGGAAATTCTAACCATGACACACAACCACATGCATAGTCCTGAACATCACCTCTATTTTTTCAAACAGTTTTTCTAGTAGTTCAAACTAGACAAACATTATAAAGCATGTTTTAATATTGAAATATTTTATTCAACTACAATTAATATTAATTTATAGAATGTGGTAAAACATAGGAAGAAGAGGGCCTCACACACAGGAAATGCTGACTAGTGTCAGTAGAACTGAAACTGGAATTCGAATGAACAATATCCTACTAGCATATCCTACTAAATAGTCCTCCTAGAGACACACTTGCAAATTGGTGAAAAATGGTGTCCTACAATCTGGTTCCATAGCATTCCAGACTTATTCTTTAAAACCTAAAACCTGATTTGCCACCACAAAGCTTAAAATCTTTTCATAATCCAGTGGTATGCTAATATTGTGGTAGGAAAAAACATGGCCTTTGGAGTCAGAGACACCTATTTTGCATTATTTACCCACTACTTACTATGTGATTTGGGCCATGTTGGGCTTCCCTGATAGCTCAGTTGGTAAAGAATCCACCAGCAATGTGGGAGACCCCGGTTTGATTCCTGGGTCGGGAAGAGCCCCTGGAGAAGGGATAGGCTATGCACTCCAGTGTTTTGGGGACCCCCTTGGGCTCAGCTGGTAAAGAATCTGCCTGCAATGTGGGAGACCTGGGTTGAATCCCTGGTTTGGGAAGATCCCTTGGAGAAGGGAAAGGCTATCCACTCCAGTATTCTGGCCTGGAGAATTCCATGGGGTCGCAAAGAGTCGGACACAACTGAGCAACTTTCACTTTCACTCACTTCACCTTTTTGAATCTTAATTTCCTCATCGGTGAAATGGGGAAAACATTGCTAACTAACCTCATAAGGTTATCATGGTGATTATATGCAATATATATGATGAAGCTCTTATCCTACTAAGTAGCACATTATAGAATTATAAAGATGTTATTTCTTTTTGTGCTCCTGTCACATACAGGATCAATATGACTTTAAAAAGATGACTTCCACCTCTTCTCTCTCATTTTCATTTCAGGTCATTCTTTCACACTTAACGCTACTGAATTGCCATCCTCAACTCTTTCACACTTCCCGCCATTGGTTCATATTTTTCTGCCTAGAATATTTCTGCTACCCTGGACTAATGAACTCCCATTCTTCTTTTGAAAGAATATAAGCCACTTTTAATTTCTTTGTGGAAGTTTTAAGCATAGTTTTTGCTTTTATGACAGTTATTAACGTACAATTTACATAGTCAAATCATCCTAGAAAATTGCTTATTAAAACAACACTTGCTGACTTGCCCCCCTCATTTCCCACAACTCAGAAGTACTTGCTTTCTTTTAGTTGAGTAAAACAACAACAAAAAAATCACCCTCCATATTCAGGAAAAAGAGTCAATGTTACTACTTCTTATTTTATTGTTTTTCCTTTGCAGCTTTATTGAGCTATAATTCAAACACTATCTAAGTTTAAGTATACTGATGTGTTGATTTGACACATTCATATATTCCAAAATGATCACCACCATTGCTTGAGTTCACATCTCTGCCCTGTCACATAATTATCATTTTTTTTTTGTGGTGAGAACACTTAAGATCTACTCTCTTAGCAACATTCAAGTTTATCATACGTTTTTAGTTACAGTCATTATGCTGTACATCAGATCCCTAGAACTTCTTAATCTAATAACTAGAAGTTTGTACCATTTGATTAGTATCTCCCCATTTGTCCCAAACAACCCCCACCCCCAATCTGGTAATAATCACTCGACTCTTTCTCAGGAATTCCCATTCTTCTCTAGGTCAATTCATCTATGGAACTTTTCATGACATCTTTATCTGTAATGATATCATTTTCAATATGCTCATAGTACTTTTGATTCTTTTATAGCATTTTCCCCCCTTGCATTCCAGTAGTTTGTATGGCTACTTCTCTCAAGAGAATTTTAGTTCCTTGAAAGCAGAGTGAGACTATTCAAAAATATTTCCCTATTCTCAGTTTTAACACTTCTCATTTAGTGAGTACTTAAAATTTTTTATTTGAACTGAAACACCAAGCTTCTCATTGACCCAATTAGCAAACATGATTTTGAAAATGCAGACTATTTTCAGTCTACAGAAACTCTTCTATAATGTAAACTAAAAAAAAAAATTCAAGAAAAGATAAGATTGTTAAACTGATTACAAATATTCGTATCTTTGACACATTAATACTAGTTGTTAACTGTCTTCAAAAGAAAAAAAAGAAAGAAAGAAAGAAAGAAACAGAAAATGAAGCTATGCCAGGAATTTGGGCCAAAGAAAATCATATGGTATTCTCTGAAGTGGCACAAAAGTGACAATCTAGATGACCAGAGATAAGGACATAATTACGTAAAAACTTGGGTACAACGATGCGAATGATGATTATACATCCAATAGTGTAAAGTTCACAAAAATTTCTAATAACAGAAAAATACTTGTGATTCCTTTTTTATCAATTGAAAAAGAATCATCTTATAAAAGAGTATGTACAGTAGGATCTTGTTTTAATACCTTCTTTGGTAAACAAAAGAAACTCCCTAAATTTGAATGGTACCTCCATATCACTCACATGTTCATTTTGCATTTTGTAGGGGACAGAATGAATCTGATAGTTAACAAAGAAGGGAAGGGACCTTTTTAAGTGTATAGGGAGATTCTACGAAGCAACACCTACCCCCCAAAATCACTGGATGTATTTTGGGTTCTGACGAAAATAACTACCTTAGAGGCACAAAGGATGGTTTAAATCAGTCATCTTCTATAAGGCCCATCCTTCCAAGTATCTGAACTTTCTTATGCAGAATTCTCAGTCTATTCAAATATGTTCCTGAAAAGTCCCTTCACCCTTGCTGAAAGAGACTCATCAAATATAGAAGGAAGGGCTACAGACACTTTTTAAATAGCATATAGTTTTAAAAGTGATGCAAAGAAAAACTGTTGAAAATCTTCATTCATCTATACAAGTGGGAAAATATTAGGCAAAGTAAAGCCCAGAGACTTTGAAGTATTCTGGCAAAATTATCAATAGGCACATACACACAATATGGTTAAAGGCCCTTCAGATTTTTCAAATATCTCATATCATTTATGAAATCAGGGAAAGGAATTTGAAAATAATCACTTGTATACACACACAGCAAGATAATACCTTGCATACGGTATGCTCTAAAATATTATAAATACACTTATAAATTTTTTTAAATCAAGAGTTGGCCAACTACTTGCCCATAGGCCAAATCTGCCTATTTTCATATGGTCTGCAAGTTACGAATGCTTTTTTACATTTAGAAGTGGTTGCAAAAAAAAAAAAAGAAAGAAAAGTAAATCTGTGACACATGAAACTTGTATGAAATTCAAATCTGTGTCCATAAATAAAGCTTTATAGGAACACTGCCACTAACATATTGCCTATGGCAGCTTTTGCACTACAGCTGTAGAGCTGAGTCCTTGTGATGAGGATGTTGTGTGTTCAGCAAAGCCTGAAATATTTAAGGTATGCCTCTTGAGGGAAAAGTTTGCTGACCTGTGTTCTATTTTTTTTAATTGAGACGTAACTCACAGATGTCACTGTATTAGTTTTAGTATACAACAACATTTAGTTGTACACAACACTGTGTACAACATAATGACTGGAGATACATCTATAATACATATAGTGAAATGATGACCACAGTAAGTTTAGTCAACATCCATCACCTCACAAAGTTATAAAACTTTGTGTTTGATGAAAAATTTTAAGATCCAGTCTCTTCTCAGCTCACAAATATATAATACAGCATCATAACTACAATCACTTGCTGTCCATTCCATGCATCCCCAGAATTTGTTTATCATATAACTGGAAGTTTGTACCTTTTAACCATTTTCACTCATTTCACTCACTCCTCACTCTTCACCTCTGGTATCCACCCTGAATTCTAGATTAATAAAAATACACTCTTGGGAGGGACAACAGCAATTTTCCAGCCTAAATCTCTCATGAGGGTATGGAGAAAGAGAGAAATCAATGGAGACATCTCCATATACATAGCCAGGTTCTAGATTTCTGGTTCTTCTCTATCATAGTGCGCCTAAGTATCTTCATAAGACCTTATTTCCACCCTTCTGAGGATAAAATGTATCCTGTGAATTTTCCACAAGGTGAAGTTGATGATATAAGTTTATTCTGCCAAATGCATCAGTAGAATAACTATTAACAGGACTAAAAAGAAGCATTTTTATAAAGCTAGCATAATATCACAGGCAGACAGGAACAAGGCACCCTTGGCAAAATTTATTTGGAAAATCTTCAAATTAAGTAAATACAATATAACAGCAAGAGCTACATGCACAAACGAAAGCCAAGTCCTATAAAACAGTCAGTATTAGAGGAAAAATCAGCTATTATAAAGTCGTATGAAATTTAATCTCAATGGACAAATGATTATTTCACAAAGTAACAGAGGGGTCCAAATCAAATTCTCTAGTATTTTACTACCTCCAGTATTATATCCCTACCATATACTTCCTTTCCGACTTTTCTAAAGATATAATGTGGTGGTTTAGTTGCTAAGTCACGTCTGACTCTTGCGACCCCATGGAATGTAGCCTGCCAGGCTCCTTGGTCCATGGGATTTTCTAGTGAGTTGCCATTCCCTTCTCCAAAAGACATAATAACTGACCAAAGAGTATCCTCTATGATTTCTATATTTGCAGTTAAGGTCAGCAATACACGAACCATGAACTTCCAGATGTTCAAGCTCGTTTTAGAAAAGGCAGAGGAACCAGAGATCAAATCGCCAACATCCACTGGGTCATGGAAAGAGCAAGAGAGTTCCAGAAAGACATCTCTTTCTGCTTTATTGACTATGCCAAAGCCTTTGACTGTGTGGATCACAATAAACTGTGGAAAATTCTGAAAGAGATGGGAATACCAGACCACCTGACCTGCCTCTTGAGAAACCTATATGCAGGTCAGGAAGCAACAGTTAGAAATGGATATGGAACAACAGACTGGTTCCAAATAGGAAAAGGAGTATGTCAAGGCTGTATATTGCCACCCTGCTTATTTAACTTATATGAAGAGTACATCATGAAAAACGCTGGACTGGAAGAAACACAAGCTGGAATCAAGATTGCTGCGAGAAATATCAGTAACCTCAGATATGCAGATGACACCACCCTTATGGCAGAAAGTGAAGAGGGACTAAAAAGCCTCTTGATGAAAGTGAAAGAGGAGAGTGAAAATGTTGGCTTAAAGCTCAACATTCAGAAAATGAAGATCATGGCATCTGGTCCTATCACTCCATGGAAAATAGATGGGGAAACAGTGGAAACAGTGTCAGACTTTATTTTGGGGGGCTCCAAAATCACTGCAGATGGTGACTGCAGCCATGAAATTAAAAGACGCTTACTGCTTGGAAGAAAAGTAATGACCAACCTAGATAGCATGTTCAAAAGCAGAGACATTACTTTGCCAAAAGGATCTGTCTAGTCAAGACTATGGTTTTTCCAGTGGTCATGTACGGATGTGAGAGGTGGACTGTGAAGAAAGCTGAGTGCTGAAGAATTGATGCTTTTGAACTGTGGTGTTGGAGAAGGCTCTTGAAAGTCCCTTGGACTGCAAAGAGATCCAACCAGTCCATCCTAAAGATCATTCCTGGGTGTTCTTTGGAAGGACTGATGCTGAAGCTGAACCTCCAATACTTTGGCCACCTCATGCGAAGAGTTGACTGATTGGAAAAGACCCTGATGCTGGGAGGGATTGGGGGCAGGAGGAGAAGGGGACAACAGAGGATGAGATGGCTGGATGGCATCACTGACTCATGGGTTTGGGTGAACTCCGGGAGTTGGTGATGGACAGGGAGGCCTGGCGTGCTGCAATTCATGGGGTTGCAAAGAGTCAGACACCACTGAGCAACTGAACTGAACTGAACTGAACTGAAATAACAAAAATAAAAAACAAAAAAACCCAGTACATACAGACATACAGAAAAACATCAATACAGTATACTAACACATATATATGGAATTTAGAAAGATGGCAATGACGACCCTGTATGCAAGACAGGAAAAAAGACATAGCTGTGTATAACGGACTTTTGGACTCAGAGGGAGAGGGAGAGGGTGGGATGATTTTGGAGAATGGCATTCTATCATGTATACTATCATGTAAGAATTGAATCGCCAATCTATGTCTGACGCAGGATACAGCATGCTTGGGATTGGTGCATGGGGATGACCCACTGAGATGTTATGGGGAGGGAGGTGGGAGGGGGGTTCATGTTTGGGAACACATGTAAGAATTAAAGATTTTAAAATTTAAAAAAAAATAAAAAATAAAAAAAATAAAAATATATATATAAGCTTTGAAAAAAAAAAATGTTAAATGAACTATTCCCTGAGTGCAATCCACATGTTTTGTACGCCAATTAACTCTTCTGGGCCCTTAGTAGGTACCAATAACAACTCTTTAAGGGTAATTTACTCAAAAAGAATATGCCTCAAAATTTATCCCCAACATTCCAGTAAACAGTCACTTTTGACCTCTGACCTAATATATGAAATACTGCCTAAACAGATTCTTACTCAGTAAAATATAGTGAATTCATAATGTACCTTTAGGATTTGCTTTGATAATATTCTAAAATGTCACTTATAGGAGTCTTTAGGGAAGGTATAATAAACGGGGCGCAGTCAGCAGGATAACAAGAAAAAGAAAGTAAGAAAGCTGGTCTTAGAAGACAGGAATCCTGCTTACTTTCCATATGAATTTGCATAAGACACTTAAACCTCTTTGAGCCTCTGCCTTGCTGACCTCACAGGGTGGCTATAAAGACACAAATGAGTTATGAAAACTTTTTGTACACTGTGCTTGTGTCATAAAAAAGCTTGACTTGATGGTATTAGAGATGTTGCTATAGGGAAATTGTAGTTTTGTAATTTTCTATAGGATGGGAAGAAAACAGCCTCCAAACTCTTTAAGTTTCCATGTATAAAGGTGGTTTTCAGAAAGCAAGGAACAGTAACATGGGATATAGTTTTCACAGGAAACGTTTCAGGAAAGCCTCTATTCTGTAACACAGATAATTGTGTTCATTACAATTCTATCCACTCATAAAACAGTTAATTTTAGGCCCAAATTATATGATACAAAATTTCTAGGTAACTGGAAAAATTATTTGAGGTCAATACTACAATGCTGATTCAAATCCAAATACAAATTCTCTTCCATTCTATAGAGCAATATGACTCTTCTTACCAAACTGTTTCATTTGCTGCCTTCTATGCTTTATTCTACATCTGAATACAAGCATTCCCAGGAGCCTCTGCTCTTTCCTCTGTATAAACTCTTTATTTGAAGGTATTGCTTTCACATCAAGGACTTCGCTTGTGGCTCAGCTGGTAAGCAATCCGCCTGCAATGCAGGAGACCTGGGTTCAATAGATCCCCTGGACAAGGGAAAGGCTACCCACTCCAGTAGTCTGGCCTGGAGAAGTCCATGGGCTGTATAGTCCATGGTGTCACAAAGAGTCAGACAGGATTGAGCGACTTTCACTTTGTCACATCAAGGCTTTTAATATTAAATAAAATCTGAGGACTCTCAAATCTATATATGTAAGCCCTCTCCTCCTATTTGAGGAGCAGTCTTCTCTTCTCACATGCAAACTAAACATATCCCATTGGGTGATCCATGTTCTAACAAGCAACATACCCAAACCAGGGTGACCACTTTCCTCTAGAAACCAAAATCTATTTCTGATTTCCTGTTTGCCCCAGTGGTATGTATCACCATTCTTGCAGCTGTCATTTCTCAAAACCACAGTTAGATTTTATTTTTATCCTTTTAATTAACCACATCCAGCCAGTCACCAATTCTCATTGATGATTATTTTTCAAAATGACTTTTAGCATCTATCTTTGCCTTTCCATGGCAACTGCCACTTTTTTGAGACTCACATCACCCAAAGGTTAGACTACTACAACTGTCTCCATGCTTTCAATCCATCTCACAAATGCCTCAAGGGGCAAATATGTTCTTCTTAGAACACTGATGTCACCATATTACTCCTTGATTCTATCTATGAGTTAAAATTGAAACCTTTAATTACATTTGAAGTCCTGAAAGCTATGAGAGGTTACCGAATGCAATTAGAAACCAAAGAATATGACTAATATCCTGAACACAAATCAACAGGTTTCTAGAATCCAATGAATTAAGGTAATACAAATTAATAGAAGATTACCATGCTATCTTAAAGATAAAAAATAGTCACAGTCTCCATGGTGGACATAAAATGAAACAGCTTCTGTAAACTTCATACACCAGCCTTATTGTCTATGAGAATTAAAAATGCACTAGTGTCTTTTTGATAAACACATGAACGCTGCTACACATAAATGGACAATGTTGGATGCATGCTATGTTGCTTTTGTCTGCAGCGTGGGATATTAGCTGTGACTTAAATCAAATCTTTAAATATGTAAATCACAATTCATGTAAAGATCTCTCGCTGATCTAGCAAATACCTGTTCACAGCTGCATTTTTAGCATGATGTACAGAGAGAAATCTCATTTTGCCAAGATAGTCTTGTTTTATTGCATTTCTACAGTTTCCTGTTTGCAAACTGTTACTGCTGCTGCTGTGCTAAGTCTAGTGTCACCCTTTAATGAGTAGCGAGGCACAGGAATTCTAATTTTATTTGAGGTTTTATTCATTTAGGGGGAAAAGGTTTTCCCTATTACTTTTCAGAAAGAGAAAAACTATGTCTTATTTACATAATTGTAACCTACTCATTTTCTTTTCTCCATTAGCAGAATATTGCTGCCTAATAAAGGGTATGATCTTAGAAAGAAAAAAGTGATCATACACTAATCAGTAGTACTAGGGAAAGTAGCAAAAGTGAAAGTAGAGCCGCTCAGTCGTGTCCAACTCTTTTGTGACCCCATGGACTGTAGCCTACAACGCTCCTCCGTCCATGGGATTTTCCAGGCAAGAGTACCGGCGTGGGTTGCCTTTTCCTTCTCCAGGAGATCTTCCCAACCCAGGGATCGAACCTGGGTCTCCCATATTGTAGGCAGATGCTTTAACAACAAGCAAAGTTGGAAAATACTTTTTTTTTTCACTTGTCTTACTAAGCATTAAAAAGCAGAGACATTACTTTGTCAACAAAGATCCATCTAGTCAAGGCTATGGTTTTTCCAGTAGTCATGTAGGGATGTGAGAGTTGGACTATAAAGAAAGCTGAGCACAGAAGAACTGATGCTTTTGAACTGTGGTATTGGAGAAGACTCTTGAGAGTCCCTTGGGCTGCAAGGAGATCCAACCAGTCCATCCTAAAGGAGATCAGTCCTGAGTGTTCATTGGAAGGACTGATTTTGAAGCTGAAACTCCAATACTTTGGCCACCTCATGCAAAGAGCTGACTCATTGGAAAAGACTCTGATGCTGGGAGGGATTGAGGGCAGGGGGAGAAGGGGACAACAGAGGATAAGATGGCTGGATGGCATCACTGACTCAATAGACATGACTTTGGGTAAACTCCAGGAGTTGGTGATGGACAGGGAGGCCTGGCGTGCTACAGTTCATCGAGTTGCAAAGAGTTGGACACGTCGGAGCGACTGAACGGAACTGAACTAGACATCAACAGACTTTATTTTCTACATGAATTCTATCCTCATAAAAAATAGTATTTTCAAATTTTTCACCATAAACCCAAAATCTAGCATATCATCCTAATCATTTTAGGATTCATGACCTCATAGTATTTGCAGTCAAAAGTTTAAATATTAGGCAGGAAAATTATCATTTTCCCCCTAAGATTTGCTCCAGATACTTGCTGAATTTTCTAATATAAATTCGGGGGAGGGCAAAACTTAATAACACAGTTTAAAGTCTTAAACATTTGTCTACGAATAACTTGGACGTTCAAAACTGGATCTCAATTTTGTAGGCAGTTTCATGTAACTATGACTTATATTCACTAAAATGAATGTAGCAAATGGGTCTGACTTTTTGATTATTGCTTCTTATGTGTTCTAAGAAGAATCTTGCTTTTAGTATTTACTATTGCATATAAGTGTGACTTTGCAAGAGTTGAAATAAACTAAAAACTGCTTGAAATGTCTTTTAAAGTTTACTCTTTGTTAACCTGATTAAATTCTTTGCCACCATTTTATCAGGAAAATTATATTCCTGTCATCTTGAAGGTCAGAGATACTTTTCATTCTTCTCACTGGGCCTAACACAATACATTGTACATAGTATGACTAAATAAATTGGGTGAAATGAAATGGGTGAAATGAAAAGTCATGTTATTATCCAATAGCCTAATCATTGGTCAACTAAGAATAAACTAACCAAGTCCTAAATCGTAATGAATGGAATGGGAAAATACCTTTATATTATTCATGTATCACACAGCTTCAGTGATTTCATAAGTCATAACTGTGCTCAGAACACTTCAGTGCCATAAATAACTCAGGTATTTTGTAAATGCTGATCATATTATGTGAATGAATAAATGTGATGTATTTTCTATATGTCTTCCCTGGTGGCTCAGATGGTAAAGCGTCTGCCTAAAATGCAGGAGACCTGAGTTTGATCCCTGGGTCGAGAAGATCCCCTGGAGAAGGAAATGGCAACCCACTCCAGTACTACTGCCTAAAGAATCCCATGGACAGAGGAGCCTGGTGGGCTACAGTCCACGGGATAACAAAGAGTCAGACACGACTTACTGACTAAATAAACATGGCATACTTATACATACTAAATGTGACTACTGGAAACACACACACACACACACACACATATATGTATGTATGCATACCTACTCATTAATGTCCCCAAGGGAATTCTGAATATAAACACAATGGTTTAACTGGATGAAACTGCCATTCATGGGTTAGTATCTCCATGTTAATGTTTAGATGATGGAACATGTTCTAATTTCATCCTAAGAAGCAGAACTCTTTTGACTTCACTGAACACTTGAATATTTGAATTACATGCTTTTAAAGAAACATTCAGTCTTCATCCATCAGAAACAAGTCTTGGTATGCTTTAAATTATATTAGGTCATTCCTAATGTAGCATTTATTTTTGTAGTCTTATGTTTTATCAGTTATTCTCCAGTTTATAATGGAAAAGGTGTTCCATTGGTAACATCTAGACTTTCCAGTCTTCCTGAGCTATTCTTTGATTCAGTCATTAGACATGGGTAAGCATTTTGGAATTGGTACCATAATTATACTTTTTAGCTCTTCTTTCTCTTAGTTTCTAGAAAATTTATGATCTGCCCTTTACTAGTTGAGTATCTTTTATGGCTCTCTACGAGTTTCTTTTCACACATACCATGGATAGATCCCACAAGAAGCCCTCCTTATTTATCTCTGATGTTAGCATTAAGATTGCCAACAAAATTAAGCTCAGGCCAGTCTATGCTGTTGGTAACGTACTCACATGGGTAATCGTATTCACAAGATAAAGAAAAAAGACAAATGCCTTTAGTCTGGTTGTTTGTTTTTCAATATTTTAACTGAGGAAAATGACAAAAGCCTATAGAAATTAAGTTAATCCTGGGAGAAGAAATAGAATCTTCAAGATATAAATATATATGCCCTATGTTTACAATCCAGATAGAAGAGAAAATGATGGACTTAGAATATGAAGTTAACATTTCTAAAGTTTTCAATACACTAGACATGACTAGAAAGACAATTAAAAAATCAGGCAGCATCAGTGAGCCAAAGAGTTCAGTTAAAGTAGATGTTCATAAAACATGATATACATCATAAATATTTTAACAAAAATAGTATAAATAATATTCATTTGCCAATCTTTTTGATGTAGAGTCAAGATATTCTATTTGAGTTACGATCCTTTGATTGGCTCTGTGCAAAAATTTGCTTGCATATAAACCATACAAAGGAGAAAGAAGTGGCAACCCACTCCAATATTCTTGCTTGGGAAATCCCATGGACAGAGGAGCCTGGTGGGCTACAGTCCAAGGGGTCGCAGAGTAGGACACGATGAGCAGGCACACACGAACCACACTAAATATGCAATTTAAGCCAGTTTCTACATTGGTTTCTAGATTTAAGTAGCTAGAACTTAAATACATTCATGAAGCAATCAGAGTACAGAAGGGTTTTGAAATTGGTGCCTATCTTTTAACTTTTCTTACCCACTCTGATTAGACAGCAAATTTAAAATGACTTTATCAAGAATTTCCAAAGCATTCAACATAGTTTTCATAAAAAATGGCATACTTTTTAAGCACTATTTATTGGTTCACCAAATATTTAAATGAAAGACATAATTGAACTAACAAGTACAACTGACATATATAAGCGGCTTGGAGGGTAAGCACAATAGTATCATGGCAAGCCAATATCTCAGATGTTACACTATATGTGAGCAGTGGCTGTGAGGAGATACCCCCACATCCAAGGTCAGAAGCAGCGCCTGTGCTTCACTGGAGTGTCAGCAAATTTGGAAAACTCAGCAGTGGCCACAGGACTGGAAAAGGTGAGTTTTCATTCCAATCCTTAACAAAGGCAATGCCAAAGAATGCTCAAACTACTACACAATTGCACTCATCTCTCACGCTAGCAAAGTAATGCTCAAAATTCTCCACGCCAGGCTTCAGCAATACATGAACTGACAAATTCCAGATGTGCAAGCTGGTTTAAGAAAAGGCAGAGGAACCAGAGATCAAATTGCCAACATTCGCTGGATCATCGAAAAAGCAAGAGAGTTTCAGAAAAACATCTATTTCTGCTTCATTGACTATGCCAAAGCCTTTGACTATGTGGATCACAATAAACTGTGGAAAATTCTTCAAGAGATGGTAATACCAGACCAGCTGACCTGCCTCTTAAGAAATCTGTATGCAGGTCAGGAAGCAACAATAATCCAAAATCACTGCAGATGGTGAATGCAGCCATGAAATAAAAAGACGCCTACTCCTTGGAAGAAAAGTTATGACCAACCTAGATAGCAGATTAAAAAGCAGAGACATTACTTTGCCAACAAAGGTCCATCTAGTCAAGGCTATGGTTTTTCCAGTAGTCAAGTATGGATGTGAGAGTTGGATTGAGTTGAACTATAAAGAAAGCTGAGCACTGAAGAATTGATGCTTTTGAACTGTGGTGTTGGAGAAGACTCTTGAGAGTCCCTTGGACTGCAAGGAGATCCAACTAGTCCATCCTAAAGGAAATCAGTCCTGAATATTCACTGGAAGGACTGATGCTGAAGCTGAAACTCCAATACTTTCATCACTCGATGCGAAGAAGTGACTCATTTGAAAAGACCCTGATGCTGGGAAAGATTGAAGGTGGGAAGAGAAGGGGACAACAGAGGATGAGATGGTTGGATGGCATCACTGACTGAATGGACATGAGTTTGCGTAACCTCCGGGAGTTGGTGATGGACAGTGAGGCCTGGCGTGCTGCAGTCCATGGGGTCGCAAAGGGTCGTACACAACTGAGCAGCTGAACTGAACACTAGAAGTGCCAGGATGTACATGAGAACTGCTTACTAACTGTAAAGAGTCAGAGTGCCCTAGGCTTTAGTCAACACCTTACATCCAGTGAAGTGTGAGCATTGATTTCTCAGGAAACCTGGTTACAAGGAAGTGAATTAAGAGAATTTCTACCATAAAGGTGAGAGAATGACAGCCCAACAAGAGACGCTTCCTTTCCGAACCCCTCAGTGAGATAATTTTCAATTCTTAGAACATTCATTTTAAATTGGAAATTTTATAAGACAGACATCTTTCTAAAATAAATGACTCTTGTAAAGATTAAGATGCCACTGATCTTGGAACTTATATAATCATAGAAAAAATTATTCCTCTGTCAAATCTATGTTGAAAAACTCAGAGAGAACATAGCATATTTCCCTTAAAAGGCGTATCAGTTCACCTGTAAATAATTTATTGACTGCATAAACAGGCGCCAAACTCAGGAGGTGTAAAAGCGACACAATACGCAAAGCATTTCTGTTTCACCATTTTCCTCTCAAGACTGAAAAAAGAGAATGAGACGGATGTTAGATTTGCACACAGTTAAAGAGAAGTAGGATCGTTAGAGACAGAAAGTGGTTTATTGATGGGACTCATTGCTCTCAGTCCATAAATGAAGCCATTTTACTCCTAATGACCATAACCACCTCCTTAATCCTGACAGTGCTAAATTACAATTGGATATTTAATGATCTCAATCTTTCCCTTAGTTTATTAAAGCATAAAAAGATCAAGCATATACTAAGTGACCTGAAGACAGTTAAAGAAAGACCATATCATAATTTTACCGACTAAACTCTGTAGTAATTAACAAGACTGGTGTTTGTCATTATAGTCTAACTAAAAATCTTGAAATGTTGAAACATGCTATTTTCAGAAACTGACAACTAACAACTGACGTAATACTATAACCCAAATAAATTAAACAGCATCATGTTTTTTCTAGAATAAGAGTCTAATTTTGGTCGGGCAACGGTGGCTTTTCATGAGTACATGCAATTACACTTGACAGTCAAGACTAATCTAGTCTTGTGTTTTCCATTTGATTTTAAACTAAAAGGGTAATATTTATAGTTATTAATAATTTTCTTTACTTTAAAGCTAGACCCACAATCTGTTTTTTGAAGAACAACCAAAAAAGAAAAATACAAAAAAAGAAACAAAAAAAACCTCTAACTTCAGAAATATATAACCATTGCTTCTTGAATTCCTAACACTGAAATTCTCCCATCTATGAACTTACAGATGAAATCCCTAAACTACAAGGAGTTGACTGTTAGTTTAAAGTTGCTGCTCATAAGTACTATGATAATACTAAATTATTTTATATTTTTTAATTGAACTAAAGTTGATTTATGATTATCGTGTAAGTTTTAGGTGTATAGCACAGTAATTTATATATTCTTTTATGTGTATTCTTTTTTAGTTTCTTTTCCTTTTCAGGTTATTACCTAACATTGAGTACAGTTCCCTGTGCCATAATGTAGGTCCATTAATTCAAATACAAAGACTGGTTTTACTATGTCTTAGGGAAAGTTTATTAAATGTCAATTACTCTACATGTTTTAGTAATTAGAAAATACACAGTAAAAAATGGGGAAAAGGCAGTATAAAAGTGATCAAAAATGACACTGGTAACTTGACCTATACAAGATATTTGTAGAAATGTCCAATCAAATAAATGAAAACATATCAGAAAGTAAATGAGAAATTAACAGTGTTAAAATTTAAAATAATCAACCCATGGTGACAAAATTGATATGGTATAATCTACATTTTCAACCCAAAAGGCAATGGGGTAAACAGTTACAAAAAAGCAAAATCAAAAACACAAAGCTCACATAAGTCAATTGGAATGACATCTATTTGAGAAGATAAGAAACACATTATTAGTGGGCTAAAATTTAGGAAAGGAGAATTGGAAATTAATCTATAACCAGTAAGAACACACTCATCTAAACTGCCTAAAAATTACTGAACTATATGTATACTAAGAAAATTTCTTCATTTACAGTAGTAAACATTACATAAGAAGAATACATCACTTTGGACTCAGAAATAAGGAAAACTCAAGGACACGAGCAAAAACCTTTTTGCACTTTAACAGAACAAAAAACTCAAAGCATCGCTTTCAGACAAAAAACACAAAAACAAAGCATAATTTCCAGACAAATCCCTCTCAAAATTCAGTGGTCACATTACACTAGCAGTGTGCTTTAAGTTTGTGAATGAATGAAGTCTAATATTATCACTTTTAGACTTTCCTTTAAGAATTTCCCACAATATCATATGTTACAGTGAATGGAACAGAAATCCAAGAGGTGGGTAAGTTTTAACATTTTTTTCATTGAAATCTATTTTTATTCCTGTACATGGGTTAACCTACTTTGTTTGGAAATATCAATATTTTGTCCTCATTGATGACTTGTTTTTTCTATTTGATAAACTAGATTTTCCTCTTTTCTTCAAATACCAAAATAAACAACAAAATGAAGGAACAAGCTTGAATGTGACTGAGATACTTCTCAAAAAAGATATTTGCTACAGTATAATTAATAGTATTAAGTTTGCTGTAATTAACACTTTGATACTGTAATGACTTCATCCAAATACAAAGTCCAGTTCAATTTTCATCTTAATTCAAAAAACTAAGGACTTTCAGACTAAAGAGACAGATATTTAATAATAATCATCTGTGTACTTTACAGAGTTGGTTCATTCTAATCTTAAAAACTGTCTCAGGAAGAAAAAAAATAGGCAGCAAAATCATTTTGTTAAGTTGTTGGAGAAGTTTAAATGCTGTTACTTTGGACACAATCTGGAGCAAGAAATTCCAGTGATCACTCTAGGTATAAAATCATTAAAACACACTATTTAGTGGCCTCTCTGTTTTATCAATTATATTTATATATAACAGAGTTACTTCTAAGTAGACATGTTAGCAAATGAAGCTTTGGTTAATAAAATACATATCAACCAATCTCTGACCACACTTTTATGAAGATAAATCCAAACACCTGTGCAAATAATATTTTTAATTGAACCAGACACTGATGATTTGGAAAATTATATATATATATCATCTTTATTTAGCTGTAATATGAAACATACATGTACATGCTTTATAATTTATCTTATGCAAAAAACATAGAGAATAAAAAAATGTGCAGATCAGGTTGAATCACACCAAATTACTACTTTATAGTTCAGAAATGGTTGAATATCAGCAATTATATGTGGTTTGACCTAATACAATATGCTTTTTCTTCAACCATGCCATATGGATGAAAACTTCAAATCAATGCACTACATATACCTTCTAAGGGCATTTTAGGCACTGGGAATGGCTATAGTGTTTGCAAAGAGTGGATTTTTGCAGAAACATAAGACTTCAGTCAAGGACCTATTTCAACTTAAATTAGGCCATTTCCTGTTTTGTTTTTTTTTTACTGGAAACCATAATTTCAAGTAAAGATGAGACAAACAAATGCTCACATGAGTCTTACAACCAAAGGAAAAAAGAGAGAGAGAAAAAAGACCCACTGAACTGTTTTTAACAGTATTTGTTCCTCCTATATAAATAGATTGTATGGCAGAGCTATTTATGCACACAAACACAGACACACACACACTACAGACACACACACACACACACACACTCTAATGTGTGTGTACACACATATGTTAGGAGACCATGCACAGTAAACACTTTTTCTCTATATAGCAATAGATTAATTATAACACATGTAAGGGTTACTATGGGATTATATGAAATCATTTGTATGAAATTTGAAAATTGTAAAGCACTATAGAATCAAAAGAATATTTCAATTAAAACATACCATTTAGACAATGCATGGAAAGAATGCTTTTTTAGAAACTGTTTTCAAAAGGGGAAGCTACATGGTGACAGCAAATGAGCGAAGTTTGAGGCTCCAACCTACAAAGTGGAACTGCTGAAACAGTCAGGGACTGGCACCACTTGTCAGCATAGCTACCTCATGCCAGAAGGGCTGCTCAATGCCTCTCTTGCAGCTCCCCTGTGCTCTGCACTGCACTCTCCGTTCTCACCTAATTCACGCTGAACCATGTCTCCTGCTCCTCCCTGTGCTGACATTCCACTGTCAGTCTGCTACTGGTGTGGTGAGGGAGCAGATGGAGGAACACACATGCTTATCAGCAAGCCCAAGCCTTCAGGCTCTTGCTCTGTTTGCTCTCCTCAAGATTCAAGTTAAATAATGACATCAAAGGTCATCTTTAGATTTCTTTTTCTTCCTTCTAAAAATTGTAATCACTGATAAAGTCATCCCCCAAATGAGGGCTTGTCAAACTTATGTGCATTCAGGTTTTTACAAACAGAATTTTTACTTCTTTAGCTGGGAAGTAAAATGTAGCAGAATCCAGGGCATAAGGCCTGAATGGAACTACTTTCAACAAAAGATAGCAAAAAAAAAAGAAAAAATAATAACATTTTGACAAAAGGTGAGGTACATCTGGGAAGGAGGAAAATACATTATATAACAAATGTCGCTTGACAATAAATATGGGTGTAATTTTCTACTCCCAGTGTTTATTTTGCAAGCAATCTCGAACTATAAACTGTCACCCGCTTCCTACCATAAAAGGAAAATATCCCCAAGAATTCACTGAATCACTGCAATGATTCTGCATGCCTGATGAGAGATCCATTTTCTGTTTTAACTTGTCCTTGCCAATCTTCTAAGTAGTCTATAATTCTCAATGATGAGTATTTTGCAGATGCTAAATCTAATCATTCTGACATCTATAAAAGATATTCAGTGGGTAAGTGAGATGAAAAATGATGGTGCAGAAATATGAAAAGTCTATGTTGAGATAACAATACGGCTACAACTATGGGTAAGCATATTCCTTCAACAGAGGTAGCTTCTCTTCAAAGCTCTGCTTGCATTTGGGTATTACTGATATTCCTGAAAAATCATCACACATAAAGCCTGTATGTGTATATTTGTTCCTATTTATTCAGTGGGTTTAATTTTAATTTTAGCTATGAATCCCTAAGATTTAAAATGTGGCTGTAAAATGTAATTTAAAAAATGATGACAACAACAGCAGTTATAAGATCTATTGGACTATGGGTACATTTTTTTCTCCATCTTTACATTTCAAATTTTGTGAGGTATCATGGAAGAAAATATGTGTGCCTTCTTTTACTCAGTTTTCCCCAAAACTTAATGACAACTAAAAAAAAAAAAAAAAACTATTTCCAAAGCGTATTTCAAAGAGTCAACAAGCAAATTATTTACATGTAATGTTCCTATAAGAAAAGATAGTCAGATAATATAATATACTAATTATTGCTGATTATCATGTTATTGCTGTTGTTTAGTTGCTAAGTTGTGTCCGACTCTTTGCAACCCCATGGTAGCCTGCCAGACTCCTCTGTCCATGGGATTCTCCAGGCAAGAATACTGGAGTGGGTTGCCATTCCCTTCTCCAGGGGACCTTCCTGACCCAGGGATTGAACCTGTGTCTCCTACATTGGCAGGCAAATTCTCTACCACTGAGACACCAGGGAAGCCCATTGTCTATCATAGAAAACCCTAACATAGTAAATATAGCAGAGTTTTAAAATTTACTATTGAAATAGTTACATTCCTTTTCCCATGACTTGCTTTCAGAAGAATGTCCGAGACACAGGAAATGACATTTTTATGCACAACCTAACCTATGCCTGACTGCTAATTCCATACATGCAAAAATATATCATATGAAAGTTTAATAACTTCTCTGAAGACTGTCTACCAGAAGTCTAGTTGAAAGAGGCCAAAGATATCCTATTCTGACCTTGATAAACAACACTGTTTTAAGTATGAGTTATAGTGTCCCATACACAAGAACATCTTATAGAATATATATTGAGTATGATTATTTTTCTTGTATTGGCAGGCAGTATTTACTTTTTCCTGCTTGGTTGGAAAGCTAAAATTGATAAAGTCAGTGGAATAAAACACATATACATATGAGATATGTGAATAACAACTGAGATCATTAGTTTAATTTATTACATGTGCATTTTGTATCACTGCCTTCAAAAATGAGCTTAAATGTAAACTCTCATGAAAAGTTTGTCCTAACTTCTCAAAACATAAATGATGAGTACGAGCCTCTGTATTCCTAGAGCATACCTCAGTTCTAATTTTTTGGAAATCCTAAATCTCTTTTTCTAAAAGTTAACTGTGTGTGCATCACTGAGTTAACAACAACAAAGAAGTATTAATTAACATAGCAGCATAATTTGGCTATAGCAGCAAATTGCCGGAAAATACTTGATTAGTTAAGGGAAAGCATGAAATGATGGGAAAACATCTCCACTCTGAGTAGGAAGAGAACAGTGGCTTTCAGAGGTGTGGTAACAGTGGTGGATGGGTCAGCAACCGTAGAGCAAACCATGGCAATCTACCTGAATAGCTCTGGGGTGTGACCATGAGGACGGCGGCGTAAGCACCCATGAGGAACCCAGAAACAGAGCTGTATCTCCTTCTTTGTACTCGGTGAGATTCCAACGCAGGGGTCACAGGAGTTAGTTAAGAGTTAATTAGAGTTTTATGATAGTGACATAAACTGTTTATCTCTTCTGTGTGGCCTGAGGAAATAAGATGAATTTGAAGTGAAGACATGACACCATAGTTTTTATTTTTTTTTAATTTTTATTTTTACTTTATTTTACTTTACGAATCGCCAGTCTATGTTCGATACAGGATACAGGATGCTTGGGGTTGGTGCACGGGGATGATCCAGAGAGATGATATGGGGTGGGAGGTGGGAGGGGGGTTCAGGATTGGGAACTCATGGACACCCTAGTTTTTAATATGGTCTTGATCCTCTGAACTGATAAGTGTGAGTGGTATAGAGAAGATTATGGGCACGACTCTGGTTCTTTTTATGGGAGCTTGGAAGGCCTGCATCAAACACATTCCGTTCTATTTGATTTTTGTCCTCAGCTTCTTGAACTTTAACCCATGCTGTAGTTTATATTTTCTTGTGTTAAACTGATACGTATTATTAAACTCAATGCCACACGTTTTCATTAAGTGTTTAGTATGGAAAAGAGAGGTCTTAGTTTTATGTTTACCCCTTTCCCCTTTCTTAATTTTGACTCTAATAGTTAACAGCACGCAATCAAAATACACTTCAAGACAGAAAATCGTGAGTTCCATAAAAGAATTACAAGAAAAGTGCTTGACTGTTCAAGGAAGACACCACAGCCTCCAGAGCGGGTACTGACAATGAACAGAAAGCATCTAAGATGAAGCTCAAAGGATGGCAGATTTTATTTGAAACATGGAATCCTTCTCTCAGGGTCAAACAAATGTCATGACCTGATTCTTCTTTCCTACCTACCCCACTTATTCTCGTAACCAACATTTGTCACCTGCTTGAGAATCTGTACCATGCATGAGCTGACAATTTTATCTCTAATCCACAAGACAAGATTCCGTATAATTATGAAATATCGTTAATACAATCAACATCTTTTTGAAAAGCATTTGCTAGAGAGCAGAATGGTGGTTATCAGGTGCAACGGGGTGGAGGAGTTGGAGAGATGTTGGACAAAGAGTACAAATTTCCACTTACGAGAATATGAATAAGTTCTGGGGATCTAATGTATACCCTTGTGTCTATAAATAACAATATAGTGTTCTATACTTTAAAATTCATAAAATACTAGATATTAAATGTTTTCATCACTAAAAAAAGGTAATACTATGTAATATGTTGGATGTGCTAGCTAACATCTATGGTGGTAAACATATGGCAGTATATAAGCTGATCAATACATTGTACACATTAAACTCACACAAAATTATATAGTAATTATATCTCAATAAAGCTGCAAAAAAAAAAAAGTAAAAAATAGAGGTTTCCCACAGAAGAGTCATTAATTGAGGCCTTATAGTATCTGCCGGAGAAGGCAATGGCACCCCACTCCAGTACTCTTCCCTGGAAAATCCCATGCGCAGAGGAGCCTGGTAGGCTGCAGTCCATGGGGTCGGTAAGAGTCAGACACGACTGAGCGACTTCACTTTCACTTTTCACTTTCATGCATTGGAGAAGGAAATGGCAACCCACTCCAGTGTTGTTGCCTGGAGAATCCCAGGGACGGGGGAGCCTGGTGGGCTGCCATCTATGGGGTCGCACAGAGTTGGACACGACTGAAGTGACTTAGCAGTAGCAGTAGCAGTATCTGCATTGGTATATAATGACATTTCTGGTTAAGAAGGAGAAGGCAACGGCAACCCACTGCAGTACTCTTGCCTGGAAAATCCCATAGACGGAGGAGCCTGTTGCGCTGCAGTCCATGGGGTGGCTAAGAGTCGGACATGACTGAGTGCCTTCACTTTCAGCACTGGAGAAGGAAATGCCAACCCACTCCAGCGTTCTTGCCTGGAGAATCCCAGGGACGGGGGAGTCTGGTGGGCTGCCGTCTATGGGGTCGCACAGAGTCAGACATGACTGAAGTGACTTAGCAGCAACAGCAGCAGCTGGTTAAGAAACACTGAATATAACATCTCACAAATACATCTACCAGTTCTTGGACTGATCCAAATGTTAAGAATTCTTTCAATGGCTAAGTCCAGTGAGAAAGTCTCTTATATTAGGAGAAAGGGGTTAATCACTATAAGAATAAGAAAAAACAGAGTAAGTTTGGACTCAATATTTGATTGCTAAAACAATTAGGCCAATTTCAAAATTTTTTAAAACAAGTGAGATATAAATGAAAATAAACTACATTTTTTCCTCAATAAGATATACATGTTCTATATAACTATATGAGCCAAACGTATATATGCATGTGTGCCTATATAGGTAAATATGTTTTTTCCGATTATGGGAATCTAACTAACTGAGGCAGCAGAAAGCAGCAGCTGTCTAGTAACACCAATAAGCAGATAAGCCCACATTATTTCTCTACTAGACTGTAATACAAAATATGGGATTCCATATATCATCTTGCAGTCCCTTACTATACAATTTCATGGCCAAAAGACCACATGAATGCCTATGGGAGGAAAGAGAGAACACGAGCAGAAGGTTTCTCTCCTTAGCCTTCTTCATTTTAAATAATTATATGGCTGACAGTGAGCTAAGAACTCGATTCCTTTTCCTTTTTTCCACAGGCAGTGATATGATTCACTTCACAGAGATACTCATGGTTAGAACCAGAAAAGAACTGGAAATTAACAAGTGGAACCTGTTTCCCTCTTATTGCACATGAGTGATTAATCAAACTTTTAATAACAGTTGAATTCTTGCATGACTGGGAAGAAAAATCTCAATGTGGAATGTTGACACAGCTCAGCAAAAAACTTTTAAAGCAATCAAGTGCTGAGATTCAATGACACACAGTTCAGTTCAGTTCAGTCGCTCAGTCGTGTCTGACTCTTTGCGACCCCATGAATCGCAGCACGCCAGGCCTCCCTGTTCATCACCATCTCCTGGAGTTCACACAGACTCATGTCCATCGAGTCTGTGATGCCATCCAGCCATCTCATCCTCTGTTGTCCCCTTCTCCTCCTGCCCCCAATCCCTCCCAGCATCAGAGTTTTTTCCAATGAGTCAACTCTTCTCATGAGGTGGCCAAAATACTGGAGTTTCAGCTTTAGCATCATTTCTTCCAAAGAAATCCCAGGGTTGACCTCCTTCAGAATGGACTGGTTGGATATCCTTGCAGTACAAGGGACTCTCAAGAGTCTTCTCCAGCACCACAGTTCAAAAGCATCAATTCTTCGGCGCTCAGCATTCTTCACAGTCCAACTCTCACATCCATACATGACCACTGGAAAAACCATAGCCTTGACTAGACGGACCTTAGTCGGCAAAGTAATGTCTCTGCTTTTGAATATGCTATCTAGGTTGGTCATAACTTTCTTCCAAGCAGCAAGCGTCTTTTAATTTCATGGCTGCAGTCACCATCTGCAGTGATTCTGGAGCCCCAAAAAAGATAAAGTCTGACACTGTTTACACAGTTTCCCCATCTATTTCCCATGAAGTGAAGGGACCAGATGCCATGATCTTCGTTTTCTGAATGTTGAGCTTTAGGCCAACTTTTTCACTCTCCTCTTTCACTTTCATCAAGAGGCTTTTTAGTTCCTCTTCACTTTCTGCCATAAGGGTGGTTTCATCTGCATATCTGAGGTTATTGATATTTCTCCCAGCAATCTTGATTCCAGCTTGTGTTTCTTCCAGTCCCGTGTTTCGCATGATGTACTCCGCATGTAAGTTAAATAAGTAGGGTGACAATATACAGCCTTGACATACTCCTTTTCCTATTTGGAACCAGTCTGTTGTACCATGTCCAGTTCTAATTGTTGCTTCCTGACCTGCATATAGGTTTCTCAAGAGGCAGGTCAGGTGGTCTGGTATTCCCATCTCTTTCAGAATTTTCCACAGTTTATTGTGATCCACACAGTCAAAGGCTTTGGCATAGTCAATAAAGCAGAAAGAGATGTTTTTCTGGAACTCTCTTGCTTTTTCCATGATCCTGCAGATGTTGGCAATTTGATCTCTAGTTCCTCTGCCTTTTCTAAAACCAACTTGAACGTCAGGGAGTTCATGGTTCATGTATTGCTGAAGCCTGGCTTGGAGAATTTTGAGCATTACTTCACTAGCATGTGAGATGAGTGCAATTGTGCGGTAGTTTGAGCATTCTTTGGCATTGCCTTTCTTTGGGATTGGAATGAAAACTGACATTTTCCAGTCCTGTGGCCACTGCTGAGTTTTCCAAGTTTGCTGGCATATTGAGTATAGCACTTTCACAGCATCATCTTTGGGGATTTGAAACAGCTCAACTGGAATTCCATCACCTCCACTAGCTTTGTTCGTAGTGATGCTTTCTAAGACCCACTTGACTTTACATTCCAAGATGTCTGGCTCTCGATTAGTGATCACATCATCATGACTATCTGAGTCGTGAAGATCTTTTTTGTACATTTCTTCCGTGTATTCTTGCCACCTCTTCTTAATATCTTCTGCTTCTGTTAGGTCCATACCATTTCTGTCCTTTATCGAGTCCATCTTTGCATGAAATATTCCCTTGGTATCTCTAATTTTCTTGAAGAGATCCCTAGTCTTTCCCATTCTGTTGTTTTCCTCTATTTCTTTGCATTGATCACTGAAGAAGGTTTTCTTATCTCTTCTTGCTATTCTTTGGAACTCTACATTTAGATGACTATATCTCTCCTTTTCTCCTTTGCTTTTCACCTCTCTTCTCTTCAAAGCTATTTGTAAGGCCTCCCCAGACAGCCATTTTGCTTTTTTGCATTTCTTTTCCATGGGGATGGTCTTGATCCCTGTCTCCTGCACAATGTCATGAACTTCATTCCATAGTTCATCAGGCACTCTATCTATCAGATCTAGGCACTTAAATCTATTTCTCACTTCCACTGTATAATCATAAGGGATTTGATTTAGGTCATACCTCAGTGATCTAGCGGTTTTCCCTACTTTATTCAATATGAGTCTGAATTTGGCAAGAAGGAGTTCATGATCTAGCCACAGTCAGCTCCTGGTCTTGTTTTTGTTGACTGTATAGAGCTTCTCCATCTTTGGCTGCATAGAATATAATCAGTCTGATTTTGGTGTTGACCATCTGGTGATGTCCATGTGTAGGGTCTTCTCTTGCATTGTTGGAAGAGGGTGTTTGCTATGACCAGTGCATTTTCTTGGCAAAACTCCATTAGTCTTTGCCCTGCTTCATTCTGCATTCCAAGGCCAAATTTGCCTGTTATTCCAACCACCTAATACCCAAGAAAACTATATAACAAGAACCTTGAGGGGAAGACTGCTGGTTCCCTCTCTCTTAAAAGGAGAAACATTTAATGAGATAATTGTATTTCCTATATACAAGTTAGTATTATATTAAAAACAAAACAAAATCAAAACTTATTCATCTAGATGCGTGCTATAGAGAAGCTGAATATCAGAGATTTGTTTTTAAGCAACATTAAGTGCTAAGGTGCTTAGTCACTCTGCTGGATCCAACTCTTTGTGATCCCATGGCCTGTAGCCTGCCAGTCATCACTCATTCTCAGAGAAATGCAAATCAAAACCACAATGAGGTACCATTTCATGCCAGTCAGAATGGGTGCTATCCAAAAGTTTACGAGCAATAAATGCTGGAGAGGGTGTGGAGAAAAGGGAACCCTCTTACACTCTTGGTGGGAATGCAAACTTGTACAGCCCCTCTGGAGAACAGTGTGGAGAGTCCTTAAAAAACTGGAAATAGAGTTGTTATATGACCCAGCAATCCCACTGCTGGGCATACACACCAAGGAAACCAGAATTGAAAGAGACACGTGTACCCCAATGTTCATCGCAGCACTGTTTATAATAGCCAGGACATGGAAGCAACCTAGATGTCCATCAGCAGATGAATGGATAAGAAAGCAGTGGTACATATACACAATGGAGTGTTACTCAGCCATTAAAAAGAATACATTTGAGTCAGTTCTAATGAGGTGGATGAAACTGGAGCCTATTATACAGAGTGAAGTAAGCCAAAAAGAAAAACACCAATATTGTATACTAACGCATATATATGGAATTTAGAATGATGGTAATGATAACCCTGTATGCGAGACAGCCAAAGAGACACAGATGTATAGAACAGTCTTTTGGACTCTGTGGGAGAGGGCGAGGGTGGGATGATTTGGGAGAATGGCATTGAAACATGTATATTATCATATCTGAAACGAATTGCCAGGCCAGGTTCTTTGCATGATACAGGATGCTTGGGGCCGGTGCACTGGGATGACCCAGAGAGATGGTATGGGGAGGGAGGTGGGAGGGGGATTCAGGATTGGGAACACGTGTACACCCATGGCAGATTCATGTCAATGTATGGCAAAACCAATACAATATTATAAATTATAAAGTAAATAAATAAAATACAGTGTGGGAATCTGGATGGTAGATATTACACTGTATTTATCTTTGTATCCTCAAGATATTTGACATACAGATATTTAATAACTATTTATTGACTGAATTAGTGAGAATAAAATTATAACAAAATGATTCTCTGCAGTAAATCAAGAGTGCATTTGCAGTTTGTCCAAGTAGTACATTCAGACCTTCACTAATATTTTATATAGTTAAGAATTACAGGAAGCATTTTTAAAGATATAAAACAATATTTGATGCATCTTAGCATCTGATAATGCAAGGCAAAATTAAAAAAAAAACATATCATGTAGTAGTATTTAGATGGCTTTGGTAATTGAAAGCAATTTGACACAGAAATGAAAAAAATTGACTTAGAAGCTAGTGTGGATTATATTAACACTATAATGCCACACGGTGTGCATATTTTAGCATTTCAAGGGAAACGCTTTTCTCAATCTAGAGAACAAGTGAAAACAGAAGCAGTCTTAAGAGAATATGATGATTAGCACAGAAAGGGGTAAAATCATAAGAAAGGAACAGTCTTTCTCTCCTTTGGTTTGGAGAAATTCAACTGAAATTAGAGCCTAATATATGGCTATTATTTCATCTAATATCTTAGCAATTAGTTTCAGGCTGCCTTGTTAAAGTTCATAGCCTCCAACAACAATAACATTTGTAATTCCTTTCTCTATAATGAAGGTAATTTCTATCAAGGAAATAACATTGATGTACAATCAAACTTCAACATGAATTCCAATTTTTAAAAAAATTTCTTAAGATCAACAACTCAAACTGCTTTTCCTACACATTTCAACCATTCCTTTACAGCATACAGACAAACTTGAGGATAATGACAGTGGTATAATGATGACAATACCCAAACCTACCTCTCAACTATTTAACCGAAGTTGAAAGTGAAAGTCGCTCAGTCATGTCTGACTGTTGCAACTCCATGGATTGGAACCTCTGTCCATGGAATTCTCCAGGCAAGAATACTAGACTGGGTTGCCATTCCTTTTGCCAGTCCATCTTCCGAATCCAGGGATTGAACCCCGGTCTCCTGCATTACAGGCAGATTCTTTACCATCTGAGCCAGCATAGAAGCCCATGTAACCAATGACTTCTTACAAATTTGAAAAGTTACAAAATGTAATACATCACAAATGCTCCTGGGTATGAAGTGAGCAAAGCACTTTTTATGTAGATTACCTAATTTAATTTTAGCAACACCATCAAAGAAGTAAATATGACAATTATACTTATTTGGAGAAACCTAGTGATGAGAAAGAGCTTCCCCAGTGGCTCAGTGGTAAAATGTTCGCCTGCAATGCAGAAGCTGCAAGAGACAGAGGTTCAATCCCTGGATGGGGAAGATCCCCTGGAGGAGGGCATGGCAACCCACTCCAGTGTTCTGGCCTGAAGAATCCCATGGACAGAGGAGCCTGACGGGCAACAGCTCATGTGGTCACAAAGAGTCTGGCATGACTGCAGTGACTTGGCACACATGCAGTGATGAGAAACGTTATAAACACCTCGAATATCACACAACTAGTCACTTACAGAGCGAAGACTCTAACTCAGGCCCTATGACTCTAAATCTTATGAAATATACCCACCTACAAAACATTACTCATTTTTAATAACTAAAAATTAAAAAAAATTGATACTATTTAATACCATATAGTTTACCTTTATTTTCTTTTGAGAAAGGGGAAAATACGATCTTGATTGAGGTTACCTTAAAATTAATATAATTTTAAAAACCAAAGACAATGCCAAAATTTGGCCTCCTTATTCATGCATCTGATGATTTAGGAAAACACTCAAACCAAAGATCCTAACAAACTTTTCTTGAATAATCTACAAAATGGAGTCAATATCATTATTTCTAAATGCCCAAAAATGCATACTTATAACTTTCATTAAATATTTGTCATGCTGCCATCTTCTGAACAATTTTACCTATTTCTAATTAGAGTTCACAATGTTAATTCAAATGGCATTTTTAGACTAATAAGGGATAGTTTTTGCTCAGTAAAAGCAAAATAAAGATGGTATATCATATTATTTCAGGTCACATGAATAATGCTTATGGATTTTAGAACTAAAATTCATCATTCCATAGAATAGTAAAATCCCAAGATACGAGTAAAATATGTATGGTAATGGTCCTATTCTTGTCCTTTTACCAAACATGGAGGTTGACTGATAATCCTTTCTAATCCTTTAGGCCAACTGTTCTAAGTATTTGTGGGTCTCTGGTTTGCTATTTTTTAAGTTTTCTTTCTTTTTTTTTTAATACTAAAAGAATGTTTCTATCCCTGTAAACCAGGGCAAGCATTCCATATTTCAAATTTGGTTAGGTAGCAAACCAGCACAAATTACAAAGTGAAAAGCTTCAGACCCAAGACACTTTAGGCAACATTGCACAGCATGCTAGATGCCACTAGTTATTTACAAAATGCTCGATGGCACCGCAGCTCTCTAATACGCTACGTAAAGACTCAGAGCAAAGACAAAAGAGCAGAGTTCTACAAATTCTGGTGTTGGGTCAGGGAAATGGTACATGGGGTGGGATTCCTATGTCATGAGGGTGCTGTATGACAGTGGCTGGGCAGCAGGATGTAGGAATCACCAGAGAAAACATCAGCTGCTAGATGGTGATCCCAAACCTAAGGAAGCGTCCACAACTTGTCCTCCAGTGGCCAGCAAGATGCAAGGCTGGCCAATATCTTCATTCCTTGCTCATAAAGTTTCCAATTTAGTCTACCAAAGGATTCACCTCCTTTCTCCACCTCTCATTCATACCAACCAATGACCATGCCCCTAACTCTACAGTGGAATATAAAGGGGAAATGTAATTGTTACCAAGCTTTTTGTTTTGTATTATCTGTTTCTAAGATAAGAAAAACAACCATTGAGATAGTCCTTTTACTAGAAATGGATAGAATAAAACCCTTACCCTCATCTCACCTTGTGTAACTAAAAAAATAAGAGTATTACTTTTTAAATGAAGCTGGAGAAGGGAAGGAGTGTCAATATGTTGTTTAACTAAGTAGATATGTTTGTCAAAATAAGGCAAAATAGGATTGAAACAGAATAATTCCCGATATTATATAAATTTGTACTCACTCTTTATGCTGATCTACTTTATGTGTGATTTTAATCTATCACATGGGCCTGTTTTAGCAAAACAATATTTCAGTTTGTCAAAGATAAAGTGCACTGTGCATTAATTTCACTGTTTTGTCCATTTTCTTTGCCAACAGGGACAGAACAAAATGTAAAGATAAGAGTGCTTCATAACAAGTTCACCCCAACGTAGCTCCTGGCCTTATCAGAGGTTAATGAGATATTCAACCTAAGAAATAAATAAAATGACATTTTGGGATCATGTTCAATGAAGCGGGTACCTACAGAAGCTCTAGATTGCAATAGTGTTCTCATAATCTGTAGAGAATACAGCAGGAACATGTCATCAATCATTTGGGACAATAATGGTACTCTGTGGAATAGAAACTATTGAACGTCAGTAGCTCCTGGGTTCAATCATGGCCCAGAACAAGTTTCTTGTTATGTCAGTACCATAAAGTAGTTTGCACGTGTCTGTGTTAATTCCATAAGTCAGTGTGTCATCAATCGTCATAACCACATAAAAACAGCCAGTGTCTGTGAAACTGAATGAACAAAGCCAGGACAGATACAATGCTGGTGTAAGGTGAGGTGAGAAATAGTAAAATTTTCCTAAAATGGAAATGAAAGTAAGTTGAGTGTAGCATGTCTAAATGAAATGCTAAGAAGCTGTCCTAGTTAAGAAGAGATTTTTGTACAAATCATATCAAAAGGAAGGTAATAAGTGGTCCTAACAGAAATGATGCACTTAGCCTATAATAACAGCTGGGAAGGGCATACAGTCTCATTTGGCATGTATAATTCCAAATTAGCAAGATATTTCACTTAAAAATTAAGTGAGAAGAATGTTAAAGTATCTCGATATTTGCAAATATAAATATACTAAGTGATAGTTATATTTCCTGATAAGATTTTTAAAACTATAATCATATAATGATAATGAGAGAATGAGGAAACATTAAGACTGAATACATGTTATTTAAAAAATTCATAGGCAATAAAGAACAAAATACTGACCTCACTCAATAAATGGACAAAACAGAAAAGAACTGATGAAGTTAATTTTAAAGATGGGAAAACACTCTCCTTCATTCACAGCCATAGAAATTTAAATTACAACAAAAGACATTTATGACTATATTTATTGGCACGACTCTTTAAAAGCTTCATTTTTATTTTAAAATTTCTATTTCTCAATCTCCCTTTGAAAGTAGGAGTAATAATAAACAAAACAGATAAAAATTACTGGCTTCCCTGGTGACTCAGATGGTAAAGAATCTGCCTGCAATGTGGGAGACCTGAGTTCGATCCCTGGGCTGGGAAGATCCCCTGGAGAAGGGAATGACTCTCCAGTATTCTTGCCTGGAGAATCTGATGGACAGAGGAGCCTGGCAGGCTACATTCCATGGGGTCCCGAAGAGTCAGACACAACCGAGTGACTAACACTTTGTTTTTGAGGTTGTGGTGAAAGTCGTAGATTTATTTATTCCTGATGGGTGATATAATCTTCCTGGAAGACATTTTGTTCCAGAAAACTTAAGAGCAGAAGAAATGTTTACAGATCTTGGCACATTTAAAGGAAATAATATATATTTTTAAAGACAGAAATTGTACAGCTTTTTTAATGGTAAAAACATAGAAGTCTTTGTGTCTTATAGAATGACACTGATTTAATGAAGTTAAACACATAAATTAGAGTCAAGATTACATAATAATTACAAGGAAAATGTAGCAACACAGACTATTATGCTTTAAAACTTTTAACTATAATAAATGCAAATGAAGACCATATAATTCTATAACATATCTATGAACAAAAACTTGGGGGGGCATAAAATGGAGACAAAAAGAACTAATCTATGTCTTAGATTATTGAGAGAGGGGATATTAAAAATATCCTTTCATTTCTTTAATGTTGTTTAAAAAATTAAAAAGAGAAATTAAAATAATGCAAAGCCTTACATAATATTCCACTTAGTTCTGGGCCAACAGAATGAAAATCCTACTCAAAGATATTTTCTGTAAGAACAGTTGTTAGAATATTTTATTATCTTTAAACACTCAAAAATTCCACACATTCCTCCCTAAATATATATTTCCACAGAAAAGAGACTGTTTTACACATTACATTGATACAGAATTGTGTTAAACATTCCCTTTTGGCTAAAGTAGCTAACAGAGAAAAAGCAACCCTTATCTAATAGTAACTAATGCATTAATTAGATCCAAAGTAATCTGAAAACAGACTGAAACAAATTAAAGCAAATTAAAATCTATTTTGAAGCAAAATGTATTCTTCCAATCTGAATCACAGAATAGGTCAACTCCTGTAAAGTTAATCTGCCTTCAGGCAGGTGAATATATAATTAACAAAGATAAATGGGTTTCTATTCTCTTCTTGAGTTTGATTAAGCTCTTTGAAAACAGGGACTGTGTCTTGTTTACTATTATATTGCCTATGACAGTGTTGGTCACACAGTAAGTTCTGGATAGATGGACAGAAAGAGTATTTAAAGGGAAAGAAAACAGTTCTTATTTCCATGATGATTCACCCTGGTGGCAGAGTCCTTCCTTTTAAAAGTTAAAACAAGAATTTCAGTAAGAAACAATCACAGCTACATATGGTTTTATCTATATGGGTAGTGCCTGGTTACCAACACTTACTGAAAGTATTATTTTTGTCTAGCTCCTAAAAGTTTATTAATCAGGTACTGAGCAGAAAGTGGGCTTCCCTGGTGGCTCAGATGGTAAAGAACCCGCCTGCCAGTCCAGAAGACCCGGGTTTGATTCTTGGGTTGGGAAGATCCCCTGGAGAAGCAAATGGCAACCCACTCCAGTGTTCATGCCTGGGAATTGCCATGGACAGATGGAGCCTTGTGGGCTACAGTCGATGGGGTTGCAAAAGATTCGGCCATGACTTAGAGAAACAACAAGAGCAAACAGAAAATAAGACAACTCTTACTATCTTAATGAATGAGTTTTGACTCTTATACTTCCTAGCTTTATAATTTTGGGTCATGTTACCACTCAATTTTCTCACCTATAAAATGTGATGATTATAGTCCTAACTTCATAAGGTCATTGGAAGGATTTAATAAATTCATGTAAAGTACTTAGAACAGCTCTGATATATGCTAAAAACCAAATAAACGTGAGCTGTTACTATCAATTATATTGACACGTTGTTACAAACTTGTCACTGACAATCTTAAAATATATTCATAAGTGCTTGTAGAAAGAGTGACTTTCACTCTAACTTGAGTTTATATTCTATTCACAGTGATAAAGAATTTCAAATGAACTCTGCAGCTATACTATAATTGATAACATTTGTGGGTTTTTTTGGCCATGCGGATATGTTCTTTAGGGTCTTCTCTGGTGACTCAGACAGTAAAGATCCTGCCTGCAATGCAGAAGACCGGGTTCAATCTCTAGGTCGGGAATAACCACTGGAGAAGGGAATGGCTACCCACTTGAGTATTCTTGCATGGAGAAGTCCACGGACAGAGGAGCCTGGCAGGCTATAGTCCATGGGGTCGCAAAGAATAGGAGATGACTGAGCAACTAACATCATTTTCTTTATGTGATTAAACATGGAAATATCCAATAACCTACTAACTTAATCAAAAACAGCAATAAGCATACTGCTAGTGTTCTTGCCTGAAGAATCTCAGGGATGGGGGAGCCTGGTGGGCTGCCATCTATGGGGTCACACAGAGTGGGACACGACTGAAGCGACTTAGCAGCAGCAGCAGCAGCAGCATGATAATGGCAACCCACTCCAGTGTTCTTGCCTGGAAAATCCCAGGGACGGGGGAGCCTGGTGGGCTGCCATCTATGTGGTCGTACAGACTGGGACACGACTGAAGCGACTTAGCAGCAGCAGCAGCAGCAGCATGATAATGGGTCGGTTAGAAGCAGTACCAAAATTCAATAAAATGACAGCAGGTTTGATTCATTTTCCAAGAGACTGGAAGCGGCAAATATCAGGAGGCAATGAGGGGATAATTGGAGGTCGCTATGAGACACTGAGAATAGAATGAGTGAGATGCCGAAATCCAAAATATAGAGCAAATTTAGAAAATACAGTCAAGGAAATTAGTAACAAAGACACAGAAACAGGGTCACAGGCCATTAAAATAACTGCCAAATGATATTATTCCTGCCAAGGATGCTTTGAATGCTTAAAAGTACTATCGTCTAACTCTTGACAGGTATGATCATCTTGACTTTTTTGGTCAAATATAAAGTCACCAATTTTTAAAAGTTAGTTTTAGTATAAGCTCAGCTGAGCTTAAAATGAGTCAACTACTAAATACTGATGTTTAATTATTCTTCACCCCTCAGCATCACAGGAGATATAATGAAGACATACAGATACTATGCATTGACTGTTTGAATACATGTGTTATACAAGGCTCTATATGTTTTCTAATGTATGATCCAAGGTTTTCAATGTGCCAATTTGGGAAAGATTTTATAGCACAAGTATCTATTTTCCCTATTAAACTTCACAGTGAGTACGAAACAGCATTTTAGGACCCCATGATAAAGTATGTTCATAATCATCCCACCATTTAAATAGGTTGATCTTTTTAAAATATGTCATTTCCAGAAGTAGAAGAGGCAGAGTTGAAGGATACTATTAAAAATTATACATTTTAATTAAACTTGGTCTAGCTCTATTAAAAGTAGGTAACATTTAAAAAGTACTTACGTCCAGAAAAGAAATTTAAGAGATAATATATTCAGATTTCTTCATGGCCAAAAGAGTTGAGAGAGGGAGAGGGCGGGATGATTTGGGAGAATGGCATTCTATCATGTATACTATCATGTAAGAATTGAATCGCCAGTCTATGTCTGACGCAGGATACAGCATGCTTGGGGCTGGTGCATGGGGATCACCCACAGAGATGTTATGGGGAGGGAGGTGGGAGGGGGTTTCATGTTTGGGAACACATGTAAGAATTAAAGATTTTAAAATTTAATAAAAAAAAATAATAAAATAAAATAAATGTCAACATCTACACACTGAAAAAAAAAAAAAAAAAGAGTAAAAGCCAAAGTGTTACGTTGCTATTGACACCAACATGGTATAAGGAAGCCTCCTTTCTTTACTCGCACTTCCCCCAGCCCTGGCTCAAATCAGACCTGAAAACAGCAGTTGGTATGCAAAGGTCTCAGCTTCAATGCTGAGAAGACTAACAAAAACTAGACCGTTCTGGGACATTTAAAAAAAAAAAAGAATAAGGAAAAATAGGCACTGCTTCAGTAAAGGGGCAAAGAGTATGATACAAAGGAAAAAATGTCACTAGAGTAAGCTTTCCATAAATGTTTGCTTCGGAGACTGAAATGCAGACTTATGCCACTCCATATCTTAGTATATATTATAAATACACAGGTACACACATAGACACATGAGTAGGTATAATTTTTCATTGTTATTCAGTCACTCAGTCGTGTCTGACTCTTTGAGACCCCATGGACTGTAGCACACCAGGCTTCCCTGTCCTTCACTATCTCTTGGGTTGAGTTGGTGATGCTATAAAGTCCATGTACATATGAGGAATAAAAGCAGTTTAAATATATTATGATAAAGCAAGCTTCATATGATCATTTCTTGTGCTATGATTATCCAGGGATTGAACCCAGGTCTCCTGCACTGCAGGCAGATTCTTCACCGACTGAGCTCCCAGGGAAACCCAAAACATACATATAATATCTATACCTATAGATATATAATCATTAAACAACCTTACGGGGTGATTGTCAGATTCTAGGCTAGCTGACTGGGAAGACTGCAGAAATGGGAGGACAGAAGGCAGTGAGCAATGCCTTCCTAGAGAAGCCTGCTGATGGCTAGGCTCTCTTCCTCCCACCTGCTATCAACCCAAATATACCCTCCCAAGCTACCTTAATCTCTGCTTGTTAATTCTATTAATATATTGACCTCTCATCTTTAATAAAGTTTGAGCACAGCTCACATGGCAACCTAACATATTTTGAGATACAAAGTATGTTTCCTGCTTTATTTTCTTAACAATGTATAACACTGTCAAAGTTTGAGGGGGATCTGTGAGCTGTCAGGAACTGAAATATCAAAGGAATGTGTGAGGTAATCACTACAACTTTACAATAAAGAAGGACCACATTGCTTGCCCTATGTAGGTGAAAGTCAATATAAATATTTGATTTAACCCATCAAGCGCTTACCTGTCTATACTCAACACTGCACTAACAGATAAAAATGTGGTAGCTGGTATGGATTGTTCACCTGAAGTCTCATGAAATGAAAGATCAAAAGGAACAATATACTTAGGGCATTGCTGATCGTTTGTAAACTTGCAATAACATGCTACATAAAGATATTATATAATTAGGTAATTACATAAGGATATTGATTATAGCAAAGAAGGCAATGGCAACCCACTCCAAGTACTCTTGCCTGGAAAATCCCATGGACATAGGAGCCTGTTGGGCTGCAGTTCATGGGCTCACTAAGAGTCGGACATGACTGAGCGACTTCACTTTCACACATTGGAGAAGGCAACGGCAACCCACTCCAGTGTTCTTGCCTGGACAATCCCAGGGACGGGGGAGCCTGGTGGGCTGCTTTCTATGGGGTCGCACAGAGTCGGACACAACTGAAGCGACTTAGCAGCAGCACCATTGATTATAGATGCAAATATATTAAATATAAATACAAATACATTTGTGCTTGTATATACACATGTATATATGTACACACATAATATACATATTCAAATTAAATATGTTCTAGTTTCAGACTCTTTGGAAATTTTTATGGGGAAGACCTTTGTGACCTTATCCAATATTGGACAATCTTAGCTTAAAAGAGATGTTAAATATTATATTTCATAAAAATAGATTATATTCCTTACACTATATTCCATGTATACTCTCTATACACACACACACATATATATATATATATACATATTTTTTTCTCTTTTCTTTTCTCCCCTCACTGATATGACCAGCATATTTTAAGCAAAACATAACATGCTTAGGATACTTATATAGCTCTCTGCTGCTGCTGCTGCTAAGTTGCTTCAGTCGTGTCTGACTCTGTGCGACCCTGTAGATGGCAGCCCACCAGGCTCCCCCGTCCCTGGGATTCTCCAGGCAAGAACACTGGAGTGGGGTGCCATTTCCTTCTCCAATGCATGAAAGTGAAAAGTGAAAGTGAAGTCGCTCAGTCGTGTCTGACTCTTCACGACCCCATGGACTGCAGTCTACCAGGCTCCTCCATCCATGGGATTTTCCAGGGAAGAGTACTGGAGTGGGGTGCCATTACCTTCTCCATATAGCTCTCTAGAGTAATCCAAAGAGTTGTTCTGTGCTTTTTTTTTTTGTTTTCTCTTTCTTTTTACATGAGATGAGCTTCTCAACAAATGACACATGCCCTAGAATCATTCATTCCTATTATCTTTTGAAAGAAACAAATGATGTTCAGCTGACTGTCATAAATCTGCCAGTCTCTCTGCCTGAGTCCTGAAAAGTTCTCTAAGTGATGCAAACATAACTGGCTTGCTTCAAAATACCTAGTAGTCCTTTCTTTTCTATTTATTTTTATGCAACTAGAAATACACAAGGCATGGAAAATGGCAAAAAGAATCCAAGTAACCAGTTTTGAAAGAACAATCTGGACAAATGGCATTAGCAAATATCTTAATCCTTGACAGTCAACTTGGTTGTGGTCAGGAATACCTCAAACTTAACCTAGGGGAAAGGCAAAAGTGTAGCCATTATGATGGGGAAGCTACTAATTCTGTAACTTGCAAGGATAAATATCACCCTCCCCTGCCCTTTGGAGAAGGGAATGGCAACCCACTCCAGTATTCCTGCCTGGAGAATCCCATGGACAGAAGAGCCTGGCAGGCTATAGTCCATGGGATCACAAAGAGTTGAACATGACTGAGCAACTAACACACACCTCCTGCCCCTGGTAAACAAAAGAACTGAAACAAATGTCACCAATAGTATGTGAGGTACCTTAAATGTATTTTCAAATGCAAATGTAGCGCATTTTCTACTATAAAATTCTTTTCCTCAAAAGTAAGCTCATTAAACTTATGTATTGAATCAATTGTTACTTGCCTGAAGGAAGTTTATAACTTATACTGTAACTTTACAAGAGATAAATAGCCACTCAAATGTTTCTTCTTTTTATGGACTTAGACTGTTCTAATTAGAAGTATTCTTAAATTAGACATATATGCAAATTGAAACACTTAACATTTGACGGCTATTAGGAAGTTTGGAAAGATAAGGCGATGGCACCCCACTCCAGTACTCTTGCCTGGCAAATCCCATGGACAGAGGAGCAGCAGGAAGTTTGGAGGAAATATGTTTAAAAAACAATAATGTGTAAATGCAGAAGGAAAATGAAATGGAAGGAAAAGAGAAGGTGACTTCCTGTACGGCCACTGCCTAGCTGTTTTACTAACTACACATACCCACTAACTCTATTTCCTCTCAGGTGTCAGAAGAAAAAACTGTTTTTTATATAATTCACAAGTGTGTAGTGAGGAGAAATTATATTCCACATGTGATGCATTCTGAGTTAATAGAAGGTTATCTGCACATCATATATACATGGCTATATACACACATAGTAGCTCAGAAGTAAAGAATCTGGCTGCCTAAGCAGGAGACGTGGGTTCAATCCCCAGGCTGGGATGATCCTCTGCAGGAAGGCATGGCAACCCACTCTAGCATTCTTGCCTGGAGAATCCCCATGAACAAAGGAGCCTGGTGGGCTACAGTCCATGGGGTCACAATGAGTTGGACACATATCAGCAACTAATCACAAACATACATATACTTTATAACTGTTATATGTAACACACCGTAAATAGTTTCACAGATCCTGATAAATCCATCAGTCTGTCTCAGTAACAAATAATGGAACTAATAAGATATTTCGCTATATTCAATGGAATGGGTCATATCTTTTATTAAGAAACCTTTTTTCTATTTGCATTTTTTGAACGAAAATCAGATGTGCACCAGCTTCAAAAATATATTCTCAACACAGAAATCTTTTAAATAACTATACAGTGGTATCTGGACTATTTTCTATATTTTTATCTTGAAAGTAGTTGTTGGTAAAGGCAATAGTGAACATTTTTCCTCTTTCTGTAAGAAACTTCCAGAACTAGCTCAAAACCTAAGCATTTCATGTTATTTCTTTCTTCGTATCTCCACCATTTCTCTATTAACATTTGATGACAAATTACTCATTATTAGTTTTGTAAATTTCAGACTACTAGAACAGTATGTTCTTTCAACAAATTTCTGTCAGCATTTGATTATATACTAATGCCTATAATCTTCTGTTATATCCTGTTTAGCTTAGAAACAGGTAAGAAGGCAGTAACATGGAACTGTATGAAAGAAGATAAAATACTGAAAATTCCCCTTTTTATTATTTTTTCTTCAAGCATATGCACTCCCATACATGTCTGTGTGTGCAGATTATTCTCTGCCTATGACTATGACTCCAATTCTGAGTCGCAGACCCAGTGATAAGCTACCAAGGTCTGCTCTCCTGAGCTACTGTCACTGTCACATTCCAGGTAACTGACAGTTTCCTAAGACACCAGTGCTATATTCTCTCATATGTTATATTCCATAGATTTTAATTACATGTAACCTAGTCCTGCCAGGATTGTGTTACTTTATTCTGAAATTTTATTTTCAAAAAAATGACATATCATTGTTTTATTTGCATTCATTGTTATCTGCCTGTAAGTTCATTATCCAGCTATAAGCTCTTCTGTTTATAAATGTACAATATCATTACCCCATGCATGCTGAGTCCTTTAAAAAAAAATAGCGTTATCAGCCTCCCTTCTTTGTCATTAACATGCAGAACATACGTCCATGCTATGAATTTGCAAAATGGCTTCCCAGGTGGCGCTAGTGGTAAAGAACCTGTCTACCAATGCAGGAGACATAAGAGACACAGGTTTGACCCCTGGGTCGGGAAGATCCTCTGGAGAAGGGCATGGCAACCCACTCTGGTAGTCTTGCCTGGAGAATCCCATGGACAGAGGAACCTGGTGGACTATAGTCCATGAGGTCACAAAGAGTTGGACACAACTGAAGCAACTTAGCACACTCACACACAGGCTGTTATGAGCTATCCTAGGGTTTGTATCAGCAACTTATATGCTTTCAATCATTTCCAATTTTGCCAATGAGACTAAATTCAGTTCAGTTCAGTTGCTCAGTTGTGTCTGACTCTTTGGGACCCCATGAATCACAGCATACCAGGCCTCCGTGTCCATCACCAACTCCCGGAGTTCACCCAAACTCATGTCCATCGAGTCGGTGATGCCATTCAGCCATCTCATCCTCTGTCGTTCCCTTCTCCTCCTGCCCCCAATCCCTCCCAGCATCAGGGTCTTTTCCAGTGAGTCAACTCTTCGCATGAGGTGGCCAAAGTACTGGAGTTTCAGCTTCAGCATCAGTCCTTCCAATGAACACCAGGATTGATCTCGTTTAGGATGGACGGGTTGGATCTCCTTGCAGTACAAGGGACTCTCAAGAGTCTTCTCCAACACCACAGTTCAAAAGCATCAATTCTTCAGCACTCAGCTTTCTTCAGAGTCCAACTCTCACATCCATACATGACTACCAGAAAAACCACAGCCTTGACTAAACGTACCTTTGCTGGCAAAGCAATGCCTCTGCTTTTCAATATACTATCTAGGTTGGTCATAGCTTTCTTTCCAAGAAGTGTCTTTTAATTTCATGGCTGCAATCACCATCTGCAGTGATTTTGGAACCCCCCAAAATAAACTCTGACACTGTTTCCACTGTTTCCCCATCTATTTCCCATGAAGTGATGGGACAAGATGCCATGATCTTCGTTTTCTGAATGTTGAGCTTTAAGCCCACTTTTTCACTCTCCTCTTTCACTTTCATCAAGAGGCTTTTTAGTTCCTCTTCACTTTCTGCCATAAGGGTGGTGTCATCTGCATATCTGAGGTTATTGATATTTCTCCTGGCAATCTTGATTCCAGCTTGTGTTTCTTCCAGCCCAGCATTTCTCATAATGTACTCTGCATGTAAGTTAAAAAAGCAGGGTGATAATATACAGCCTTGATGTACTCCTTTTCCTATTTGGAACCAGGCTGTTGCTCCATGTCCAGTTCTAACTGTTGCTTTCTGACCTGCATACAGGTTTCTCAAGAGGCAGGTCAGGTGGTCTGGTAGTCCCATCTCTTTCAGAATTTTCCACAGTTTATTGTTATCCACACAGTCAAAGGCTTTGGCGTAGTCAATAAAGCAGAAATAGATGTTTAATGGCAATATCTTATAACACACTCTATGCGATTTTGCTGTCCTAAGGTACATTTTAAAAGTCAAATAGAAATTTATCCTGACATCTGTAATTTCTAAACTGTTAAACAATATATCTCAGTGTTATGTGTGTTTCAACTACTTCTTAGAGTATATCATTTGCCTATTAATTTTGTTTATATCTTTTTTTGCATTAGAGACTTTACTCTGTAATATATATCCGGTAAACTGTACCTGTATTTTTTTCCCCTAAGCTTTCAGGCTTAGCAAGCCCATACTCCATCCAAATTTCAGAGAACGGTCATCTACAGCTTTCTTTCTTTCTTTTATTTTCTTATCTTACATGTTTTAAATTTAGATTGAAGAAATTTAGTTTATGATATGGTGTGAGGTTAGGAACTACACCCCCCCACCCAAATAGTTTATCAAATTATTACAGAACTATTGATTAAGTAATCCATCCTTGAGGAACACAGATAGAATCTTAGACATGATTTTGATGAATTTAAAATAAAAATGGACTTAAAAAAATGAATGCAGACTCTTTTACTTGCTAACATAATTAATATGCTTCTATATAGTGTCAAGCTACAAAATGGTTCATTTAATCAAGCTTATGGCTTTATACTTAATTCAAGTTTTAACTCTAGAACAATAGGATTTTATCTCTTCGCTCCCTTCACATCATGGTGTTTGAAGTAAGTTACCCCAGAAGTTGGAACTGCTAAAACAGATTTAACAATTTGAAAACATTTACAGGATATTATAATGAGAATGGGATGCTTGATTAAGAATGATATCATGCAGAGTCGGAAGGTGGGAGACATTTTAAGAATAATATGCAAAGAGAGACAATAGCATGGATCTGAGATATGGAACAAATGCGAGATTTGCAGTCATATGAGCTGAGATCTCAGTCCTGACTCTGCCATTTATTAGCTAGTTGCATAGCTTAGGTCACACAGATTAAATAACTGAGCTTAATTTTTGTCATTGAGTAAATGAGAATAACATCATTTATGTCCTCACAGCATGGCTGAGAAAAATGTCTGACAATGTAAAGAATGCACTGAAAACCAAAAAGAAATAAATGCATTTTACTATATAAAGTATCATGAATATAAATTATTATGATCATAACAAACTTATTTATAGGTCAGAATTAGAACCCATCGTATGTGGATTTAAATTTTCCACCTGGCTTCATATACTAATTCCAGCACAGAAAACAAACTGACTAGGCATTTTCTTGGGTCAGATAATAATTTATAAGAATGCTAAAATCCTGCTTGATAAAGAGGAAAATAAAATAAATGAATATAACATGTTATTAAATGTATCATATCAGTACCCATTCCATTGAACTTATCAGCATAAACTTCATTGGAAAATTAAATAGCTTTTCCAGCACCAGGAGGCAGCCAAGTAGAATGCAATCAAGGCCTTTCTTAAATGATACCAATGAGGAGACAGCTTAGTACTAGAGTAAGGACAATGAAAGGCCTTAAATCTTTGACAAATTCACCTTTAATTCACTTTGATAAAAAAAGAGGCAAGTCAATAATTTAAAGTACATGACACGCTATCAACTGCATAATGAAGATAACCGAATGCAGCATTGGCGTATTACAATATAGGAGACATGAATCTGGTAAAATTAGAAAAACAAAAGGGATAAAGTTAAGGTCTATTTATTAAAGAGAACAGGTAACCGATTGCTTGATCCAGAGCTCTGGGGTAGGAAAATGGATGCTTGGGTTTTAGTTTCAAGAGGGGACTACCTCACAGAGAATTAGCGGGGCTGGGGAGTCGGGGAAGGACTCCGTAGGACGAGGACCAAGAACTAGGACCTTCTGATTTCAAATAATGGAGTGGGGTGAGGACTGGCAGTGATCCATATTCTAAAGTCCAGCCCACCTAGCTCACTCAGCTCACCTTTGACTGTCACTCTTGCTAAGGAGCAACATGGGAGAGCATCCCCAGTGAGGCTCACCCTGATGTTGCTCATCTAAAGCTGCTCGCATGTATACTTTGAAAAGTTTCTAAAAGTTGAACAAGACCAACTTTAAACACTATTGGTAGTATTAAAGGTGCTTGGTTTTGACTTCCCATCATTCTCACAAAACAAAAGTAGGCCCACAGAAAACCTTGAAACCTTTTTCCAATCAGTACTAGCACAACATTCTAGAATCCACCATCTCCCTATTTTACCCTTGTGTGATCCATGCCACTATAAACTAAAAATCTGTGTCCCTCAAAATATGGGTGGTTTAGAGACCAGTCCATTAAACTAACACAAAGAACAGGCTACAAACACCATGAATGCACACAGTTTGGTTGAAAAACACAGCACATCACTGGCAGCTAAGCAAGTGACGAGAAACCCTGATTAAACTCAAAATCTGTTTTTTGCTACTTCTTTGTTATTTAAGATTGGTAAAGCCATTTTTCCACTGTGGATATGAAATAGGTATTCTCCAACAGTGCTGGGAGTTTGTGTCCTAAGCCAAAACACCCATGCACACAGCACTCAAGTAAACAAGCCAAGGAAAAGTGCTCAGAGTAGGCAGGCTTTACTGCCCATGTGGTGACAGTCTCCACCTCTGCTTTTATCCTAAGAACTCTGCCTTCATCATACCTGCCTAGTTAAGCACCTCTCAAGGGCCTTAATGTATAGCACCAGGCAACACACACTATCGCTAGCTTTAAAGGTTACTTTTTCTAAAAATAAATCCTACTCACTTTTTGCTTTCTTTTTCTTTTTGGCTAGGCAAAGGGCAGGATTTTTTACTTTGTTAGTTACTAACTTTTTTCTTCTTTGAGACTTTAGTTTTGTATTTGAGTCATTTGGGGTTGATAATTTTTAATAAACCCAATGATTTCCTTTGGGAATAGGTGGTTTTAAATACCATTTATAATTCACTAACCATATTCCTGAGATATATCTGGAGATGTAGTGTCTAGCCATTACTTAGCATTGAAGGAAGGAAAGGAGGAAAGGAGAGAGGGTGGGAGGGAGAAAGGAATCTTGAAAACAGAAGAGAATATTTGCAGAGGTCAATTTCCTTTGTGTCATTTCTCAGAGCCTTCTCTCTGGTTAATATGACCCATGGGACCATATCTTTCTTCTATTCTTCCAAATACTACTGTTGCTAGACCTCTAGTCAACCCTAGTTATTGATTATTCTGGGTTCACATATGGCTTTTCGTTAGTCAGCCTTTCTCCCGACTTTCTTTTTTCAACAGCCAGAATGCTGTTTCCATTCATCTCTTGAACTTGCTTATATATCTAAATTATTTGCTCAGCTTTTCTCTTTCTATATCTACCTAATTTTAAATAATTGCACACTCCCTTCCTTCTTTTTCTCCAGCTACAGTAGCTGTCTTGCCAACTCCTCTGGCTGTTGCTTACCTTTTTTCATTTCTTAGGTTTCCACTGGCACCCTGGCAGGCACATTCTCATAAATATCTATGGAATCCAAAGCAAGCAACACAGAAATTCAAAATTTAACAATTATTTTGCACCAGTCTACAGACAGAAGGTTTTCCATGCTGCATGATATGATATAAATGTGCTTCTATTACCATAAAAAAGTTTTAAAATTATTTTTTAAAGCATGCACATACAAATGTAATTAAAATGCTCTGTAGCATTATAAATTCAAAGTAATTTAGACAACAATCTCTGTTGCTTTTACTGAGAAACTAACATCTGTCTGTTATTGCAGTTATACAGAGTAAAGAACTCAATTAATTTCATTCCTGTGGTAGTTAAACTATGTACTCATTATTGAACAGTCTGAAGTTAAAATCAATTGAAACAGTAGAGCAAACGTCCACTAATTTTTCAACAAATTAGTTGCACTTCCCTTTCCTTCTCATCCCCAAAACTACTGGTTAAACAGGAAGAAGCAATAGTAAAGCCATTTTCTTACCATCACAGCCATTTATATTGGATAGAGGAGTCTACTGATTGTGCTTCCTCCATTTCCCATCATATTACGTTCCTATCCGCCTGTAACGTTCTCCTGAACCCATTCTGTGGAAAGACTCCAATAACTATGTCATCACCAAACCTGAAGACCTAACATCCTTTTACTTTTCAACTTTGGAGAAGTTGATAATGCTGTTTTACTCCCTAATGCTCTTACATAAATAAACAAACAAACAAAAAAATGCTTTCTCTCTTTGGGTCCTGAGATGTGGCATCAGTTTTATCTTTTCTCTTAACACTCTCTTGGCAAATTCTTTCCAACCCCCATTCTAAATGGAGGCATTATTCTCCAAGATTTTATCTATAAGCCCTTCCTTTTCTGCTCCAAACACTCTTCTTTGAATTCACCTATTATCTTTTTGACAAAAATTCCCAAGTATCTCTCCAGATAGAAACTTCTAACTGTATGCTTAAAATCACCCAGAGTATGCTAGCATCATTACAAATCCATCATAATTTTCATCCTGCTCTCTTCCTCTGGTAGATATCATTCCTAACTGCCTGGTTTCCCCAGAGTATCCCTTTTATTCAACTGTCCTGGCTCAAAGCTTTCACTTACTGTCAGATTCTTTTCCTCCCTTGTCCCATATGTTGTCAATTTCCCAATTCTACCGCAGGGCTGTTTCATTCCCACTGCTACAAACTAGCCAAGATACTTGGTCACATCTCATACAGATGATAATAATAATAGCTTCTTAACTGGTCTTTAATCCCTAGTCCTTCGTCATTTTCCAGGTTTCTGCCTGATTGAAAGGCAGTTTATGACCCTACTCTTTGGTATTCCAGGATGGTAATCTCCACTATATGAATCCCAAGGTCATCATGTTACTTACTACTATACAAGTTACTCATATTGAATTGATATGGGAAAAAGAAAAAAATAAAATAAAATGTAGGTAGAGTGGAAAGTCAGGATGAGGTCATTCCTGGTAAAAATCATTTAGCAATAAAACATCCCTTTCATTCTAGAAATAGGAATTGAGAAAGTGGGCCTCAGGTAGATAAGCAAGAGAACGTAGCTTTTCTTGGTCTATATTCCATGATCATAAAATCCAGGATGATTATCCCAAATGAGTATCAAATGACATTTAAAACATGGATGCAGACCAAACTGAGGGGTTGAAATAAAGCCTTTCATTTTCCATAGGTCTCCACGTGGAATGGGTCAGGCCTGGTGGGCCACATTAGCTAGAGGGGGATTCAAATTCTACAGTTTGCAAACCAGATTTTTTTTTAGATTTCTTATACTTTCCCTGCTTCTCCGTTAGCAAAAGTCTTGATTAAAATATCAAGGTTTCTTAGTTGTGTCAAAGAAAATGAAGCAGCCCCAAACCTGTCCCGTGTGGGTTTATCAAACAAAAAGCTTTTATGACCTTATAAAACGTGCTGGAAATCAAGGAGGAGCACGGATTACGCAAAACAACTGACGCCACATTACTGACAACTTTTCGAGAAAAAGCAATTGAACGGTAAAAAGAGAGAATATTTTTATTTCACAATGACTCTGGGCAAATCCTCTCCATACCATTGTGAGAAAGGCATATGAGTGGGATAACAGTACATTTGGATAGAGTTTCATTTGGTTGAAAAATTGAATTCAAAGTCTATTAATTATTAGATTGATGTCAATCCAGTAGGAGGTTTCTGATAGTTAGTTCCAGGCATTTCTTCTTGTTCCTGTCTTTTTCAGCATATCAGTGACACAGAAGATGTTTGAAGGTATACTTGTTAAATTTGCAAATGACACAACATCTGAAGAGATCTAATAAGATAGATGACAGAATCAGGATTCAAAGTTTTTGTAAAAGGTAGCAGTGCTGAACTGAAACTGAACAAAATTAAATTTAACAAGGATAAACTCAAATCTTACAGGTAGTTTTTTTTTTTTTTAAATCAATGGCATAGGTCCAGGATTTCGGATTATCTAACTTGATTGTGGTTTGTATTTTTTTTTTTTAAGAAACGAGGATTTTAGTTGTCCATAGAGTCAACATGTGCTCACTGCAAGATGCAATGACTATAAAAGGTAAAAGTCTTGGTCTGTCATTGATACTCTAAGATGGGAACCTATACTCAACAGATTTGATTTTTAAACCTATAATATGTAAGACATCATTCAGTTGTATTCTGCAAAGATAATGGCTCTATTTGGAGTGTTAGGTTAAATAATGTATGACATTGTAGGAGGAGTTTTGATAACTTATAATACATGAGAAGGGGAGTGACCAATATTCTGGAGAGGTCAATGATCAAGGGACAGTTGACGAAACTATATATACAGACTGTAGAAAGCACCTTGGGAAAAGAGAACACAATGGAAAAGAGCTGCAAATATTTGAACAGCTATCATGAGAAAGAGGTAAGTCTTAGATTCTGTATTGTCCCTAAGGGCAGAACTGAGTGAGAGCTTACAGGGAGACAGACCACAATTCAGTACAAAGAATATATTTTTAATGGAAAAGGAGCCTACACCTTATCTTTGACAAAGGAGGCAAGAATATTCAATGGAGTAAAGACAATCTCTTTAACAAGTGGTGCTGGGAAAACTGGTCAACCACTTGTAAAAGAATGAAACTAGATCACTTTCTAACACCACTCACAAAAATAAACTCAAAATGGATTAAAGATCTAAATGTAAGACCAGAAACTATAAAACTCCTAGAGGAGAACATAGGCAAAACACTCTCCGACATAAATCACAGCAGGATCCTCTATGATCTGCCTCCCAGAATTCTGGAAACAAAAGCAAAAATAAACAAATGGGATCTAATTAAAATTAAAAGCTTCTGCACAACAAAGGAAACTATAAGCAAGGTGAAAAGACAGCCTTCAGAATGGGAGAAAATAATAGCAAATGAAGCAACTGACAAACACCTAATCTCAAAAATATACAAGCAACTTATGCAGCTCAATTCCAGAAAAATAAATGACCCAATCAAAAAATGGGCCAAAGAACTAAATAGACATTTCTCCAAAGAAGACGTACAGATGGCTAACAAACACATGAAAAGATGCTCAACATCACTCATTATCAGAGAAATGCAAATCAAAACCACAATGAGGTACCACTTCACACCAGTCAGAATGGCTGCGATCCAAAAATCTGCAAGCAATAAATGCTGGAGAGGGTGTGGAGAAAAGGGAACCCTCTTACACTGTTGGTGGGAATGCAAACTAGTACAGCCACTATGGAGAACAGTGTGGAGACTCCTTAAAAAATTGCAAATAGAACTACCTTATGACCCAGCAATCCCACTGCTGGGCATACACACCGAGGAAACCAGAATTGAAAGAGACACATGTACCCCAATGTTCATCGCAGCACTGTTTATAATAGCCAGGACATGGAAACAACCTAGATGTCCATCAGCAGATGAATGGATAAGAAAGCTTTGGTACATGTACACAATGGAGTATTACTCAGCCATTAAAAAGAATTCATTTGAATCAGTTCTGATGAGATGGATGAAACTGGAGCCGATTATACAGAGTGAAGTAAGCCAGAAAGAAAAACACCAATACAGTATACTAACACATATAAATGGAATTTAGAAAGATGGCAATGATGACCCTGTATGCAAGACAGGAAAAAAGACACAGCTGTGTATAACGGACTTTTGGACTCAGAGGGAGAGGGAGAGGGTGGGATGATTTGGGAGAATGGCATTCTATCATGTATACTATCATGTAAGAATTGAATCGCCAGTCCATGTCTGACGCAGGATACAGCTTGCTTGGGGTTGGTGCATGGGGATGACCCACTGAGATGTTATGGGGAAGGAGGGGAGGGGGCTTCATGTTTGGGAACACATGTAAGAATTAAAGATTTTAAAATTAAAAAAAAAAAAAGAAAGTAAGGCATTCCAGTCATTAGACATTTCTCTCTCAGGTGCATTAAGAAAAGTACTGCTGTGCTGGAAAAAGAAAACAAAAGAGATGATCCTCTAAGGTCCCCTCAAACAAACCAGATTTCATTATTTTATGAAACAAGTGTTACCCCAAATCATATGAGAATCACAACTTCAAAGTTTTCTACCATTTTTCAATCTGCTACTCATTCAGAGTATTACAGTTTGGATGCTATGCAAGCAGAATTCCAGACTGCCCTAACATTACTAAGATAATGTTTCGAGTTCATTTGCCAATCATAATGATTGGTCTCACTGAGCTATAAATGCTCTAACCCAATCTTCCACGTTCCAGAGGAATATTTGTAAAATAGCTAGCTGGATTTTGAATTTCAGTTTGTGATTGTGGAGTAGAGATTTTCTCATGTGAAGCTAAACGAAAAAAACCTGCCTCATTAGACTATGAGCTAAATAGTTAAACTCTCAGCCTTTCTGCTTTGCAACCTTTCTCCTACTACTCTATGATATAAATTTATACATGTATTTATATATACATGGTATATGTACATCTGCATGCCTGTATGTGTATGTATAGACAATATGCATGGGTGCACATGTGTTCAACCCTTTGCAACCCTTTGGATTGTAGCCTGCCAGGCTCCTCTGTCCATGGGATTCTCCAGGCAAGAAAACTGGAGTGGGTTGCCATGCCCTCCTTTTGGGAATCTTCCCAACCCAGGGATCAAACCCAAGTTTCTTAGGTCTCCTGCATTGGCAGGCGGGTTCTTTCCAACTAGCACCACTGGGGAATGTATGTATGTCTAAAAAACATGACACTGTAATGACAGAAAAAAGGTGAAGGCAAATAAAAGTGACAGCAAAGCCATATGAGATTAAAACACTGTTTGCAACCAAGATGAGCTCCTAGAACGTTTTCCAGTGAAAAACTGGAGGAAAGCCCTTGTTTGCCAATGGTGGGGAAAGGACAAGAAGAGCAGAAAGGGAAAGAGGAAAGTAAAGCTCATGGTCCTGGTGGCAGATGACTCAATCAAGAAATTATAATTGCATTCCATAAAAGTAAAATTTGTCCCAATGTAATATTTTCTCACAATAATCATCTGATTATTTGGCCATAATTAGAAATATTGGTCCAATAAAAATCACAATGGGCAGTTTCACCTGGTATGGGGTTACAGTGCTACAGAGCAAAAGAAGCTAGTCAGAAGTGAACTGGCATCATCAAATTACATTTTCCTGCTCATTAGTGTTTGAAGATTAGAGCATTCAGTTTCATCATCAAAGAACCCACAAAATACAAATACTGTCCATTTTCTTTCTCATTTTTTTGTGGTTCATGCAGCACATATTTGTGTTAATGAGTACATGACTTTTTAAATGGTAGCTGTAAAACAAAATAGCACTATTTGCATTTCAGAGTAATCCGTAATATCCAGCTTGAATTTTGTCCAGGACTAAAATGGTGCTAAAGAGAATCTGTCTCATGCTGATCAGTTCAAAATCTGAAATTGTAGCTTTAAAAATCTGCTGCAAAATGATAAAAATGCTTCTTGCATGTAACATTAAAATCTGTAATAGACCCAGTTTAATGCTATGAAAGCAAAAATAAGCAACGTTCACCTTTTGAAAAGACTGCAGTCTACAGAAATTTGACTTTACTCCATTATCACCCAGGACCTTCTTAACTCCTTCATCTGATCTCTGTCCTTTCCACTGTCCTGAAACTGTCCTGGCAGCATCTGAAATCTGACCAAGGTCAACAAATTCAACAACTTTTTCATTCTCAACCCATCGATTTTCTCTTTATAATTTTAGATTGTCGATTAATCCCTGCTTCCTGAAATTTTCTCCAACAAAGACTTTCTAAACACTGCTTTCACATGATTCCCCCATCCAGCTGCTCGAACTTTTCCTTCTCTCTGTGTGTGTATTAAGTGGCTTCAGTCGTGTCTGACTCTTTGCGACCCTATGGACTGTAGCGTGCCCATGGGGCTCCACTGTCTATGAGATTGTCCAGGTAAGAATGCTGAAGTGATTTGCCATGCCCTCCTCCAGGGGATCTTCCTGACACAGGGATCGCACCTGTGTCTCTTACGTCTCCTGCATTGACAGGCAGGTTCTTTACCGCTAGCAACACTTCTGGCAACTCTCATTTCCATATTCAAATGAGATAGCCACCAAAGTTCTGTGGTGAGCCTTCTTCTTTTCTCTTCCCTAGGGACCTTTTTAAATTTCATACTTATAATGATTTATTTTGTAGGGATACCTGAAAAAAAGATATATATATATATAATACTCTGGCAAATGTTACAGCAGGCAGTTAGTTAGGTGTGAGCAGAGAAATGGGGCCAAGGGCCAAGTGGCAAGAAATCCTCATCTTGTAAACACTGGGGGTCCATCGGCAGTCAGAAGAAAGAAGGGACCTTCAGACTGACAGGAAACTACAGGTCTTGGATGATCAGTTTCCCAGAGCAGGCAAATAAAAGTGGGGAAAAGTGGGAATCTCCTGCTTCCTAATGTAACCTTTTGCTCACCGTGCTTTCATTATGATAAAAAGAGCCTCACAGAAAAGAAGTACTCATCATACACCGATGCCATGACAGTTCTGATCTAAGCAAAATGAGGAAAAAAAAACCCTCCTCCCCTCGGGAAAATGGAGCTGGGACGAAAAGCCGGCCTAGGGCCCCCAAACTCCTCCTCTACCCCTTCGTTTCTATGCTCTTCATAACCTGCTTGCAAAAGAGGCCCAGAGCAGCAGTCCCTCACCTGTCTGCCAGCTCTCTGAAAGCACCTGTGCGTGTGTGTGTGTGTGTGTGTGTGTGTGTGTGTGTGCATGTGAGCATGCACAGGCGCTGTGATCAGTCAGGCATCATTCTCTTTTGTGATCCCACAGACTATAGCTTGCCAGGCTCCTCATTCATGGGACTTTCCAGGCAAGAATACTGAAGCAGGTTGCCATTTCCTACTCCAGAAGATCTTCTCGACCTGGGGGCCAAACCCACATCTCTTGCATCTCCTGAACTGGTAGGGACATTCTTTACCACTGTGCCACCTGAGAACCCACTGAAAGGTTGAAAGTGAAAGTGTTAGTCACTCAGTCTTGTCCAAGTCTCTGCAACCCCATGGACTACTGTAGTCCATCAGGCAAATCTGTCCATGGAATTCTCCAGGCAAGAATACTGGAGTGGGTAGTCTTCCCTTCTCCAGGGGATCTTCCCCACCCAGGAATTGAACCTGGGTCTCCTGCATTGCAGGCGGTTTATTTACCTACTGAGCCATCAGGGAACTTAACAAAAAGGATGTGATAAGTTCACATGTGGTAAGATCCTTTAAGAATCAAGTCCAACATTTGGGTGATGTTTGTCTGTCAGCTTGACTTTGAGAATATAAAGGCTGCATTTGGGACAATGAATGCAGTGTTGGAGAGGCATGGTACATTGTTAGTCTTTTGCAGGAAACTTTCAGAGGCAGAGGAAATCTACCGGTGTGCTCCCAATTTAACCATCCTCGGCAAATGTATTGGATTCAAATGCCCTGTGTTCCATTTCAGTTGAGCCCTAGTGCTTAATTTCTTCCTGCTCACTGAGAGTGTATCCTTGCTTAAATAAACTTTTACCTCACTTTCTCAACCTCTGCACGTTTTTTCACAATGAAGAAAGAACCTTAAATTCACTGCAACACATATACCATATGTACATCTCCTTATTAGGCAACTCTAGCTATATACTCAATCTATACTTCAACTCAGAGAAGCTCAGAAACCATTTCTCCCCAGATAGAATCCTTCCTTTGAATTTATAACTTTTTCACTTACAAAAAAATTGGCATCCTTATTCAGCAAATTATTCAGGGTCACGATTGCCTTTGCATTTTTCCTGTTCACATAAAAAAAATCAAGAACCATTGAGTTATTCTTGCAAATGTAGGCAGCATTAATTCCCGCTTTGAGTTCTTCTTGCTTGCGCGATTGCAAAATTCTAATAAGTAGTTCATCCTTCTTCAGTTTTCCCTCCTCCATTTTATTCATATCTGTCAGATCAATCTTCTCAAAACCACCTCTGTTAACATTCCTCTGCTACTTAAAATTCTTCAAGGGTTCCCATACTGCCTTATGAATAAAATCTAAATTCCTTAAAAATGGCATTCAAGGCTGTTATTGATAGGGTTTCAAACTTCCTCTTCAGCAGAACTGTCTCAATACGACAAACATATCTTACACTTCTCCAGTACTCACTGTTTCTCAGATTTACTCTATACTTCCTTCACCTTTTATCTTGGTATAATTTTCTTCCTTTTTTGTCCTTAAAAAAATTTGGCTAAGCTGCCTTGCATGTGGGATCTTAGTTCTCTGAAAGAAAGAAAGTGAAAGTGAAAGTCACTCTGTGGTGTCCGACTCTTTGCAACCCCATGGACTGTATGGAATTCTACAGGCCGGAATACTGGAATGGGCAGCCATTCCTTTCTCCAGGGGATCTTCCCAACCCAGGGATTGAACCCAGGTCTTCCACATTGCAGGCAGATTCTTAACTGTGCTGCAAGGGAAGACCAAGAATACTGGAGTGGGTAGCCTATCCCTGCTCCAGCAGATCTTCCCAACCCAGGAATCAACCTGGGGTCTCCTGCATTTCAGGCAGATTCTTTACCAACTGAGCAATCAGGGAAGGCTCATATTGTTCTCTGACGGGGGATCAAACCTGTGACCCTGCATTGGAAGTGCAGAGTCTTAAGTACCATACCACTAGGAAAATCCCCATAATTTATTCTTTCTACCTTGAATTCCAGGCTCTTCTCTTCCCTATAACTTGTCTACCTCCCACAGGCTATACCAAGCTCTCAAACTACAGGAATCCCAACAAGGAATTCCACCACTTCTGTGAAGCCTTCCCTGGCACCTAGCCAGAGGTTGCTTCTACCTTCTGTAAACTCCCAGGGTATTTTGTATCACATTTTAGGGTCCATTCTTACTGTTAAGGGTACTGAGAAATGACAGCAAATAGTGAGAGGCAAAGTAAGAGGTTAATGGATGACTCATGGCCTTAAAAGAGAATAAAATTTTCACAGTTCTACAGATTACTACTTACTAACATACCATGATCTTTTTATAAAAGCAAAATATATGGCACATCATTGGTAGCAATCTGTGCAGTACGTAAAATGACCAGATAGTTCAGTTCAGTGGTTCAGTCGTGTCTGTCTCTTTGCGACCCCATGGCCTGCAGCATGCCAGGCTTCCCTGTCCATCACCAATTCTGGGAGTTTACTCAAGCTTACTCAAACTCATGTCCATTGAGTCACTGATGCCATCCAACCATCTCATCCTCTGTCGTCCCCTTCTCCTCCTGCCTTCAACCTTTCCCAGCATCAGGGTCTTTTTTAGTGAGCCAATTAGCTGCTTACTTACAAATCCTTTTACCTTGTAAAAGACTAACATTGTCACATGAATTAAAACTAGGATTGGGATGAGGATAGGGCAACGAAGGCCTTTGCTAAAAGGACAAACTCAAAGTCTCGGATCACCACAAAATAAGTCTCGCGTTCAATCAACACACATTTGACACACAGACACAGGCAAACCTCACCTCTACCACCAACACCATTTCACTAGGTGTTTGGTAGAGACTGGGCTAATTTAAAGCACAGAGCAGTAAAATACATACAGAGAAATATCATCCTGTCAAAGGGTTGTTAAATTATTGTCCTGAAAAGCTATGGATATATTAGTCTTTACAAATTAATAATAATAACCACCAATACCAAAACAATCACATTTCTTTTCCATGTATTAAAACATAATAATACCATCATATATTCTCTGTGCACCATTCTCAGAGAAAGCCCTAAACATATCCAACCTTTAACTTAAATTTGGTTGATAACTCTGCAGCACAGAGAAAAACCACTTTATGTGTAGAAACCTGGAACACAGAATGTTTATGTCATTGATCAAGGTAAGAAAAGCATCAGGGTTTTCTTGTTCCCAATCTAGGGCTTTATTCAGTAGACTAGGAAGAACAGCCAATTATCAGGGTAATGTGTGTATAAGTTCTTTTTATTTTTTTTCTTTTAAGTAGACATTTCAGAGGTTTAATAAAAGTGATGCAGAAAAAAGAAACCAACAGAAGATTCCAAAGGAAATGATTGATAGTTTTTTCTTTTTTGGCAAAGTAGTGTTTCTGCTTTTATTTATTTATTTTATTTTAATTGGAGGTTAATAACTTTCCAATATTGCGGTGGTTTTTGCCATACATTCACATGAATCAGCCATGGGTGTACATGTGTTCCCCATCCTGACCCTCCCTCCCAACTCCCTCCCCATCCCATCTCTTTGGGTCATCCCAGTGCACCCAGCCCTAAGCATCCTGTATCCTGCATCAAACCTGGACTGGCAATTTGTTTCACATATGATATTATACATGTTTCAATGCCATTCTCCCAAATCATCCTACCCTCGCCCTCTCCCTCAGAGTCCAAAAGTCTGTTCTTTATATCTGTGTCTCTTTTTCTGTCTCGCATACAGGGTCATTGTTACCATCTTTCTAAATTCCATATATAAGCATTAGTATACTGTATTGGTGGTTTTCTTTCTGGCTTACTTCACTCTGTATAATAGGCTCCATTTCATCCACCTCATTAGAAATGATTCAAATGCATTTTTTAAATAGCTGAGTAATATTCCATTGTGGATATGTACCATAGCTTTCTTATCCATTTGTCTGCCAATGGACATCTAGGTTGGTTCCATATCCTGCCTATTGTAAACAGTGCTGCGATGAACACTGGGGTACCTGTGTCTCTTTCAATTCTGGTTTCCGCTGTATGTATACCCAGCAGTGGCATTGCTGGGTCATATGGGAGTTCTATTTCCAGTTTTTTAAGGAATCTCCTCACTGTTCTCCATAGTGGCTATACTAGTTTGCATTCTCACCAACAGTGTAAGAGGGTTCCCTTTTCTCCAGTCCTTTCAGCATTTATTGTTTGTAGAGTTTTTGATGGGAGAAGGCAATGACACCCCATTCCGGTACTCTTGCCTGGAAAATCCCATGGATGGAGGAGCCTGGTAGGCTGCAGTCCATGGGGTCACTAACAGTCAGACACGACTGAGCAACTTTACTTTCAGTTTTCACTTTCATGCATTGGAGAAGGAAATGGCAGCCCACTCCAGTGTTCTTGCCTGGAGAATCCCAGGGACGGGGGAGCCTGGTGGGCTGCTGTCTATGGAGTCGCACATAGTCGGACACAACTGAAGCGACTTAGCAGTAGCAGCAGCAGCAGCAGCAGACTTTTGGATAGCAGCCATTCTGACCAGTGTGAGATGGCACCTCATTGTGGTTTTGATTTGCATTTCTCTGATAATGAGTGATGTCAAGCATCTTTTCTTGTGTGTGTTAGCCATCTGTATGTCTTTTGAGAAATGTCTGTTTAGTTCTTTGGCCCATTTTTTGATTGGGTGGCTTATTTTTCTGGAATTGAGCTGCAGGAGTTGCTTGTATAGTTTTACCGTTTCTGAAATGCAGTAATGAAGGAGAAAGGAAAATTTTATAGAGTAGAAGGATAAAAGAAAAGGAGGAAAACAGGAAACAGAAATGGGGCAAAACTGAAGACTTTCGTTCAGTGTTCTATTCTGAGCATGAATTCTGAAGTCAAGCAAATCAGTAAGTTTGGTGAGGAACCTGAAGCCAGCAAAGTTAAAGATATTCAAACATACAAAGTCAAGCCAGTTCGGAGGGAATATTACCAAGTGAACAGAACACTGGAATGCCATGAGGCCTAGGTTCCAATCCTACCCAAGCCACTTAATCGCTATGTGATACTGACAAGGTATTGAAACTCTAAGGCCTCAGGTTTCTCATTTGTAAAATAAGATTGTACAGAACATCTGAAGCCTGTTCCAGAACTAACAGCATAAGACACAGTATTTCAAAAGACAGTATCACACCCAGCTTTGCAAACTTTTCAAAGCCTATAAAGGTAGCTAGATTTGGCACTGCTCTTAATATCAAGGAACTGATGGAATCCAGAATCTAAATTCTAGATCATGAATCTGGTCCTATCACTTCATGGCAAACAGATGGGGAAAATGTGGAAACAGTGTCAGATTTCATTTTCTTGGGTTCTAAAATCAATACGGATAGAGCCTGCAGCCACAAAATTAGTAGATGCTTGTTCCTTGGAAGAATAGCTATGTCAAACCTAGACAATGTTTTAAAAAGCTGAGATATCACTTTGCTGACAAAGGTCCAAAAAAAGTCAAAACTATGGTTTTCTGGTAGTCATGTATGGATGTGAGACCTGGACCATAAACAAGGCTGATCACTGAAGAACTGATACTTTTGAACTGTGGTATTGGAGAAGATTCTTGAGAGTTCCGTGGACTGTAAGCAGATCAAACCAGTTTATTTCCTAAGAAAATCAGCCCTGAATACTCATTGGAAGGTCTGATGTTGAAGTTGAAGCTCCAGTACTTTGGCCACCTGATGCGAAGAACTGACTCATTGGAAAAGACCCTGATGCTGAGAAAGATTGAAAGTGGGAGGAGAAGGGGACGACAGAGGATGAGATGATTGGATGCATCACCGACTCAATGGACATGAGTTTGAGCAAGCTCTGGGAGTTTTTGATGGACCCAGAAGCCTGGCGTGCTGCAGTCCATGGGGTCACAGACAGTCAGACATGACTTGGGAACTGAACAACAACAACAGAATCTAAATTCACTTGTATTCAACCAACCAAATTTAACACAATAATCATGACAAAGACATTCTAGAGTATAATGTATGTAAGATAAAGGAGGGTGGAAGAGAAAGACTGAAGACAAAGGAGGAGAAAGAATGAGAGAGAACTCTGAGAAAAGGAATGTTTTTTAAAAAAACAATAAAGAAGTTATCAAGGGTGCGTGTTACCTGAAACTAAGGCACTTGACCGCCATTCTTAAGAACCATGGGTTCTGAGTAAGAAAAGACCTTCTTTGTTGATGTTGAATGGTAGAAATAGCTAGAGAAAGAACCTCTTTTGTTTAGGGTCACTTTCTAACCCATATCTTCACAATTGTACCCTGTCACTCCCTCAGTATTGGGACACAAAAAATTAATAAAGTCACATAACAATATACTGAAACTTGGAAGCACTCCATTTGGTGACATCTTCTGAAAACATCTGTGAAAGATAATGCCACCAATTGTTCTATAAAGTAGACGAATGAGTCACAAATAAATACCAAAGAAGATAAGTTGTCAGTTAATTTGTACAGTCATCATATACCTGGAAAATACCTGAATTTTCAAACATCGTTTGTCTGTAAAAATGTTTTTGTTAAGCTGCCACTAATCTTTGTAGTCTTGCCAAATGCTTAAAATGAATTTATCAGAGCAAACAGCATCTGCCTAAATGAATCATAGGCAGTTATCAACTATTTTGGTGAAAATCAACTGTAGAAATGACCAAAGTTGGGGAAAAGTTCAAAAAGGCAGTGATTCTAACTCAACCAGTAATTTCATACAAATAATCACCACGCAGGCCGACGTCAGTGTTACAAATAATACTGTTTGCCATTCAGGCCCCAGCATATAGCTGTTCTGACTGCCAGCAGAGTGAAGAAGGCAGTCAAGGCATTTCACTAACAGAGAATGAAATAATGCAGTCCCTTTGAAAAAAATTCAGTTATTTGTGAATTTCTTAAAAGTAGGGCTCAGAAGAGCTTTGTATATATATTTGTCCCCTTTGGTTTTCACTGGTCAAATAACACTTTATATTTTGCTATAATGCCAATCAGTATAGAGCTATGGCACCACCTATTGTGACATCACTTAAATGCCGATAGCAAATGACAGCCTATTAAATAGTGGAAGAACAAGATTTTTTTGTTCAAGGAAATGTGAATGATTCTTTTCTCCAATAGTGCCTACTGAGACCATAATGATATAAAAGGTGGCAGTGAATTGGAAGTCTTAAACTTGTTAGAACTTCTTTTTAATCAAACGGAAATATATTCATAATGCAATGTGTGCACATGACTATCTTGAGTAGCAGTAGGATTGTGGGTATTAGCAACATTCTTTCATCCAAGTGGCCAAAATCTGGGATAATGGGTTACCAGAATCTGGTTAGATATGCCCTTCAGAATATTCAAAAGAAATTGTTTTCTTCGCGCTCTCCTTCCTTTCCTCCTTTTCAGAAATGCATGCTAGTATAATAGCGTATTCTGACTGATGGAGTCCCCACTAAGTCACTAGGAAGGAATGTCACTCAGTCGTGTCTGACTCTTTGCGACCCCATGGACTGTAGCCTACCAGGCTCCTCTGTCCATGGGATTTTTCTAGGCAACAGTACTGGAGTGGGTTGTCATTTCCTTCTCCAGCGGATCTTCCTGACCCAGGGATCGAACCTGGGTCTCCCACATTGTAGACAGACGCTTTACCGTCTGAGCCACCAGGGAAGTCCTCTAAGTCACTAGTCTCTAAAGAAAGCCAGGGAAGGGGGAAGCGGGAGCCGGGGGCGCAGTGAGGGAGAAACAGCTCTATAATGTTGCCTGTTCATGTCAGCTCAAACTGGTTCAGGTTCTTCATCTTAAAAAATGCTTTAAGAGGTTGTTCTAATTTGGAACGTAGAAGGCAGGATCAGTCAAAAATAATTAAAACAACACTGAAATCAATTATGTGTAGTTTATGTGCATTTTAAACAGATACCTACACTTTGAAGCTTAACTCCAGGAATTGGGTTCCTAAAGATTCCCACTTTGGGTTAATTTATTATTTAAAATTTTATTATTGTCTACGAAAACAGCAAGAGGAGAGTGAAAAAGTTGGCTAAAAGCTCAACATTCAGAAAACTAAGATCATCGCATCTGGTCCCATCACTTCATGGGAAATAGATGGGGAAACAGTGGAAACAGTGTCAGACTTTACTTTTTTGAGCTCCAAAATCACTGCAGATGGTGATTGCAGCCATGAAATTAAAAGACGCTTACTCCTTGGAAGAAAAGTTATGACCAACCTAGATAGCATATTCAAAAGCAGAAACATTGCTTTGCCAACAAAGGTCCATCTAGTCAAGGCTATGGTTTTTCCAGTAGTCATGTATGGATGTGAGAGTTGGACTGTGAAGAAGGCTGAGCGCTGAAGAATTGATGCTTTCGAACTGTGGTGTTGGAGAAGACTCTTGAGAGTCCCTTGGACTGCAAGGAGATCCAACCAGTCCATTCTAAAGGAGATCATTCCTGAGTGTTCTTTGGAAGGAATGATGCTAAAGCTGAAACTCCAGTACTTTGGCCACCTCATGCAAAGAGTTGACTCATTGGAAAAGACTCTGATGCTGGGAGGGGTTGGGGGCAGGAAGAAAAGGGGACAACAGAGGATGAGATGGCTGGATGGCATCACCGACTCAATGGACATGGGTAAGGGTGAACTTCAGGAGTTGGTGATGGACAGAGAGGCCTGGCGTACTACAATTCACTGGGTGGCAAAGAGTCGGACACGACTGAGTGACTGAACTGAACTGAATAAATGCTTAATATATGCTGCTGCTGCTAAGTCGTTTCAGTTGTGTCCGACTCTGTGTGACCCCATAGACAGCAGCCCACCAGGCTCCCCTGTCCCTGGGATTCTCCAGGTAAGAACACTGGAGTGGGTTGCCATTTCCTTCTCCAATGCATGAAAGTGAAAAATGAAAGTGAAGTCACTCAGTCGTGTCCGACTCACTTAGCATTTGCAAATACTTAATCCACAACTCTTATGGTTGTCAAAAAGGTACATAAATATAAATCTAAAATGATAGAGATTTTCATAGGGAAAACACATACTTGTGGATTATCTACTGTATACATCATGCATTCTAATAGTGTATCAGAGCAACTCAAGATCTCACACAGTTACAACTGTGTTCTGGCATGAGGTCGTCTCTTGTGATACAGAAATAAAGCTAAATGGAGGAGACTATCCTTTTAGTTGTGGTATTCAGGGAGGCCTACTTGGAGGAGATGGCAATTTACCTGAACCTAAAATGATGGATGGACAGAAGAGCCTGGTAGGCTACAGTCCATGGGGTCGCAAAGAGTCGGACATGACTGAGCGACTTCACTTCACTTCACTTCAAAATGATGGATGAGATTTAGATTTTCAAAGAAATCTAGATAGAGAATATCATACAAACAAAAGGAAAAAAAGTGCAATTGTGAACAGTGAATAGAAGGTAATTCAGTTCACCTGGAGTACACAGTCTGGAGTGAGAATTTTTAGGAGACATTCTAAACTAGAGGACTGCATCTTCAAACCACAATGGATTTTGATTGTTAAAGAGCAGTATGGTAAGTTCTATGCATATGTAATAAAAAGAAAAAAGTCCCCATCAGGTATATCTGTTAAACTCTTTGTTTGAACTCTCTTCTCATCATCTAAAATAATAATTTTAAAAAAGCTTTATATTTACTGTGACTTTTCAGACAATGCATTCTTACTGGGAAATATAGGCTATATAAAAAGGAAAAGAAAATTTTCTCTTACTAATGCTTTAGTAAAAACAAAGTTTGAAAAAGAAGGTGAGAGATGCAGATGTTTCTGTGAGCAGTAATAATACCCAAGTTATTTGGCATTTTGAAAATCTAACCTGAGAAACTACTCCTGACTGTCAACTGAGTTCCTAAGTAAAACGGACATCAGGTAAAACATCATCTCCACAGTCCCTTTTGCTGGAAATCACAACAGAAGCTTCAGAAAATAATTTTTTTTGAACTTTTATTTTATATTGGAGTATAGCCAGTTACTATAGCTTCAGTTCAGTTCAGTCACTGAGTCGTGTCTGACTCTTTGCAACCCAATGGACTGGAGCACGCCAGGCCTCCCTGTCCATCACCAACTTCCAGAGTTTACTCAAACTCATGTCCATTGAGTTGGTGATGCTATCCAACCATCTCATCCTCTGTCATCTGCTTCAGATGCACAATAAAGGGCTTTAGCCATATGTATACATGTATCCATTCTCCTTCAAACTCCCCTCCTACCCAGGCTGCCACATAACACTGAACAGACTTCCCTGTGCTATACAGCAGGTCTTTGTTAGTTATCCATTTTAAATATAGCAGTGTGTATACGTCACATTCCTCAAGATAGTAAACAAACTACAAATCTATAGAGATCAAGTATCTCAGGGCGAAGGAAAAAAAGTAATCTTTGTATTCAGAAATTTGACTGCTCTCCAAATGAATTTAAAAATATTTTTAAATTCTAGAAATCTATTTTAAACCATGTATTCCATAAGCCATCAGTATAACAGGAACAAAAGTTCCTCACCTATAACACAAGCATATATATATCTATGTATACATATCTAAATGGGTCTGGGCTGGATTTAATCTGGGATTGGACTTTAGAATGCATGTGCAGAGTTGCTCAGTTTGCGAACCCATGCACTGTTATCTGCCAGGCTTCTCTGTCCAAGGGGTTTTCCTGGCAAGAATACTGGAATGGATTGACGTTTCTTCCTCCAGGGGATCTTCCTGATCCAGGGATCAAACCCAAGTCTCCTGCATCTCCTGACCGGCAGGCAGATTCGTCCCATCTGGGAAGCCCTCTAGACTGCATATAAAGTTTATATTTTCACCTATAAGATATATGGTATAATAAAAGTTGTGTGACCTATAATTCAGTGAAAGCTAATTTCTGATTTAAAAATTGCGATAAATACAAACAACAGCTTTGGATTCCATCCACATCTCTTCTATGGATGGGACCACTTCCTGTCCTCTTCTTGCCTACAGTTGCTTGACACATCTCCTATCCCCAGAAACCTTTCCAACTGTTTCTATGGCAGCAAGTCTTCTTATGTTCTCTCTCTGTATGACATGGTTTCCAAACTTACCAGCATCAGAGTATTTCACTTTTGGACCTGTCCCAGTGAACTAATTGTTGAAACTGTTAATAATATGTCAGTGAAATTCAGAGAACAAGATGGCAGAGGAGTAGGTGGACGTGGAGTACATCTCTCTCCATGGATACATCAGGAATACACCTTGAGACACAGAAGTGCTTGCAGAACACCAACTGAGAGTGAAGGAGGAAACAGAACAGGCTCTATCTTGAAAGCAGGACTCCATCTTGGGCCGGACTATGGACTTTGAGCTATGTGCCCAGTATCTATGGAAACGACATACCAACTGGAAAACCAGGCCCCTGGAAGGAAGAGCCCCGCGGCTCTTCATTGCCTAAAAGAATACCCTAATTATCTGTGTAACTGAATAGAATGCATTCTATTATGCTCACTGGGGTATCACCACAGGCCTATTGATAATTGTCCACTGTTAGGGGTCGCAAAGAGTCGGACACGACTGAGCCACTGAACTGAACTGAACAGAACTGAACTGAATGTAGGCTTAAGGCATATGAATCACGGGTTAAGTTTGATTGTGTCTTTCTTTTTCCTTTGTTCAGACTAGTTTCAGGGAACCTTATACACTTAAGATATATAAGGTTTTCACAAAAACTGGTCAGGGTCCTTGGCTAAGAGGAGACTCTGCCTTGGGCCCTCCTTGTAATAAACTGCACTCCACTCTCTGCATTGTCCTTCTGAGTGAGTTTGTTTCCCGGAATGCGTGACTACAACAAGAGCAGACAGGCGTACCTGATCACTGGAAAAGAATATATAGAACCATGCAAAACTCGGTAGGACGAAGGAACTAGGAGGAAAAACAGGAGTGTTAGCAGGACCGGACCTGCCCTTGGCGGATGGGAGAATTGAAGCACGGCTCCGATCCCCACATCAGGGCAGTTGCCTGAGTCAGAGGAGAAACACTTAAGGCTGAGAGTGAAACCACTGATCAGTGGCAGCCTAAATGGAATAAGAATCAGACAGTCCTTGCCTCAGCCATACATACCTGGATAGGAACATTGGTCCCCTGGAAGGTGCAACAGCTGGGAGCTGGAGTTTAGGGACTGTGGAGCAATCCCAGGACAAGGGCTGATGTTGACAACAGAGAGACCGATTGAGGGGATGTGAGGGAGGAGATTGTAGTGGGAAATACCTGTGGAGGAAAGCCAGGCAACCATGGAAGCAAGGTGATACTGCTGAGTCACACATAAGGGGTGGAGCCATCACCATAGCCTCTCTCTCCCTAAGCACCAGCATCAACAGCTGAACAATAGAGAGGCTGGCCCATCAAACGCCTGACTAACTGAACTACAGAGTAGGACCCCACCCAGGGTGCCCCTTTAAGTGCCTGGCACACCGAAAAACAGAGAAGGACTCCAAGCAAGGGAACCCCCTAAGTGCCTGAATGGGTGGAGCAACAGAGAAAGACTGGCCAAAGAGGCCTTCTGATCGCCAGCTACAAGAAGCTTGAAAACAGACTCTGATAAAGCGATAACTACTGCGGGGGAGCCAGTCCATATTCCTGTACATTTGGTGCTGCCAGGGTCCCTGCAAGCCAAGCAGCTGTGCTACCTTCATGCTCAACTCTCACTGGGGCAGAGATGCCACAGGCAAAAAAAGTCCTGTGTCTAGGCACGCAGGTTTGCTTTGGTAGTGTCCAAATCTTTGTGACCCTGTAGACTATGGCCTATCAGGCTTCTCTGTCAGGGAGGGGGTTTCTCCAGGCAAGAATACTGGACCATATTGGCCAATACTGGTTGCCATTCCCTTCTGCTGCTGCTGCTGCTGCTGCTGCTAAGTCACTTCAGTTCTGGTTCAGTTCAGTTCAGTTCTGTCACTCAGTCATGTCCAACTCTTTGTGACACCATAAAAAGCAGCATGCCAGGCCTCCCTGTCCATCACCAACTCCCGGAGTCCACCCAAAACCATGTCCATTGAGTCAGTGATGCCATCCAACCATCTCATCCTCTGTCGTCCCCTTCTCCTCCTGCCCTCAATCTTTCCCAGCATCATGGTCTTTTCCAGTGATTCAGCTCTTCACATCAGGTGGCCAAAGTATTGGAGTTTCAGCTTCAACATCAGTCCCTCCAATGAACACCCAGGACTGATATGATTTAGGATGGACTGGTTGGATCTCCTTGCAGTCCAGGGGACTCTCAAGAGTCTTCTCCAACATCACAGTTCAAAAGCATCAATTCTTCTGCACTCAGGTTTCTTTATAGTCCAACTCTCGCATCCATACATGACCACTGGAAAAACCATAGCCTTGACTAGATGGACCTTTTTTGGCAAAGTCATGTCTCTGCTTTTTAGTATGCTGTCTAGGTTGGTCATAACTTTCCTTCCAAGGAGTAAGCGTCTTTTAATTTCATGGCTGCAATCACCATCTGCATTTTGGAGCCCATAAAAACAAAGTCAGCCAGTATGTCCACTGTTTCCCCATCTATTTGCCATGAAGTGATGAGACTGGATCCCATGATCTTAGTTTTCTGAATGTTGAGCTTTAAATGAACTTTTTCACTCTCCTCTTTCACTTTCATAAAGAGGCTCTTTAGTATTTCTTCACTTTCTGCCATAAGGGTTGTGCCATCTGCATATCTGAGGTGATTGATATTTCTCCTGGCAATCTTGATTCCAGCTTGTGCTTCATCCAGCCCAGCGTTTCTCATGATGTACCCTGCATATAAGTTAAATAAGCAGGGTGACAACATACAGCCTTGACCTACTCCTGTTCCTATTTGGAACCAGTCTGTTGTTCCATGTCCAGTTCTAACTGTTGCTTCCTGACCTGCACACAGATTTCTCAGGATGCAGGTCAGGTGGTCTGGTACTCCCATCTCTTTCAGAATTTTCCACAGTTTGTTGTGATCCACACAGTCAAAGGCTAATTAATTAATGTTCCCATTAAAATACACAGAATGTCAAGGTTTATATTGCTTTCTTGGTTTACCTTAAATTTACAAATAAAAATGTTATATCTTTTCCAACTATGTTTTTTATTTTACCCTCAGGGGTCTTACAATGAAAAGAACAAGGGATATAGAAGTAGCTAAAATTTTAACTATTTAGAACATTCAATAAAACTACCTGCTCTTTCTTGTCTTCCATGTTTACACATACTAATGACAAAGATATCAAATCAAAAATACAATATTGAAAATTTTGTGATCAACACTTAAATGTGGAATAATGATTATTTCATCAAAGTTTAGAGATGCAATTCAAAGTAAGATGAGCCTAAGTAATTATGTTTTTAGTAATTTGTAAAAGACTACAAGATGGAAAAAAGTAAAAGAACATGTAAAGATAATAAAATTAATGACATAATATTAATACATTATTTCAGCATGCTTTATGTTTAATAAGTGAATTTTGACCTTCATTTTAAAAATGGGACTGAACAAACATAAAATACCTGATCAAAATCACCTGGAAAGCTTGAATAATAAATCACTGTTTATATATAACACTTTTTTCTTACTTCATGTCCATATAGAATACCTAGTTATTATCATAATCACCTGAGGGATAAATATGACCATCTCTATTTTTCAAATTAAGAAATATTATTGTACAACGAGGAAATAGGCACTGAGAAGTTAAATGGCAAAACTATGCTTCACTGAGTAGATATTAACAAAGTTGAAACTAAAAAATATGTATGTTATGATTCTCATCCTTGGCCATAGTATTTCCAGCATGTGTTTCTTTCAGATACGACTGTACCAGAATTATTTGCCACAGAGTTATTATTAATATCTCCTGTTAGGAGTCAGAGATTTTTCCCCCTCTCAGTGCATCTGCTAGTAAAAATGCCAGCTCCATGCCGATTGTTTAACACGGAAATACTCTAAAGGAGTTTGGATCATATAAAATTAGAATAAGAAAATATTATGTTTGCTATTTACTATAATTTACAGCATCAACTTGCAGAATCCAAACTCCAGAAAAAGACCCAGTTCGGTTCAAGAAATGACATCAGCTGTGTAGTCCCTATGACTTGGTCCCGGTGTTCAAGCCATTTTGAAATATGTAAAAAGTGGAAAATTGAGGCAACTTATTAGGTAGATCTGACATTGTTCTTTACTCTTCCCAAATCCCCAGCCCTCACATTCCTAAACCAGATTACTCCTTACTGATGAACCCATCAGAAGAACTGGTAGTGCTAAAAGCTGCAATGACATTAACCACCTCGCTTACCAGATTCTACCACTTTCCTCTAGTGGCACAAGGGAACCTCCAATCAGGACGCGAGCTGCCTCTTCCTATGACTCTGTTGTGGCTACAGAGAACTGGCTTTTTCTTCATTTCCTTCATTCTTCTCTCTTCTCTTATTGTCCCTCTCTATCTTGACATTATTACTTAACATCAATCCTTGAACCTCTTACATCAAATATGTCCCTGTATTTTACTTCAGGAGTCACTCACATTATAATATTTGCTGTCTGAATATTCACTTTTCAACTAGCAAGCTTGAATCCACAATGAGATTAAAATGAGCAATATCCCTACATGTCCTCTTTCTTGACTTTGAAGCAAAGACACAATGATAACAATGACAGCAATGACAGGATCTTGGTGAAAATTATAACTCAGGATGTGCTCAGGACACATTAAGATTCAACGATATACTAGACAGCATAATACTGACAACAGCTATGGAAAAGATCACCCTGAATGTTTACATGGTATAAAACATGCTTGATTTTTTTTTTCTTTTTAATACTAGAGCCTATCCATTCACTCTCAGACTAAAAGACACTTTGATAAAATCCTTAAGTGACATACAACTTGCCAAAAAACAGTAATTATTTACAGTACCATCAGATCAACTCTGAAAGCAGTTATTTACACAACGCATGGGATCATTAAGCACAGGTAAAAACATGAGGACCTTTTGAATTAACATATAATACCTTTCTCACTTTTCATCACTCATTACACATTTTAAAAATACAAATGACTACATCCAATGTGCACACAGGTGACCTGTTGAATGCATTTTCACAAACTGAAAACACCCATGTCAGCAGGATCCAGATCAAGAAACAGAATGTGACCAGCACCCCAGAGGCCCTCACATGTTCCCTTCCAGACAATAACCCACCCCCAAAATAACAATTTACAATGATTTCTAATACCATAGATTAGTTTTGCCTTAAATAGCTACTTTAAAAAATTTTTTGAATATGTGACTAATGTGTAAAGTTGAATTGAACATCTGCAGATATATTTTAGTTATTTTAAGTACCCAGAAAGTTTCACTGGGGTTAAATAAAGATAGCTAAGATCAGGTGGAGGTTTCAAAATCACTCAGTGAGCTGAATTTACTATGCCAATAGGGTGTTAGCATCTCCCTTGAAAAAGCAGACTTATGATAACATACATTATCTCAGGAAGCATCACACCAGGATACAGCCATTATGCAAAAGAGTTTAGGATACTGTAATGCAAAGAGTATAGGATCAAGGACCAAACTAAGAAGAGGGGAAGTGAGAGACCCCTGAAAGCCAAAACAATTGGGGAAGTCTTCATACCTTATGTTCACAAGGGGTGAGAGAAGAGGGAGAACTTCCTGTTAGGAAAAATAGGGTTCCCAGGAGGCGCTAGTGGTAAAGAACCTGCCTGCCAATGCAGGAGACCTAAGAGACATGGGTTTGATCCCTGGATCAGGAAGATCCCTTGGAGGAAGGAATGGCAACCCACTCCAGTATTCTTGCCTGGAGAATTCCATGGACAGAGGAGCCTGGCGGGCTTCAGTCCATGAGGAAGCACAGAGCTGGACATGACTGAAGTGACTGAGCATGCAAGTACGCAGGTGCTGAGACAGGCTGGGCAAGAATGTGGGTTTGAGACAGATGAGCTATGCATACAATTCTCCAGCAGGGATTCTGAGTTCCAGAAGCTACAGTACCCTGACAAATGCCTGTAGGTCTATAAAAAAATGTTGACTTATATTGAAGCATTTAACTGAAGTCCAAATGACCATGCTCTCTGCTTCCTTTCACTGTTCCCTGAAGATAATGTTTTTAACACAGTTTTCTCTAGAAATGAAAATGAATTAGATGGTTTACATGTTATGAATTCAACACACTGGTTGGTAATGATTAGATTACTGATCAGCAAGAAAATATGACTTTCTGTCCTTAAGTCTTATTGACATTTCAGGTTGAAAATATATTTTCTATGCATGTGCTGGACTACTAATAATTTGAATTCTTTTAAAGAAATTCACTTTGTTTAAGAAAAATTGGGGTGACTTGGTGACAGTAAAAAAGAAAGAAGCATATCAAAGAGGAAAATATATGAATTAGATTCCTTAAAACTTAAAATTTAAAATTCTTCTAAATTTTTACAAGATATTTGTGCTGCCAGTATGACAGAAGACAATTCACTCAGTAAGATTATTTGAAATGGTGTGGGAAAAGTCCAAATAAGCTGAACAATTTAACTTTTTAATTAAAATGATGGAACAGCAGCAGCAGTAGTATGATGTATATTCAATTTTACTCAGATTATTAACATCTAAGTCAAGTCAATCCTGTTGACATTTTGTAACATTGGTTTATCATCATTCTGTGCTTCTAAGATCAGAGCAAAACTCAAAGTTTAAATCTGTTAGGAAATCCTATGGGTTCATACATCTTGGGTCCATTGTACCTTGAATGCATTAAACACAGTGGGGTTTTGTTCCATAACTCAAAAGATTTTTCAATGAAATATCTAGTAGACACTATGAAAGTAATTTTTTTCAACCATTAGAAAAAAAGAAGTTTCAGCAGTTAGTTAGATATTACATTAAGACAGTTGGCTGCCACTAGTTCATATGAGACTTTTAATCCTTCAGTTCAGTTCAGTTCAGTCACTCAGTCGTGTCTGACTCTTTGCGACCCCATGAATCACAGCACGCCAGGCCTCCCTGTCCATCACCAACTCCCAGAATTCACTCAAATTCATGTCCATAGAGTCGGTGATGCCATCCAGCCATCTCATCCTCTGTCGTCCCCTTCTCCTCCTGCACCCAATCCCTCCCAGCATCAGAGTCTTTTCCAATGAGTCAACTCTTTGCATGAGGTGGCCAAAGTATTGGAGTTTCAGCTTCAGCATCATTCCTTCCAAAGAAATCCCAGGGCTGATCTTCTTTAGAATGGACTGGTTGGATCTCTTTGCAGTCCAAGGGACTCTCAAGAGTCTTCTCCAACATCACAGTTCAAAAGCATCATTTCTTCGGCGTTCAGCTTTCTTCACAGTCCAACTCTCACATTCATACATGACCACAGGAAAAACCATAGCCTTGACTAGAGGGACCTTAGTCGGCAAAGTAATGTCTCTGCTTTTGAATATGCCATCTAGGTTGGTCATAACTTTTCTTCCAAGGAGTAAGCGTCTTTTAATTTCATGGCTGCAATCACCATTTGCAGTGATTTTGGAGCCCAGAAAAATAAAGTCGGACACTATTTCCACTGTTTCCCCATCTATTTCCCATGAAGTGATGGGACCAGAAGCCATGATCTTTGTTTTCTGAATGTTGAGCTTTAAGCCCACTTTTTCACTCTCCTCTTTCACTTTCATCAAGAGGCTTTTTAGCTCCTCTTCACTTTCTGCCATAAGGGTGGTGTCATCTGCATATCTGAGGTTATTGATATTTCTCCTGGCAATCTTGATTCCAGCTTGTGTTTCTTCCAGCCCAGCGTTTCTCATGATGTACTCTGCATAGAAGTTAAATAAGCAGGGTGACAATATACAGCCTTGACGTACTCCTTTTCCTATTTGGAACCAGTCTGTTGTTCCATGTCCAGTTCTAACTGTTGCTTCATGACCTGCATATAGGTTTCTCGAGAGGCAGGTCAGGTGGTCTGGTATTCCATCTCTTTCAGAATTTTCCACAGTTTATTGTGATCCACACAGTCAAAGGCTTTGGCATAGTCAATAAAGCAGAAAGAGATGTTAATCCTCACTGTTCACCATAAACCTTTACAGTTTGGTGGCCACCGTAAGTTTAGATCTTCTTCATTAAGAGCTTCATTGTTTTCAAGTTTAACTTTCTCCTTGAAAAAAAGTAAAACATGGACCAGGAAATACTGTTAAGCCCTGGTGTTCTCTTTATTTCAACTTATTTTATTTCTCCTCTTGTATTTATAGTAAACTGGAATTTTCAGGTTGCTATTCTCAACTTGCCAACTCCCCAAAATGGCATGTTTTGAAATGTATGTGTATGAAAAGAAGACACAAAGATTCAATGTAATAAATTTATTGAACATTTACTTCTATTTGAGCATATATACTTCTCTCTGAGTTGCTATGCTAGCACTGAGTCTGTTGGGACAAACGGGGCATATTCCTTGCCACTTATGAACTCAGCCTAGGAGGTACAGAGAGAAGAATACAATGAAATAAAAAAAATGCAAATGTGATAGGTGTTGTATTACTAATAATGCTTAAGTGCTATTGTAACACAGAGAAAGGAAAGGGTAATTCTGTCAAAATGGGACTAGAGAAATTGGACCATGATACAGATGAAGCGGCATTTATACTCCAGTAAATTTTTATTTGGTCAGTGTTGATTTTCTGCATGTTTTCCAATATGTAAATATGAATCTCTCTTGTATATTTTAGACCACAAAAGAATTAAAGTGCAACTGACATGTATGTGATAAAATAATGGACAAAAGTTCTGCAAACTTTCATTGACTGTGTGACTGTGGGCAATTCCTTCATCATTCTAGGCCTCAGTTTGTTCAACTGAAAAATGATGAATTTGGACTAAATGGCATCTTGGGTTTCTTTTAGCAGGGACTAGATTAAATCTCAACTTTCTGTCAGCTCTGGAGTTTCAAAAAAGTTTTTTTTTTTCCTCCAATTTTTTTTCCTCCCTCATCCCCCAACTTTTTAAACTCTGTTATGACTTGACTTTTTTCTTTTTCTCTATTTGATAGATTTTTCCCCTATAGTATTTCCTCTAATCTAAACTTTCATCATTACTAATCTCGTGAAGAATTCAGAATGGATAAACAGCTAATCGGAGTTACTAATCTGACATGGAAAGAGGGCAGATGGCAAAAGGTATGTTGGTCATTAAAATTTATAATAGTGGATTTAAATCATAGGAAACTAACACTGTTTATAGAAAACTGAACCTGCTTTTATCTTATAGGATGATATTAATTTAACTGAAAGGAAACCCATTTCAGATTTACATAAAAATTTAGGATTAATAATGCCTTCAAATATATTAATATTATTTTCCCTTTTTGAATGGAATAGTTTTAATTAAGTCTTGCTAATCCTTTTGGTTTAATCCCTGGAGCTGACTTATAAAACACTAAGGTTTTAAATCAAATTGTAAAAATCATCAAAGCTGAAAGTTACAGTGATAGCCACGGGAAGAGGGGGCTAGGAGGAAACAATACAGGATTTATAAACTAGGTCTAGCAAACTAGCAATGCTTTAGACAATATAGATCTATAGGTCTATTAGATATAATTTTATATATATAATCTTTAAAATTAGTCATTGGGGAAAAGGTAATGGTGATTTATCAAATATATTTTCAGTATTTTACAGGCATTAGATTTTCTATAGCAACAACTTTTATTTTTCTTTCTAAAGACTCATTGGTATGTCAAACATGAAGGAGAGGATCTAGAGATTTATCATTTAACCTAGAAGAAAATGACCACAGAAATATTATTTTATTAATCCCCCTGGTAATATAATTACAATGTACTATTTGATTCTGAACTTCATAAGAGTGATGAGATGATCTGTTTAGAAGGTACTCTCAGCCCTCACTCTGCCTACTTGCCTCCACCCTGCCTGCAATAATAACTAAATAGATAAATAAGTAAAACCAAAGCAAAACAAAACCACTTTCCAATTCTTTAGGCAATGCTTCATAAACTTTTCCCAACCAAGTGCCCCTAATGAAAGAGAAGATTGAACATGCTCCCCTAGGGATCTGCAGCAAGTGCGACATTTCTTTGAAGTCATCTATTTTATTTTAAAAATTCATGTGAATTTTGCATTCCACTCCATAACATATATCTGTTTTATGTAAAAATGATGTGGTTTCCCCCAATATCTTTGCATTACAGAGCTCTAGGAAAATATGCTAAGTACATACCATCACCTTTCATAGTTCAAGATGCACATAAATTTTAGAAGGTTAGCTTTACAAGGAAACAAGGCAGTTATAAGATACATTTTTCCATGGATCCCACATATTTCCTACTTTTAGTTTTCTTTTCACTTCAAGGTAATTTTTTTCCCTCTGTCAGTTACTTTGAGTAAACCTTATATATACCTTAAGTAATGACCTGAAATTCATCTATTTGTTATTCCAGACAGAAGAGATACTTATTCTATTAAAATAGGTACTTAGGTTCTAACAATCAAAAAACCTACAAGGGGGAGGAATACATATATACACTAATATATATACAAAACATAAACAACAAGGGTTTATATCATAAGGACTATATTCAATATCTTCTAACATATAATGGAAAGTAATCTGAAAAATATGCACATATATATAATTGAATCACTTTGCTGTATACCTGACACTAACACAATATTGTTAATCAACTATACTTCAATAAAAAAAATGAAAACCAGAGGATTTTCAAAGGTGTAGGAAGAAAACAGAAAACACAAAAGATAGATATTAGTAGTCATACAATCATTCTTGAAATATGAAAAATATAAAAATAATATAAAAATCATTAACTAGTTTCAACTTTCCTGTACCACTCCAGTTTAGAAAGAAAGGTACTTTTTTCTTTGTATAAGCAGTAATTTAACAAGGAGATAGGCCATAATTACAGAAAATAATTCCTATATAGTGTTAATCTATTTTTATTTTTGCTGGTTGGCTGTGAATACAGATATGCTAGCTATATCCACAGTATTGGAGGTGACAGACTATGATTCAAACAGAACTGAAATCTATATTAAGCAAACAAACACGCTAAACTTAAGCACCAAGGGAAAGTATTTAACTACAAAGAAGAAACTGGGTTGACCTTCCACACCACGTTCTGTTTTTTTCTTGCAGTCTAATTTCACAAGTATTTTCTCATAAGGGCTCAATAGTAACACATTTTAAAAAAATAAGGAAATGTATCCCGAACAGTGATTTGACAAACGTCAGGTGTCAGAGGACAGGGCACTTGAGATTCTCAGGCACAGGATGTAGCATGATACACAGAGATAGGATAATCAGAAAGGAATAAAAATGGCTCAAGTGAAAGTATGTCTGGGCACACTGCAAGAGAACTACAAGGGAATGAAAGGGGGATGCAAGTAAGTGGAATATATGTAAGAACTTCTTGAGAACTCTGAGTCAAAATTTTATAGGGAAAGAAAAAGAACTAGTCACAATAACTTGACAGGGGATTGCTGAAGCCCAAACAGTAAGAAAGGAAGATCTTTTGCAACAGTTTTTTAAATATAATGACATTCATTTCATGAATACACGAAAGCAGAAAGAAGCAAATATATCAGAGAGGTTTTGCTCTTAAAATGGAGAGGAAGAGAGAAGTTGGTGAGATTGTAAAAGAAAACTATGTAAAAGATTTGCCAAAAGCCCAGAAGTAGGAAATAGAACTGAGTCTAATACATACTTGGCTGAGAATGGAAGGATTACAGGTAGCCTTATAATTACTCTCCTCTAACAAGACGATAGTAACAACTATAATATTCATTAAATTAAAGGAGTTAAAGAAATTCCATTAATTTCATTAAAGAAAAACATTGAGGATATGATCAACAATAGCAGAATGGCAGAGATGACCACTGGCCACTGAACAATATTATACATATGACATTCTCAGTTTTACAGACACACTTTTTTTCTACTTCGAAGGACACTAACCAGTGATGGTTTGTAATAAACTCAGGAAGCATATGCTTTTGAGTCCTTACTGAAAGTTCTCAGAGTTATAGAGAAGTGGAATTGTGTTGCTCTGCTCAGTCGTATCTGACTCTTTGCAACCCTGTGGACTGTAGCCCTCCAGGTTCCTCTATCCACAGAATTTTCCAGGCAAGAATACTGGAGTGGGTTGCCATTTCCTTCTCCAGAGAAGTGGAATTATCATAGTACAGTTTCAAATAAGAGCTTGATTGCTTACTTTTCTGATCCAAGAGGAAAAATGTACTCCACATCTATTGTTTCACCTTCAAAAAAAATGTTTCCTTGATCCTTCCTTTCATCCACTTTTCAACTTCTGGCAAAAGTAAATACTCACTAACCAACAAGGCTAATCAGTTCAAATTAAAGTCTGGAGACATTTTTCCTCTTCCTCAGTGATGTTTTCACCTATCCTAACACATTTCATGACTGTGCCTTGCTGGTACTGTTGACTGTCTGGACAGCATACTCCTTTTCCATGTCCGTAGAAATCCTAATTTTCATACTTCACCTTTTTGGCCTCTTTCACTATGCCTTCACTTAACTATCTATTCAAAAGTATTTTCCCTCTCATCTAAAGGAAAGGAAAGGAAAGTGAAGTTGCTCAGTCGTGTCCGACTCTTTGCGACCCTATGGACTGTAGCCTACCAGGCTCCTCTGTCCATGCCATTTTCCAGGCAAGAGTACTGGAGTGGATTGCCATTTCCTTCTCCAGGGGATCTTCCCAACCCAGGGATCGGACCCAGGTCTCCTGCTTTACCGTCTGAGCCACCCGGGACGTCATCTAAACTACAGTCTATTTGCCTATAGCACTTCTCATATTCATCTCTGTTTCATATAGTATTTGTATACATCTCTTCTCTTCTAGATTTTAAATTCATTCTAGCAAAAACTATCTCACAATCAATTTGATATTACCAACAGCCCCACTGTATGGTTATTTTGCAAACAATATACACTTAAGTGTTTATGAAATGAATGAACAAACATATTATCTGATCAGAGACACAAAAGCTTCAATAACCTAGAATTGCTAAAAAAAAAAAGTCAGTTAAAAGCAGGTTATTAAAATATACTATGTTGTCAAATACAAACTAAGGAAAACTATCTTCCTGCTTTTCTTAGGTCAGTAACCAAACAAAAAATATGATTAATGCTTATAGATTACCATTTAATATAATATTTAGGCAGGATGTAGTTTCAAATCAGTTATAAATCAATTACCTTTGCTTGCACTTTCTACATGCTCCAGTTCATCAGTAAATTTCAGGATATCCCGGTAATTTTCCTCACAAATTTCAGCAAGAAAATGCAAGAGGGTGGTTTTTTGATCTGCTGACTTAGTATCTCGGATCTGAAATGGAACAATGATAACTATTTTTAGTATGTTTCAGCAATATAAATATAGACTTTTACTTAAAGAAGTGAAATGAATGAATGAACTCAATTCATTATAATTAATGTAATTTTAAAAAAAATGTCTAGGGTAGTTTCTACTGGGCTCTAGTAACAATGCGCTGGGTTTTAAAATGAACTCATTTTTAAAGAGAGAAAGGTGACCCAAAATGTAAATAATAATAATAATAATAATAATAATAATAAACTTTCATCTGTATTTCTTAAAATGTCTAAATCATGATGCCAAAGTGAACTATTCTTTTCCTGAGAAAAGAACAACCACTTAAGTATTGAAAACAATAGTCCAAGTTAATGCTGTTATCAGCATTTTGGTCTTTGTATTATTTCAAAAATATATTCTTAAAAGCTGGATGCATCTATGAGGTTATATTTACTTCAGCCATCATCTATGCAAATTAAAATAAAAGAGCAAGTGCATTGTATGCTCTTTTACTTGCACGGGCTATCAAAAAAGAATAACTGAAGGCTTTTTAAGCTGATTTATAAACAGAATCTGACCACACAATCATGATAATATGTCAAATTTTATTTCTCTGCTTACACATTGTATCTTCTTTTCAGAGACACTAGAAAAGAGATGCTGCAGTTAGAATGATAAATAAAAACTTCAAAGTATAGGACCAAGAAAATCTATAATGAGAATCTAAGTATTTTCTTTAATATAACTGTTATACAAGACTAAGCTACAAATGAAATCAAGGATTTACTTAGAAACAAAGGACAAATGTGGCATGAAATATCAAGTTTTCTCATTCTACTGGATGTTTTCATTCTATAATCCTTAGATGATGGGTTTGTCCACTGATGTCCATACTGATTTGGGGATTTTAGCTTTAAGGATTACTGTTTAGAAAAAATGAATATTCTTTACAAACAGGCTTGTGAAAAGGCTTGGAGGATATTTAGGTAATTACAAAGTAATTTAATCCTTATTGTTTTAGTGGCTAAGGAAAAAAAAAATCACATTTACTTAATCAGGTCCATACTTTTTGTGTTACAGTTAGATTCCAATGATATGAACAACGTAAAAGAAATGTTAGTCTTAAGGCTCAAAACAAACGGCCATAGGAGTCATGATGCTGGTAATTCCAAGGCAGGTAAAAATACTTAAAATTTTGCATTGTTATGCTGATGCACTAAACACTTTTAAGTACTACAAAGCTGAAATGACACAATTCAAGAATAAGCTATAAGAACAAAAAGCAACAAAAACCTAAAGAGCAATTTGTCTTAAGTCAGGCTCACAGCTGTAGAAGTCTCTGTAGGAGGTTCACTTTCCTAAAGAGAGGTCTTTTCTTGAGATTAGTGTTATATGTTCACAAAGTGCATCCCTTTCAGAGGATGCTAGCTACTCCAAGCAATAAGGAAATAAACATTTTCTTTTTTTGTTGCTGTTGTTTCTTACAAACTACTTTAATTCCTAAATGTTCAAGCTGGAGTTATAAAAGGCAGAAGAACCAGAGATCAAATTGCCAACGTCCACTGGATCAACGAAAAAGCAAGAAGAGTTCCAGAAAAACATCTACTTTTGCTTTATTGACTACACCAAAGCCTTTGACTGTGTGGATCAAAACAAACTGTGGAAAATTCTTCAGGAGATGGGAAAACCAGAGCAACTGATCTGCCTCCTGAGAAATCTGTAGGCAGTTCAAGAAGCAACAGTTAGAACTGGACATGGAATAACAGACTGGTTCCAAATTGGGAAAGGAGTACATCAAGGCTGCAAACTATCACCCTGCTTATTTAACTTCTATGCAGAGTACATCATGAGAAACGCTGGACTGGAAGAAGCACAAGCTGGAATCAAGATTGCCGGGAGAAATATCAATAACCTCAGATATGCAGATGACACCACCCTTATGGCAGAAAGTGAAGAAGAACTAAAGAGCCTCTTGATGAAAGTGAAAGAGGAGAGTGAAAAACTTATTTTAAAACTCAACATTCAGAAATATAAGATCATGACATCTGGTCCCAACACTTCGTTGCAAATAGATGAGGAAACAATGGAAACAGTGAGAGCCTTTATTCTTGGGGGCTCTAAAATCACTGCAGATGGTGACTGTAGCCGTGAAATTAGAAGACGCTTTGGAAGAAAAGCTATGACCAACACAGACAGCATATTAAAAAGCAGAGACATTACTTTGCCAACAAAAGTCCATCTAGTCAAAGCTATGGTTTTTCCAGTAGTCATGTATGGATGTGAGACTTGGACTATAAAGAAAGCTGAGTGCCGAAGAATTGATGCTTTTTAACTGTGGTGTTGGAGAAGACTTGAGAGTCCCTTGGACTGCAAGGAGATCCAACCAGTCCATCCCAAAGGAAATCAGTGCTGAATATTCATTGGAAGGACTGATGCTGAAGCTGAAACTCCAATACTTTGCCACCTGATGCAAAGAAATCGACTCACTGGAAAAGACCCTGATGCTAGAAAAGAGGGAAGGTGGGAGCAGAAGGGGATGACAGAGGATGAGATGGTTGAATGGCATCAATGAGGCAATGGACATGAGTCTGAGTAGGCTCCAGGAGTTGGTGATGAACAGGGAAGCCTGGCTTGCTACCGTCCATAAGGTCTCAAGGAGTCAGACATGACTAAGTGACTGAATTCAACTGAAAAATATTAGGTACTTAAAGAAATTGAAAGCACATCTTCCTAAAGGAGGGAAATTGATCTGTATTTTATGAAATCTATGGAGACAAACTATTTACACACAGAGAGACAAACACAGGGCCCAACAATAAAAACCTTTGCAATTTTTTAGGATACCACACTGTAGAAGAATATCAATTTTCTTTTTAAAAAGGCACAAGGCCAATACTGGAAAGGAAAACACAAGAATAGAAAAATAGCACTGTGCTCGTATGGCAACCTTGTGGGTGATTCAAAAACTCCCTTTTTGACATGCATGCTTATAAGTGCTTAATTTTCAGAATTCTCAGATGCGAAGCATAACATTTCAGTTAAATATCTTTATCGAAATCAGAAAGAGCAGTCAACAGAGTTGCATGACTTTTCTAGATTTCTAACATTGCCTTCAAGGCAGGGACAAAGATGGCCACACGCTTATCTTGTCTAGCTGAGAAATATTTTAGTTGGTATGGGAGATGACTTGCTAAATCTGTATTGAAATGATTATTTTTTAAATAACGTTACACCAAGAGTCTATCTTGTGGTTTCCAACTGGCAGGGAATATTAACAACAAATATGTGGTCTTTTAAACATTTTTCTCTATGCCCATGACACTTAGACCAATCATTTAAAAATGAACATATGATATCAAAACATAAGGGTAAAGCATCTTTACATATTGAAGTATATTTACTTTGTATTATCAAGGCTTCAGTGTCTCTTGCTGTGTCTATACCATCCACACATTAGTCATCATCTCTCTCAGGACCTATTGAATGGCTCAATGTCAAGCACAGAAAGCAACTAAGAACATTCACCTTCATCACTTCTAATGGCTAAAGACATTTATCCAATAATTTGCTCTTCCAAGTGTACTCACTAGCTATAGACATCTCCTGGGGTAGTATAAAGGTAACCTGAGTATGTTCAAAATCACTTCCAAAGTGTTTGGGTTAGTTTACTAACAAATAAAATTAACTTTGTTTTGGTATCAGGTTAACTCAGTATAACATGCAAAAGGATGAACAAAATGGCCACCCTAGAATCCTCTGTCTTGTACCTATTTTCAAACAATATAATCACAAAGAGCTCCAGGAATTGGAATTATTTGAAAAAGCTAAAAACATTTTATAATATCTTAATAAAGTGAGTTATCAGTGAATGACATCAATAAAAATAGAGCAATTCACTATATTCACTGATTAACTGCCAATTAATAAACCACATAGTGATTTTAATTATAATCATCTGACCAATAAATGTTATACATAAAGATTAATAACTGAATTTATACTAACTGTATCTACCTAATCTTTAATAACTTTCTGAAATGGTACATGAGTACAAAATACCTTTAACAGATTAACACATTTCTCTAGCAAATTCTGATCATTTTTTCCCCTAATAAACAGGAGTGCTATATTATGAAAGATACTATTTATATGTGATGTGTTCAAATACATTTCCAAAACTTTAGTTAGGGAGATAGCAAAATATCTGAATAACCAATTGCCTTGTAAAAGATTTATTTTGAACATTCTCATTCGAGCCTGAAAACCTGCAGTGTTCACCTTATTTTTTAAATCAGTTGGACTGAACACAAAGAAGGCAGCACACAGCCAAAGTGCCTGAGCCAACATTTTAATCATACATGTCAGTCACACTCAGTCTTTCTGCGAAGGACCCCTTCTATAGGTAATTTTCCCTTCTCCTGAGATTTAAGCCTATTTCTTCTTGCTCTGTCGTCAGCGGAAACTGAAAATAACTGGTCACTCTCCTCTGTATAACCACCTCTCACAAGTGTGAAAACTCCCTTTCTCAGGTGTCCTTTGCTCTTAAACCAAACTATTTCAGTTCATTTAACCTCGCCACACAAATGTTAGGGTTTAAATGTTTAATTTTGTCAGGATGATTAGGACCCATTCAAAGTTTCCATTGCAAAGTCTCCCTTCAGCTACTAGAAAAGCACACCAACTTCTTGATTTTGCATTTAAAGCCCTTTCTCAGCTGCCCCTTGCCTACCTTTCTAATGTGTCCCCTGCTGCTTTCTCGTACCTATTTTTCTCTTCAGTTTGATTACAACTGCTTGAACATACCATACAGTGTCACACCACTGTGCTTTTGTACATCTTGTGCTCTCCATAGACTCTCCTCCTCTTTTCTCTATCTGCCAAGTGAATACCTACTCAAATTTCAAGAGTACTCAAGTACTCCTTCCTTTCTGAAGACCCCACTAAGGAATCATTTATTCCTTCCTTTGCTATGTTCCTTCATTATAAACATTTCAACACAGTACTTTCTTCCAGTCAGTATGAGCTCTTTCAAGGGAAGAAACCTTGTTTCACTAATATTTATTGTCCACAGTACCTAGGAGCATCGTAGTACACACCTAGGGAGGCAATCAATGTTTCTGAATGAAGATTTTTCTCCACATAAATTCCCACCTGTGAGGCCACATAACAATTCTTCTAAATTAAAGTATACTCTTGTTCTGTGTGCATGTGTACACAAATGTACACACACACATATACATACATACACATACAGAAATATTGACCACAAAGCCCAGACTTTTTCAGGACACCGTTATCTGTTGTGAGTTATATGAGAGGGAATGCCAGAACAAAGTTACAATGTCCCCTTGGGAAATGAAGCACTAAACATTTATAAGGGGAGACAGGTTAGGAGCAAAGCAATTATGAATGTAGAAGTACATTTGATGATTCAATGTGGGCTGGACACTAGAGATCAGACATAAACAATATATGGGATCAGAGATAAACAATAAATGGTACTTTCAAAGCCCCCAAAGCCTAGCATTTACAAGAAAACACAAAGTTATACAGAAAGGGGATGATGTAGAAGAGTAATTTTGTAGAAAGTGTCAAGGACTGATATATCTAAAATGATAATGAGTACATGAAAAAAAAAAAGCCAAAGAAAAGACAAATTTAAGACACACTGTGAAGATAAACAAGATTAAGCCATTGAAAAGAAATACCGGGGATGACGGAAAGGCAAAGATCAGACTCCAAAAGTTTTAAATTTGGGTGATTAAAATAATGGTTGTATTGGAAACAGAACTGCCATACAACCCAGCAATCCCACTGCTGGGCATACACACCAAGGAAACCAGAATTGAAAGAGACACGTGTACCCCAATGTTCATCGCAACACTGTTTACAATAGCTAGGACATGAAAGCAACCTAGATGTCTAGATGTCCATTGGCAGACAAATGGATAAGAAAGCTGTAATACATATACACAATGGAATATTACTCAGCTATTAAAAAGAATGCATTTGAATCAGTTTTAATGAAGAGGATGAAACTGGAGCCTATTACACAGAGTGAAGTAAGTCAGAAAGAAAAACACCAATACAGTATATTATCACATATATATGGAATTTAGAAAGATGGAAATGATGACCCTATATGTAAGATAGCAAAAGAGACACAGATGTAAAGAACAGACTGTTGGACTCTGTGAGAGAAGGCAAGGGTGGGATAATTTGTGAGAATAGCTTTGAAACATGTATATTATCATCTGTGAAATAGATCTCTAGTCCTGGTTCGATGTATGAGACAGGGTGCTCCGGGCTGGTGCACTGGGATGACCCAGAGGGATGGGATGGGGAAGGAGGGTCAGGATGGGGAACACATGTACACCCATGGCTGATTCATGTGAATGTATGGCAAAGACCACCACAATACTGTAAAGTAATTAGCCTCCAATTAAAACTTTTAAAAAAGAGAAAAAAAATAAAGAATGGTTGTATTGAGAACGCGGTAACTCTCTAGAGTAAGCTGGCTTTGAGAAGGAGGTAGCAGTTTGTTTCTTAAACGTCGAGTCATAGCTATGTGAAGCTAATCTATGGAAGGTGGTCACGGCCATTCCATTCTCTCTGCTTCATTTTATCCTATATAATAATGCTTCTTAAACATCCGTATGACCATGCCATTCTCTGCCTTCAAAAAAATAATGGTTCTCTACAACTCATATAAAGAGGTTCACATTTCTAATCAGAAGAGTTATCGAGCACAGACTGGGTTCAGACAGTACTGGGTTTGAACCTTCACTCTATACCATTCACTACTTGTGCGACCTTGGGCAAGTGACCTCAATACTCTATGTCTCAGCTTTCTGACCGTAAAATGGGCATTAGATAAGACTTATAGAATTTAATAAGATAGTCTATTATCATGCCCAGGATCACCGTCTAGATCAGAAGTGATAAGAATCTACTTTAGCTTCCCATCTTCACATAGAGTAAGTCATTACCATAACCTAAAAGCCCCTCTGTGACCTGGACCACCATCACCAGTGAGATCTTCTCTCTAGCCACTGTCCCTCACCAGCCCCCTTGAGCCATGCTTGACCTCCATTCTGTGGCTCCTTGAATTTACCAGGCATGTGTCTCACTCAGAGCCTGTGCATGTACTTTTTCTCTGCCTGCAAGGTTTCACTTTTATGCACCAGCATGGCTAGCTCCTTCTCATCTTTCAAGATCTGTACTCAAAAGCCGCTTTCTCATTATGTTCTTTTCTGGTTACTCTATCGAAACTTGCAATCTACTCTCAAAATATCTCTTACCTCTCTCCCTCTTATATTTTTCTACATAGCAATCATCACAAATATACTTCTTATTTTTAATATTTTATTATAATAAAATTATTACATTTATATTTAATTATATATTATATTATAATAAAATACTTATATTTGTATTATCTGTCTCTCTCTGGTACAATGTCAGCTACACAAGTAGAGGGCATTTTTTGGTCTGCTTTGTTCACTTTTACCTACTCAGAATCTAGAACAATGGCTGGCACATAACAGGTACTTAATATATATTTACTGAATGCATGAATGGGTGAAGGTTTCCATTCATTTTCTTATGTTCTTCTTGACCTAAAATGCCTTATTCCTTCATCATGTGGTAGTAGCCTATACCCCTTTTAAGGGGGATGAGAACCAACATTTCTAACCTATCTATCATGTGCCTATGGGCCAGGTACTTTGAGAAGTGTTTCAAATGTGTCATCTTTTGTTTAAAAAATCATGAAAATATTCAGTTATTAACAAGCCCATTTTATAGGTAAGGAACCAGGTTTAGAGTGCTTAAGTAACTTGACCTTGGTCAAGAAGTTGGTGCCAGAATACAACATGGTAACTTATGAAAATTGGGTGTCTATCACATTCTGGACTAAATTAAGCATCAAGGGTGATGAAGGTGATGGGACTGGGGGAGAGGGTCATTCTGGGAGAGTAGTGCTAATGATCCTCTCTGAACTTTCCTGAACAGAATTAATAAATTTTGCTTTTCTTTTCTCATAGTGATTTATATAAACTTTAGTTAAAGGATTTATTCCATAATATATCATTTTGTTTACACAAGGAGTCTCACCTGTCAAACTGTGAACTACTTAAGAAAGAAGAAAAAATATAACTTTGTTCAGCAAATGTTTGTTGAATGAATAAATGCTACAGAGAGCCCAAAGATAATGAGAACTGACTTGATGATTAGAGAAATCTTCCATGACCTTCATGCACAGTTTCAATACATTGCCAGTGGTGCAAACTTAAAAAGACTGGATAGCCAGAAAGAGAAGGTAACATGTAAGGTAACTTATTAAAAATATTGATTATGGGTAACAAATAGCTAGATAATAGAGTGGGCAGCAGAGCTGGCAGCTGGAAAATGGTGAAGCTAGTAACAAAGATTATTATGATTTTTTGTCCTAAATAAGTTCAACATAATTAAGGCTGTGGGTATTAGGCAATGGAAGAAGTAAACATTAAAAATCATGAGAAAGGAAAATGCATAGGCACTGGTTATTTCACTCATTCTCAAACCATGGTTCCTGAACCAATAGATTCAGCATCACCTATGGACTTGATCGAAATTAAAAAATGAGGGCCATGCATGAAACTGACTAAACCAGAAACTCAAAGGGTAGGGGTCCATCAATATATGTTTTAATATATTGGCCAAAAAATCTTGATAGTACCTCCAGATGATTGAGGCATGCTAAAGTTTGAGAACCACTAGTCTTCTTCGAAGGAAATTTCTAGACAAGATGTTTGCCAGGGCCCTCTCATAACTACTTCCACATATAAAAAGTTGAAGTGCCAACATAACTCCAAAGCTTACTGTTAATTTAAAACTAGAGAGGAATTGTCTAGCAATCTGTGACATCTGAAGGACACAACCACTCTGAATGTTCTTGATTAATTTATATTAAAAATGAGACTGATTAGTATCAGAACTTACCATCTACTCATCTAAGAACTGATGACCCAAACAGTATGTCCAAAGCTCATAAGTCTTTAAAACTCTCCCTCATCCTTCACCTAAAAGTGTATTGAAAATACAGCTACCTGATGCTGTACTGTGTCTTATCGTCCTTGTATTATCAGGGTGATGGGCTAGACAACCCAGAAGATCCTTCATGACTTCCAACTGTAATTCAAGGTGCAAAAGTCACTTCTTATTAGCAAATCTGAATTACTGTTGAAATATTTGCTCAAGAATTTTGGATTAGAGTAACAAATTTCAATGCAAGACATCAGGTTTCAATGGTTTCCATAAAAAGTCTTACCTTATGAATTTATTTCTCCAGTTCTAATTTCTAGGCTAATGTGTGCTGGCTCTAAGTAAACAAACACCATGATATATTTAAGCAGGTTTAAAAATATGAAAACTTCAATGTGATGGAATATAAAAATACAATAAAGCAGTGACTATATAACAGAAAAGAAGCAGACTCACAGATCGAGAGAATAAACTGATGGTTATCAGTGGGGAGGGGGAAGGGCACAAGGGTAAGAGGACTAAGAGGTACAAACTATTATGTATAAAATAAGCTACAAAGATATATTATACAACAGGGGGAATGTAGCAAATATTTTAAAATAACTATAAATGGAGTATAACCTTTAAAAATTGTGAATCAGTATATTGTAGACATGGAACTTATATAATATCATGTATATCAACTTTACTTGAATAGAAAAAGAAAAAACTTCAATGTGAGATAAAAGTTCATGTCTCTAGATTATATCAGAAGGAAGACCTTTCTAGACATGCCTGCTCCCTTTTCCCCTAGTGTTTATACAAATGGCTACAATGAAACTCCGCAACTTATCAACAGGTCCTTTACTCAGGAAAACTCAGAAATGCCTAATCCCTCTGCATCAAGGAAAGAGCTCGAACAGAGAGCAACACAACAGGACCCACATTTATATTGAACTGTCCTTAGAAAGAAAAGGATGTAGGGAAAAGCAGTGAAGGAATATGGTAGAATCATGGGAATAAACCCAGCTAGACTACCAATACGATCAGATCATTCAACTTCATTTCTTTTAGCATAAATGTTCCCTAATCATGGCTTCTTTTTCCCTATTGTATTTTTATATTCATGGAACAGTTAATATTTAAGCAATCATGAATGCTTCAGTGCATATATCAAAACAACTGCTATTGCGCGCCAGTCTTGGTACAGCACATGAATTCTAATGTTTGTCTCCTTTATTTAAGCAAAATTAAGTTCTGTGTTCTCTGCCAAGGGTTGTTTACAAATTATTGCTTTCTTCAATACCACCACACACTACAATAACATTGAGAAAGATAATGTATTTTTAAGGATTTCAATGACCATAAAGACATTAGCTCTGTAGCGACGACCAGACAAGTTTCATACATGCTTTCCTGGCTTTATTTCTAACTCTCACCCCAAATGCTTTCCTGGTGCTACATGACCAGGGCTGACACTAATTCAGCCAAATGTAATATACAGTAGAAAGATGTCCTAATTCTTTATGCAAATGTGACTGTCCTTTTTTCTTTTAATATTCTTAATTTGAGTGCTACAATGTATTTCAAAAAAAAAAGGGAACAGATAATATCAATTGTGTTAAAGTCAAGCAATTTAAGAGTTTTATACTTGTTTGCTTCACTTATAGCAGCAGTCTCTGAAAGGAGAGCTTAAACTTGAAAACCATGATAACATTAAATGGCATAAAGAGTCATCTCAATTGCCATCTTCCAGCTCAGCAGGGCAGTGGTGATGTCAGTTTCCAAGAGAAGACAAATTTTGCTTTCCTGTTCTTCCTGCTCCACCTCTCGGCATTTTTCCTTCTATCCCTACTTACTTATTCAAGGAGAATACTCTGCATATGTATTAGCCTGAAGTAGTCAGCACCAGTGGCAAATCAACAACCATTTGTCCTCATTTGAGGCAAGACCAGAAAGAATTAATGAATCATGTCTATACTTTAAAAACTAAAGCTGTTCTGGCACTTTCAAATGCTCTTAATCAACCTGCCTATAGGTTTACCAAATAGTTCTTCTGAGAATAGTCTGAACAAAAATCAAGGTATTCTAAATTAGTATAGAAATACTTTACAAACACGAATATCCCTAAGGTCTTCAGTGGTTTCCTCTCAGAAATGGTTTAAGCATTTAACTGAAACTTGCAACTTGTATTGTCATGAGAATTTTACTTAACAAAACTGTTTTATATGCATGAGGTTTGAAAATAAGTGAAGGGATTTTGGATTTGTTTATTTTATGTTTTTCCTGTACTTCACCACCACCAAATAGGTGTATATAACTGATATTGCTATCTATATATGGTGTAAATAAATGACTTTTGGAGGTGTGACATTAGTGGCTTTAAGAACAACTAACCTATTTAAGAACAACTTTTAAGGCCTAAGTTATACAATATTGCCAAATTATAATTAGAATCTGTGTAACCACTGTTTAGGGATGAGTTACATAATTAGCTATCCCCAGTCATTCATTTTCATGACTGTATACTATTCCACCCCATGAATATACTTTAGGCATAGTCTCATGCCGACCATTTCTGTTATCTAGTTTCCATTTTTACAGGGGTGAGGGAGACGTTATTACTGATATTCTTATAGATAATGCTGTTGTGAATATTACTTTGTTATAATACACACAAAATTTACCATTTTAACCATTTTTAAGTGTACAGTTAAGTGGTGTTAAGTACATTCAACGTTGTGATGCAACCATAACCAATGTCCACCTCCAGAACATTTTCCCATGCTGACATTCTGCACCCATTAAACAATAATTCCTCATTCTTCTTTCTGTTCTACCTGCTAGCAACCATTACTCTGCTTTCTGTCTCTGTGAATTTGTCTGTTATATATCTCAATTAAGTGGGATTATCAATATTTGTCCTAATGTGTCTGGCTTATCACACTTAGCATAATGTCTTCAAGATTCATCCATGCTGTAGGATATACCAGATTTCCTTTTGGTAAAGGTTGAATAATAGCCCATCGTATGTATATAGCATATTTTATTTATTCATTCGTCTGTCAGTGGACACTTGGGTTGTTCCCACCTTTGGCCATTGTGAATAATGCTACTATGAATACTCAGTATGCAAATATATGTTTAAGTCTCTGCTTTCAATTATTTTATATTTACATACAGAAGTGGAATGTGGCATCATACAGTAATTCCATGTTTAACTTTTTTAGTAACTACCATACTGTTTTCCACAGGGGCTATTATCACACAAGCCATTTTACATTCACACAAGCCATGGTACAAAGGTTCCAGTTTCTCCGTTTCCTTGCTAACATGTTTGTTTTCTGGTTTTTTTTTTTTTTTTTTTTTTTTAAGATAGTAGCTATTCTAATGGATGTGAAGTGGTATTTCATTATAGTTTTGATTCAGATTTCCCTAACGATTAATGATGTTGAGCATATTTCATGTGCTGATTGGCCATTTTCTTTAGAAAAATGTGTATTAAAGTCTTTTGCCCATTTTTGAATTAGGTTGCTTGTGTTTGCTGTTGTTCAGTTGTAGGAGTTATGCTTTATCAGATATATGATTTACAAATACTTTTGTCCATTCTGCGGGTTATCTTTCTACCCTGTTGATACTGATTACTCTTGTACAAGTCTCCCGAGTCCTTATGTAAGAGCTTATTTAGAGAATATACTAGGAGCGACATTTACGGTTATGGCATCTTCAACATTTCTAAATCATACAAAACTGTTTTCCAAAACAGGTAACAAATGACACTCTCATCAATAGTTCCCCTTGAGACATATTCTTATTCATTCATAATATTATCAGAATTTAAAAATGTTTGCCCATCTAATGGATATGAAATGATATCTCATTGTGATTTAATTTTAGGTATGAATATAAAATGGGCTTCCCTGGTAGCTCAGCTGGTAAAGAATCCACCTGAAATATGGGAGACCCTGGTTCAATTCCTGGGTCTGGAAGATTCCTTGGAGAAGGGATAGGCTACCCAACTTCAGTATTCTTGGGCTTCCCTGGTGGCTCAGATGGTAAAAAATCAGCCTGCAATATGGGAAACCTGGGTTTGATCCGTGGGTTGGGAAGATCCCCTGGAGAAGGGCATGGCAACCCACTCCAGGATACTTGCCTGGAAAATCACCATGGACAGAGGAGCCTGGCAGGCTGCAATCCATGGGATCACAAAGGGTTGGACACGACTGAGTGACTAAGCATAGTAGCACAGCACAAGAACGTAAAATGGTACAGATAACTTGGAAAACAGTATCTTTTAAATTTAAGCCTTACTTACTATAAGATACTAGGAATTTACCCAAGATAAAGGAAATTTTTGTCTTGCACATGAATATTAAGAGCAGCATTATTTGTAATAGACAAAAATTAGAAACAACCCAAATTCCCATCAATGAATGGAAATGTGGTGGAATATTATTCAGTAATAGAAATGAACTACTGATACATGTCACAACAATCCGCTAAGTGAAAGCCACATCAAATCCAAAGTAACAGAAAAGATTACATTACTGAATGATTTCATTTATATGAAATTGTAGAAAAAGTTAAAATTATAGTGACAGAAGGCAAAGAAGTAGTGCCTGGAGCTGGGAGTAGGGATTGACTGCAAAGGGGTATGACCAAACCACAGGCTGTTAGAACTGTTTCATGTCTTGACTGAGTGAAGGTTACACAGCTGTATACAAACAACAAAATTCATCAGACTTTATATTAAAAAATGAGTAAATCTGATAGTATGTCAATTATACTTTGGTAAATTACTTTAAAAATTACCAGTTAAGTTCAAATCTCTAAGTGTGAACACATTTAACTTCTGAAATAATTAACACAACAAACAAAAATCCTAAGGAGTTTCTTTCATAAATTGACAAGTACCCAGGCCTTTCTTATATATTTCATGAAACCTAAAACTTGTAAAATGAATGGAATAAATCAGGCCATGACTGATGTAAAATCCTTAGAATCTTTATCAGCATCAGTCCCTAAATTTCTGAATAGCTTACAATGCTTTACAACTTCCCGCAACACAGGTTTCAAAGTAAAATATTCTATTTATTTTAAGTATCTGAAAAGCCATTTGGGATTAAGAAATACACACTACTGTATATATAATAGACCATCAAGGATCTACTCTATAGCACAGGGAACTATAGTCAATATTCTCTAATAATATATATGGGAAAAGAATCTCAAAATGAATATATAAATATATATATAATATAACTGAATCACTTTTTGCAGACACCTAAACCTAATACAACATTGTTGGAGAAAGCAATGGTACCCCACTCCAGTACTCTTGCCTGGAAAATCCCATGGACAGAGGAGCCTGGTAGGCTGCAGTCCATGGGGTCGCTAGGAGTCGGACACGACTGAGTGACTTCACTTTCACTTTTCACTGTCATGCATTAGAGAAGGAAATGGCAACCCACTCCAGTGTTCTTGCCTGGAGAATCCCAGGGATGGGGGAGCCTGGTGGGCTTCCGTTTATGGGGTCGCAGAGAGTCGGACACGACTGAAGCGACTTAGCAGCAGCAGCAGCAATACAACATTGTAAATCACCTATATATCAATTAAATTAAAAAAATAATTTAAGTGCCTAGCTATTTGCTTGAATTTTAAAAACTGAGTTCTTTCTAAATTTTCAACCTCGGCATACATTTATATTTTCTTCTACTTACTTGCTTGGATTTCAAAGAAAGATCCTTCATACAAAGCATTAATGGCGACTTTCTTCAGTCTTATTTATCCGAAAAACCTCATGACTATCTGTTTTTAAAAGAAACATTACTTTTTTCTCCAATTTTTGAATAAGGCAGGGTACAGACACATAACAGTCATACAGTGGACCATTATATTACTGTTTTTGAACAGGTACTGATTCTGCCCAAAATTTTAAATAATAGTAACTACTATAAAAGCAGTTAGAAACTTATGAAGAACTGTTTTAAAGATGTTCCTTCTGTAGCATAAAAGGGAAGAGAATGAAGATTAAAAAGAGGAGAAATAAAAAGAAAAAAATGAATGACGAGTCTTTGTGCTTGTCCCCATGACAGGGAGGAATGCAATATCTAAGCTTTGGTTTGTAGGAGAGAAGTAACGCACATGTTGTAAATGAGGCTGGCATTGTGCCTTTTGTTTCTGGAGAAGAGGGGCAGTTTTATGGTATTGGCTTTCATATAAAAGAGTACTTCATTATCTTGTAGTTAGTTAACCACTAATTATAGCAACACAGATTATTTTATATGTGTGCTATTATATAAAAGTCATCTCCTCCTTCTCTTCACCCCATTTCTCCCTATTTTTCTCCCTGTCTCTTGTTTTAGTATTATAATGTGCTGTACTTGGCAAGCAGCTCATTAGTCTGTTTTATTTCTCTTTATCCCTGCAAAGCATCTAGCACAAGGTTCCATAGAAAATAATTAATAATGTTGCCAGCTTCCTGCCCAAATACTAGCTAAAAAGTATTGCTTGTCGTTGTTTAGTCTCTAAGTCATGTCTGACTCTTTTGTGACCCCCACGGACTCTAGCCAACCAGGCTCCTCTGTGCAAAGGGATTCTCCATGAAAGAATACTGGAGTGGGTTGCCATGCCTTCCTCCAGGGGGTGTTCCCAACCCAGGGATCAAACCTTTGTCTCCTGCATTGGCAGGCAGATTCTTTACCAATGAGGCACCAGAGAAGCCTCCAAAGCATTTATATAAGTGTGTGTGCATGTGTGTATGTATGTATTTGTTAGATTTCCTAAAATTATCATAGGAATACTTGGATGTTCAGAGTTTTATTTGAATATTAACTGCTTATAATCCCCCTTCCACGGACAGCAGCCCTCCTTCGTAAAGTTCTGCCGTGCCTACATTAGTACGGTTTCATTGGACAGGGAAATTCGTTTGTAAGATAATCACTCACTTGCAGTCACAGTAGTCACATATTCTGAAAACGATCTCATACAGGGTCAAAATCCCCTTTGAACAGAGCTTTTATAGGGTAAAAAAGCATTTGTTTTCAAACTTCCTAATTATATTCACTAAATGCTGTTCGTGTTGTCAACTTTTCCCCACTGTGAGAATTACAAAATCAGTCATAAGATTAAACTCAGAAAATGACTACAGCAATTCACAGAATACTAAGCCAGCTGGGTTCATTTAAATCTTCTATAGAAACAGCCTTTGTGGCAAACCTAGTAAGATCTACAGCTAGTTCCATAAATCAGCATTTTTTTGGTCTGCTCCAGTGCTGAAATTATTTATTGCCAACTGATATATGGGAGACTCATCAAGAAGCAAAAAATAAAAATAAAAAAGGTTTTTTTGTAAACTAGCAAATTATTCATGTCTGCCAGTCACACTACCCAATAGAAGAGCTAACTGTATCCACTATTGTTTAGTCACAATGACTTCAAGGAGGATCTTGATGGCACAGTATTAAGTTGATTGTTTATTTCACATCAGTGCAAGAGGATACAATTTTTAAAATGAAAGAAAATAAAGATGTAGTCATTGTTTTTATTTTCTTGAAATGAGTCTGTATTTAACGAGTCATGAAGCCATAAACAAGTCCCCTATTGGAAACAAATTTTACCCCTCACTACAGTTCTATATACAAATTTATATTGCTTGCTTTTTAAATAATTATTATTGGCAGAATATAAGGAGCATAATGTGGCAACTCTCACTTTGCATTTTTAAAGCTCTTTACAAGTTTATCAGTTTACATGCAAGAAGAAATAGTTAACCTGATTCTATTTTTCTCTGATCATCCAATTCTGAAAAACATCCCTGAAACTTTCTCAGTCCTTCATTCCCTCTCTCTTATTTTATCTCTCAATCTCTTCAGCACACACACACACTTCTTAGTTTGGTCTGGCTTTTAACTTCTTTTTCTCAGTCCTCCTACTAATAAAAAACTTTCCAAAATTGACATATTTTTCCTATCAAAAAGATCATATGCTTCCATAGGGGGGTATAGTAAATAGGCATAGCTAGTTCACAAAGCAAGTGTAAATGCATATACTATATATCCTCACATGACCCCTCATAACAAGTTATCTGGACATATGGGATGCAGATTTAATGGCAACAGAAGTTAAAACCAGGGATAGAAGCATAGGTGTCACAATATTAAGATTTATACTTAAAGGTCTTGGTGTGCATGTGTGTGTTTTGAAAACAGAACATTTTCAGATATACAAGCAAAATAGCAAAAGATACTGAGAAAAAAGAAAATGTTTTCAAAGCAGTCAATATTGACAAGGAATAATAATCATTCGCATTAGACAAATTGCATTCTCAAACTACTATTCTCCAGAGATTTTAATAAACTGAAAATTGGGGGATATAATGAAGTTTTCACACACTCTAAATTATAGTGTTGTAAATGTGATAATATCTAAACAGATGCAATCAAATTCTGGGAAAACAAACAACTGTTACATTTAAAGTATTACCTAATTTGCAGCAATGAATTTAAATTAATGAATATTTCAACTTAGAGAAAAACCTTTAAGTAAACTCATGGGAACTCTATATTTTTAGAGGAAAGTAGGAGAATAAAAGTGTGAGTTTGTTTCTTTTCATTAGAGCTCAAGGTTTCAAAAAAGGTATTCCAACTATACCAATTTGAAGAAGTACGTCTAAAAAACTGGTTAAAGCCTGTGCCTAATGTGATCATATACTTTTACCCCTGCTGATACAGCAGGTAGTCTTTTTCCTCACCTCGATTCTGTAAAGGAGGCTACAGAAAATAAGAAAGATGTGAAGCAACTCCACATTAACATAAATCAGGAAAATGCTGTAACCATTTGGAAAAATTGAGATATCTATCTTAGAAATAAAGAGACTAGGTACCCTGCATCTTGGAGAAGGCAACGGCACCCCACTCCAGTACTCTTGCCTGGAAAATCCCATGGATGGAGGAGCCTGGTGTGCTGCAGTCCATGGGGTCGCTAACAGTCAGACACAACTGAGCGACTTCACTTTCACTTTTCAGTTTCATGCATTGGGGAAGGAAAAGGCAACCCACTCCAGTGTTCTTGCCTGGAGAATCCCAGGGACGGGGGAGCCTGGTGCTCCGCCGTCGATGGGGTCGCACAGGCGGACACGACTGAAGCGACGCAGCAGCAGCAGCAGCAGGTACCCTGCATCTTGGGCTTCCCGAATGGCTCAGCAGGTAAAGAATCCACCTGATATGCAGGGGACACAGGAGATGTGGGTTCCATCCCTGGGTCAGGAAGATCCCCTGGAGGAGGGCATGACAACCCACTCCAGGATTCCTGCCTGGAGAATCACCATGCACAGAGAATCCTGGAGGGTCACAGAGTCCGACACGACTGAGTACGCATGCACCCTCCATCTTAGAAGTGGGAAGACAGGAGATTTTCAAATTGAAGGACAATCTTCAAAGCACATGGTAGTGTGTTCACAGGATTACAAAACACGGGAGATGTGCTCATATTTTTCCAACCCTTAGGGTGCTGTATTTTTAAACTGAAGCTCAGAAGTAGCCTGTGTTTTGCTCAGATTTCCATGAAAGGCACTGGAGGCAAGAACTCTGGATTGGATTTCTGAGCTGGTATCCACACATCTTGATTACTGGAGAAATAAGGTGACTGAAGCAATCTTTTACTATTACATTTGCACATGTGTACAAGTCCACTTATGGCTCCATAGACGGCAGCCCACCAGGCTCCTCTGTCCCTGGGATTCTCCAGGCAAGAATACTGGAGTGGGTTGCCATTTCCCTCTCCAATGCATGCATGCATGCTAAGTCGTTACAGTCGTGTCCAACTTTGTATGACCCTATGGACAGCAGCCCACCAGGCTCCTCTGTCCACAGGATTCTCCAGACAAGAGTACTGGAGTGGGCTGCCATTTCCTTCTCCAGTACAAGTCCATATGCACTGACTAATAGTATGTGCTTGAGGACATATAATGAATAACATATGGAAATTAAAAGAGTTTATGGAGAATTGTTTCTTTAAACAAATAAATTTATAGAGTTCTATAAACTTAAACATTTCAGCACTTACTGACAATAACAAAACTTGCTCTTTGAAAATTCACAAATTTGGGTGTATAGATTGTCGTGATGGAGAAGGAAATGGCAATCCACTCCAGTATTCTTGCCTGGAAAATCCCATGAATGGCAGAGCCTGGTAGGCTACTGTCCATGGGGTCGCACAGAGTCGGACACGACTGAGCGACTTCACTTCACTTCAGATTGTCGTGAAGAGCTACAGGAAGCAAAACCATTGACACAGTTACAGAAACTGAATCTTAAGTGTCACCATGGACACAGTCCACAAGGGTTCAACATTCATTTTTTTCATTGAGTGGTTCAACATTGAGTGGTTCTCAAAGATGAGAGCCCATTAACCGCAGTACAATACAAAACAAAGGATTTAAATAAAGGTCAACCATCACATAAGCCGAACAAAGGAAATCATTTAAAATTAAGAATGATATCCTGTCCTTACCTCATTCTATGGTACTTAGTTATTTCAGAGGTCTAAAATGGTGAATGGTCTTGCTTCAGTGTAACATAATGAGGCACAGACAAACCCTTAACTTGAGATGTTAGTGTCTACTGGTCATGAGTTATGAACAAATAATATATCACTGTATTATGTGGAGACATTTTTAAAATGCAAGTAATATGAATCACCTCCTCTGTGTGTTGCTGTAGCTTTGGATCTTGTATCACTAATTATAACCCATGAATCATAGAGATCATTAACTGAAAAGTCTTTGTTGCAAAGAGCCCACTGAAGGAAAGTTAAAAGGACCCACAGGGGAAAAAAAGGAAAGCTTGGTAAGAGCACCTAACATTCCATACAACCCTTCTTGATAGAGAATATAATCTTCCCTTACATGGAATTGTTCCAAGACAAATTATCTTCCTCAACATCATTTTCTTTTGAGTAAATTATCAATCACATTTCCCCCAAATCCAAATAATACCAAAACTGTCTTATAGGAAAAAAAAACATATCTGAGTAAACCAAAAGACATCATCAAATTCTAAAGAAAAAATACCTTGGGCCACTGAAATACTCTGAGTCCCAGGAAAAGAGGGCTTCTAACCTCACCTCCAATACTGAGTGATCCTGGGTAAGCAATCTCTCTGGAAACATGTTCATTTGTAGAAAATATGTATTGAGGAGAGCAGCCAACACTGAGAGCCGATATATACAAAGCAAGTGATGGCTCTATAATTATTCAGATTACCAGGTCCTATTTCATTACAGTTAAGTACTACCTCCTGGATACATTATAATCTCTTCAGTTCAGTTCAGTTCAGTCGCTCAGTCGTGTCCAACTTTTTGAGACCCCATGAATTGCAGCATGCCAGGCCTCCCTGTCCATCACCAACTCCTGGAGTTCACTCAGACTCACGTCCATCGAGTCCGTGATGCCATCCAGCCATCTCATCCTCTGTCGTCCCCTTCTCCTCCTACCCCCAATCCCTCCCAGCATCAGAGTCTTTTCCAATGAGTCAACTCTTCGCATGAGGTGGCCAAAGTACTGGAGTTTCAGCTTTAGCATCATCCCTTCCAAAGAAATCCCAGGGCTGATCTCCTTCAGAATGGACTGGTTGGATCTCCTTGCAGTCCAAGGGACTCTCAAGAGTCTTCTCCAACACCACAGTTCAAAAGCATCAATTCTTCGGCGCTCAGCCTTCTTCACAGTCCAACTCTCACATCCATACGTGATCACAGGAAAAACCATAGCCTTGACTAGACAGACCTTAGTTGGCAAAGTAATGTCTCTGCTTTTGAATATCCTATCTAGGTTGGTCATAACTTTTCTTCCAAGAGTAATTGTCTTTTAATTTCATGGCTACAGTCACCATCTGCAGTGATTTTGGAGCCCAAAAAAAAAAAGTCTGACACTGTTTCCACTGTTTTCCCATCTATCTCCCATGAAGTGATGGGACCGGATGCCATGATCTTAGTTTTCTGAATGTTGAGTTTTAAGCCAACTTTTTCCCTCTCCTCTTTCACTTTCATCAAGAGGCTTTTTAGTTCCTCTTCACTTTCCGCCATAAGGGTGGCGTCATCTGCATATCTGAGGTTATTGATATTTCTCCCGGCAATCTTTATTCCAGCTTGTGCTTCTTCCAGCCCAGCATTTCTCATGATGTACTCTGCATATAAGTTAAATAACCAGGGTGACAATATACAGCCTTGACGTACTCCTTTTTCTATTTGGAACCAGTCTGTTGTTCCATGTCCAGTTCTAACTATTGCTTCCTGACCTACATACAGATTTCTCAAGAGGCAAGTCAGGTGGTCTGGTATTCCCATCTCTTTCAGAATTTTCCACAGTTTCTTGTGATCCACACAGTCAAAGGCTTTGGCATAGTCAATAAAGCAGAAATAGATGTTTTTTTGGAACTCTCTTGCTTTTTCCATGATCCAGCGGATATTGGCAATTTGATCTCTGGTTCCTCTGCCTTTTCTAAAACCAGCTTGAACATCAGGACATTCATGGTTCAGGAATTCTATTAATATTCCTACAATGACTTCTATTTCAATTTGAATAATAAAAAGAAAGATTTCTCATTTTACAATCTACAGGAGAGGCAAGAAAATCCACATTTTCAGTACTCTGTAAGGGGCAGAGTTGGTTCTGTAATTCTTCCTTAAAAGGAGCTATGTATAACTAAACATTCTGTTACAATACAGTGAGAGGGCAGTGTGTTGCAAGGTTTTGAACACAGAAAACCTAGATTTAAATCCAATCTTGGACATTTACTAGCTTTTTTATCTTATAAAAAATTACATAACCTCACTGGGCTTTCACGTGTGCATCCAGGCTCATTCATGTCCGACTCTTTGCGATGCATGGACTGTAGCCCGCCAGGCTCCTCTATCCATGGGATTCTGCTAGTAAGAATACTGGAAAGGGTTGCCATTTTCTCTTCTAGGGGATCTTCTGAACCCCGGTATTGAACCCGAGTCTCCTGTGTCTCCTGCATTGCAGGCAGATGCTTTATCACTGAGCTGTTTCCTAATTTACAAAATGAGATTAATAATAATAAATCTCTCTGAATCACAAGGGATATATCTAAATTTTAAAAACACAGGCAACCACCTGTATAGACTACTGACCAGGATTTACTGATCTTCACTAGGGCGCCTTTCAGTATATCTTACGGTTATTTTCAACAGTATCTTTGGTTTTAAATTAAAAGTGTAATATTTATTTTATAACCCATGTTTGAGGGTGAATTTTTGTTTTATATTGATATGAAACAGTATACTTCTATATTTTTGCAAATAAACCATAGTTTAATGTTACAATTATACATGTAATAGTTTTGATGGTAAAAATACACCCTTTATATCTGTGAAAAACTAAATGCTCTCACTTAAAAATGCTAATACTTATGTTGAGCTCACATGACAAATCCTTTTATTTAATTAAATTGCATACCTTTCATTCAATAGTAATTTTTATACAATAGCCACCTGGGATAAAATTTAGAATGAAATGGTAACCACCCTGCATGTGTTCTGCGTCTTTACAGAGAAAGAGAGATCAAATAAAAAAGTACAGTAAAGTAAGCAAATAGTCCTATAATAATTATCCTCACAATGTGAAATGGGAACCAGAGAAGAAGAGCTAAAGGGTAAAAACGAGATAACCAGATGAAGAAGAATAGCAAACGACATTATAAAAATGTGAAAGGCAAGCTGTTCTAGTCATATGTTTAAAACAAAAAAACAAAAAGGTGAAAGAGAGAAAAATTAATAAAGTATAATCAGGAGGCCAAGATGCTACCACTGTTTTCTTTTTTTTTTAATTTATTTTTTAATTGAAGGATCATTGCTTTACAGAATTTTGTTGTTTTCTGTCAAAGTGAAGTCGCTCAGTCATGTCTGACTCTTTGCGACACCATGGATTGTACTCTGCCAGGCTCCTCTATCCATGGGATTTTCGAGGCAAGAATAATGGAGTGGGTTGCCATTTCCTTCTCCAGGAGATCTTCCCGACCCAGGAATTGAACCTGGATCTCCTGCATTGTAGGCAGAAGCTTTACCATCTGAGTCACCAGGGAAGATAGTTTTCTGTCAAACCTCAACATGAATCAGCCATACGTATACACAGGTCCCCTCCCTTGTGAACCTCCCTCCCCATCCCTCCCTTCTAGGTTTGTACAGAGTCCCTGTTATTTTCTTAACTAACATGACCAACTGGCCCAGTTTCCCTAAGATTGCCCAATTTTTGTAGTGAAAGTCGTGAATCTCAAGAAAGCTCTTAGTCCTGGGCACACCAAGACAGTTGGTCGTGATACCCAGTTTTATGAAACTCACTGTTCCCAACTAAGAAGGGAGCTGTCTGTAATTCAGAAAGAGAACCATATACCAACCAGGCTAGCATCTTGATCTTGAACTTCCAATCTCCAAATCTGTGAGAAAATTAATTTCTGTTGTTTAAGCCACCCAGCCTGCAGTATTCTCCTCTGACAGCATGAACCAACCAATACACCAAGCAAAGCATAATATTTCACTTCTCCAAGGGTCAGTTTTCTCATCTGAAGAATGAAGAGGCTAGACTGATTAGATACTTTCTGATGTGAAGGTTGAGGGATGGTACGGGGAGGGAGGAGGGAGGGGAGTTCAGCATGGGGAACACGTGTATACCTGTGGCAGATTCATGTTGATGTAGGGCAAAACCAATACAACATTGTAAAGTAATTAACCTCCAATTAAAATAAATAAATTTATTTAACAAATAAAAAAATAAATTTTGAGACAATCCACATCATTTCATTTAAAATTATTAGATATTATAGAATTTTTAGAGCACATACATGTAACTTTTTCCTTAGATCTTTTATAGATTTTCTTTTGAATTACAAATTTCTTAATTTTGTTTTCACAGACATCAGTCATTTTCCTTACAAATCACATTTTCTAGTATGTTATATTTCAGACTGAAACTGAACCTAATTCACTCTCTCTCTTACAACTTCTATGGGGGAGACAGATGCTTTCTTTTGTATCCTGGGCGAGATAGCTGTAATATTCTCTCACTAATACCATGTGACAGCCTCTAGGAAATAAGACCATTATATTACATAACGTTATACAAATTGTGAATCTTAGAAAAAAAGTAGCACAATTACATTATTCTATTAACCCTCTAAATCAAAGTTAGATATCTAAAATTTTCTTCACAGTAAAACCAAATGTTTTCTTCAGGTTGTTTACATCTGTACAAAAATGTATCAACATACCATATCATAATTTATGTCTCTCTATCCAGCTAGAATGACTAGAAAGTCACAGTATACATGAAGGAGATATTAAGGCAGAAAAACAAAGGTTTTGGCCTTCATATTTTATAAAATGGGTGTGAGTGATTTTCCAAAAAAAAAAAAAAAAAAGTTATGGAGGCAAGATACTGAAGCTAGCATACAAATTACTCAAAATCTTCTCACAACTTGCTCATCAATGCTATTTGTTTCCAACATACACCAAGTATTCCAGGCATTGCAGTTTTTAATTCATCTTCAAACATATCATGAGTTATTCCTAGTCACATACCATCATTAAAAAGAACTACTACCATTTTTTAACACAGTAATTTTTCAAAGTACAGTGACAAAGATAATTTTATTTGATTCTGAAAATAATCCTATGAAAATAAACATGGATCATTATATTTCCTCATTTATAGATGAGGAAACAGGTTTGGAGAGAGTAAATGACTAGGGCTAGTGATGGGCAAAACAGAAGCTAATATACAAGTTCTAAGCTATGGCTTCTTCTTCCATTCATATAACTTAATTAGATCTATCCTTCAAGATCCTTCTGTTCTAATTTATCAGTACCACTCTCATCTTCACCTCTAGCACCAAAAATTCCTCCCTTCCCTGAAGTCTTGCTAAGCTCAAAGTGATCTCAAATGCTATGATTACTTTTTATATTCATTGACAGAAGTATATTGCAACATTACATAGTACTCTGTATGTATATACACAGTACTCTGTATGTATATTTCCAGGCTACTCAACTGTATGACAAGCTCGAGCTTTCTGTGTGTCTTCTGAAATATATGCATCCCCCTGGGATACCAACCATCTGTTTGTTTGCCTTTGTTTGGACCTGGCTTTTATTGCTTCATTGGTCTCTAACTTTCAGTATCCTGATCCTTGGTAATAGACTCCTTTAAGGCATGACCAATCATGCCTTCACTTGGACAAGGGATATTCCTTTTCCTTTGTATTTTCTGTAACTATTATTTATTTACACAGACCTTCTTTTGTACTTTTAGATAATAGCTATCAATTTTAAACATGTAATCAGTGATACATTCCAAAATGCATACTAGAAAATGCAAGTATACAAGAAAAATAAAACAAGGGATATATAGAAAATATGTTTTTCCTTTAATTATCACTGAAATTCCCTATTCATGACTGCTATATAACTAAACTCTTATTTCTCTTCATACTTCCTTGAAATGGCTTCTTTTTCTTTTCTTAGATCTTAATTTTTTTTCCCATTTTTTTAAAAAAATTCTTAATTGGAGGATGATGGTTTTACAATGTTGTGTTAGTTTCTACAATACTACAGTGTGAATCAGCCATTCACGCTTGGTAAGTCGCTTCAGTTGTGTCTGCCTCATTGCAACTCTATGGATGGTAGCCTTCCAGGCTCCTCCGTCCAAGGAATTCTCCAGGCAAGAACACTGGAGTGGGTTGCCAGGTCCTCCTCCAGGGGACCTTCCCCAGTCAAGGATGGAACTATGGTCTCTAGTGTGTTCTGCATTGGTAGGCAGGTTCTTTATCGCTAGCACCACCTGGGAAACCCCAGGTATGCATATATCCCTTCCCTCTGGAGCCTCCCTCCCATGTGCCTCACATCCTATCCCTCTCAGTTCAGTTCAGTTCAGTTCAGTTCAGTCGCTCAGTCGTGTCCGACTCTTTGCGACCCCATGAATTGCAGCACGCCAGGCCTCCCTGTCCATCACCAACTCCTGGAGTTCATTCAGACTCACGTCCATCGAGTCAGTGACGCCATCCAGCCATCTCATCCTCGGTCGTCCCCTTCTCCTCCTGCCCCAGTCCCTCCCTATCCCTCTAGTTCATCAAAAAGCACCAAGCTGAGCTCCCTGTGCCACACGGCTGTCCCCCACGAGCCATCTGGTTTACACATGGTACTGTACACATGCCAGTGCTACTATCCCAGTGAGTCCCACCCGCTCCTTCCAAGGTTGTGTCCACAAGTTTCTACACCAGGCCAACTGGGCCGTCTTTCTAATTAGAACTTGAATTAAACACAAGGAAAGAAGGAATAAAATGGTTACAACTAATACACCCTAGAGGCAACTTACTGCAAAGATTTCCCATTCATTTCTGCCTTCAGGATTGTCAAAGCTGCCATAATTGGTGCCATAATTTTAATGGACAAGTTCTTCAGGCTTTCCTCACTTTCTGGTTGAGCTCCTCTCTATAAATTCCGTTTTTTGCTTAAATCAGGCACAGTCACTTTCTGTTGCTTGTAAGTCAGTCACTTCAGTCGCTCAGTTGTGTCCAGCTCTTTGTGACCCCATGGACTGCAACACACTAGGCTTCCCTGTCCAGAACCAACTCCCAGAGTTTACTCAAACTCATGTTCATTGAGTCGGTGATGCCATCCAACCATCTCATCCTCTATTGACCCCTTCTCCTCCTGGCTTCCATCTTTCCCAGCATCAGGGTCTTTTGCAATGAGTCAGTTCTTCGCATCAGGTGGCCAAAGTATTGGAGTTACAGCTTCAGCATCAGTCCTTCTAATGAATATTCAGGACTGATTTCCTTTAGGATGGACTGGTTGGATCTCCTTGTAGTCCAAGGGACTCTCAAGTCTTCTCCAACACCACAGTTCCAAAGCATCAATTCTTCAGTGCTCAGCTTTCTTTATAGTCCAAGTCTCACGTTCATACATGAATACTGGAAAAACCACAGCTTTGACTAGACGGACTTTTGTTGCCAAAGTAATATCTCTGCTTTGTAATATGCTGTCTAGGTTAGTCACAGCTTTTCTTCCAAGGAGCAAGTGTTGTTTAATTTCATGGGTGCAGTCATGATCTGCAGTGATTTCAGAGCCCAAAAAATAAAGTCTCTCACTGTTTCCATTATTTCCCCATCTATTTGCCATGAAGTGATGGGACCAGATGCCATGATCTTAGTTTTCTGAATGTTGAGTTGTAAGCCAACTTTTTCACTCTCCTCTTTTACCTTGGAAAGCACATTCCTTATCTGATATACGCAGAAAACACAGTGTCTAGGGAGAGCTAAGTATTTTTAAATGGTTTGTTCTTATGTAGATTATATGTTATTATACACAGAAAACAAAACTAACAAATGACCCTGAAGCACAACATTACTATTGGTTAGAATTTTAATAATCTACAGGTAAGCAGAGACCAAGCTAACACTGGAAGCTCATCTGCATAGAAATGATTTGTATTACAGTTCAACACCTTACATTGGTGACTCACAGTGATAACACTCTGCTGCAAATTAGCAAAGCATTTTGTGATGAGGGTAGTACTTATTGTGACCACCTGAATTTTTAATATCATTTTACTACAAGAAACATCTGATAAATTTAACTGCTTATGACATGGCTCCTTTTTAACTAGGTGACTTTTTTAACATAATCTTTAGCTTCTTATGAAAAGTAGAAGATTACAGTTTTAAATTCACCTAGAAAGGAAATAATCATTAGAATAATTTATGTAGGCAAGTGATATCATTTTAAAAGTATAGTCAGTACCCAGCAAAGAAAGTCCCCTCTGCTATTTTTATTTAGAAAAAAAATGTTAAGAAAAATCAACCAAGTAATCTTTTATAATATAACAAATTTAACAGCAATTCTAGCCAATCATACTTTAGTAGTTAACTCAATTTCCAACAGATTATAAACATAAGCTGACTATTTCTACATACTTCAGTAAATTTCTCTCATTTTAGACATTTATATCTGTTTAGAATCCTTTGCATTTCAGGAACATCTTTTTAATCCTAGATATTGTGGGAATATCATACATGTATATGATATTTCTCTTTCTTAATGACAAGTATTCCCCTGAACATAAAAATCCTACTGAAAAGTGGGAGAGGGAAAACGATTTTTAAACATTCACTTCTTTTTCTTTTAGAACATCTATTACTACATGCTAGTATTTCCCACAAGAATATTTTTTATTTTATTTGAAGTTGGCAAAAATCTTTGTGCTGAATCCTTTGAGCATACTTCTAGTGAAAGATGTCAGACCAGCGCTGTGTGGAAGAACTTTTATTTGACAGGAAGATGACAGGAAGAAGCCTCTATCCAAAATGTAAGATGCAACTGTACAATCCTTCTGTGAGATTAATGGAATCTTTTGTTCCTACATATAAATGACTTATTCATTATTGCCTCAATAAAATCAGTTCACGTTATTAATTTGAATAGTGTGAAATTAAGACACTTAAAAAGGTACATATTTATTCAAATTAGGACAGTTTGTTTTAAATGTCTTCTTTATATGAATTAAATGTGAAACAGACTAACAATACAAATTTCCAATGACAGTTTAATTTATGTTTTGGTAACCACCCACCAAGAACACTTTAAGATTCATTCATTGTGCCTACAGTATATACTCTAAACAACTAACATCTTGATAAGAGATGCTTGTACTAATTTAGAGTATACGATGTGCAATAAAATGAAGTCTTCTTTAGTTTTACCCTCCAAATCAGGGTGTGAGTGATTCTAATTTATTACAAGCACTGCTTTATTCTTGTTGGCAGAGGGACTAAAACTGTTTGTTTTTTAACAAAAATCTGACATTCCAGACTATCTTCCCTATCTTCTCATCTTTCCCTATGCCTCTCAAAAATAAATCGGGAGTAAACAATCCAGTTTCATTATGCACCTTCTTATCTACAAATGCTATTCTTTATGTCTATCTGGGAGAGAACGACCAGGAGCAAATCACTTTTGATACATATTAAAATGCTAGCACATTTATATGTATTGCACATCTATTTAATGCATAAATATAAAAGAAATTTATACCCATTCCTAGATTGGGGATTCTTGTAATAATATACTTCAAGAACTGACCAAAGTTTTGTAATGTTTTCAGATGTAAAAGAAAAAAAAAAAAGGTGAAACAATGGTGAGATGTCAAAGACTGACTGCTTGTTTTCAGATTTCTCTCTCTCCCTAGCTTTCTAGGCCTCCCCCTCAGAGTCTGTTCAGTTTTCTTTGTGTAACAGACAGGTTTTCCCCTTGAATATGGTGGTTTGCACTAACCTAGAAATGGACCTATATCATCCCTTGTCCATTTCTTTGTTTACCTTTCACAAGAATTAAAACCTTGAGAACAATACCATGAAATGGTTTAGTCAAAACAATAAGAGAATTATCACTTGGTGTTTCAAAACCTTTTAGTTAATGCACTAGATTCTTAGTATAAGTTTATTAACACAACACTTTCAACAAAAAAGAGTATTATTTTCTTAGAGGAGAATAAGCAAAGCATATTCAGAAAGAAATATTTGGCTATTACCTCACTGAACTTAGCTCCTCAAATACTTTCTGGAGAGACACAAACTAAGTTTGAAGGGATTAAAATGCAATGTTGCATCTAGTTTATAAAAGCCATTTTTTTGGATCAAAAAACTCCAGAAAGATTTGATCAGCAAGAGCTGAAAAGTATACTATAGAAGAATTTGCAGTCTTTGAGATTTTATTACAGTAAGGTTTTTAAAAATCATTTATCTGTTTTAAAGATGACTTCACTCAGTCATGTCCGACTCTCTGTAACCCCATGGATGGTAGCCTGCCAGGCTCCTCTGTCCATGGAATTCTCCAGGCCAGAATACTGGAGTGTGTGGCTGTTCCCTTAGCCAGGGGATCTTTCCAATTCAGAGATTGAACCCAGCTCTCACATGCCATAAAATTCATCCTTTTAAAGCATAATTTTTTGGCTTACATACTATTGGTGTTTAAAGTGACTTCTCTCTCATAGATGAGATTATTGTTGTAAATTGGCATTATAAGATGTTCTCTTACCTTACAGAGAAAGTTGATCTTAAAACCCAAAGACTGGGCATTTCTTGAGCCTGAGTTCATGTAGTTTCCAACCAAAAGAACTAACTCTAAAAGTCTGTTAAAGCTTTCACTTTTCTTCAGTTCTTCACAGGCCAGAGTTACTGCTATGATGCTTGGCTTAATGTTGTTTACATGTTCTTCAAATGTGAGCTTGAAAAGAATGCTATTGAGACGAGGCCGCAACATTTTCACTGAGCTCATCTGTAAGATAAGGAATGCTGTATAAGACTATATATATTCATAAATACATTCACATATATTCATATACACACATATATATTCATATATACATATATTCATATATATATGAATATATATATATATAAAGCCCATTATTTCTCTCTCTAATGGGGATCATTTTATAGATGATATTGTAAAATTTTGAATAAAATTAATTCTCTCTGGGTTTTAACAGTTGTATTTCCTTCTCCAGAACACTTTAACAAATATTATTCAGTTTTAGACATTTCAAAAGAGTATTCTTTTTAAAAGTTAAAAAATAGCTGCTAGGTTTCAAAGAATAAATGAAATCATCCTTATAGCATTAAGAAAATATTACTGAAGCTAGCCAGCTGCTATATGTTAATTGCATAATCATTAGTCATCAATAAAATTTAAAGTGCCAAAAATCTGTCCCTGAGGTGAACTATGAAAATGCACAAATATAACATTCAGTTGAATGAACAGCTGGGCCACATATAAAACAACATATATGATGACAGATAATATAAGTGGAACCACATTTCCTAAATAAATGTGGCTTCACTATTACCTATTTCTATGCTGTTTGAAACCAGAAGACTAGCTCTGATTGAGCACCTAATAATTTTAAACCTATGATCTATATTAATATAATACATTAAATATTTAGATATGCTCTAAAGAATCTCACCTGCTTGACAGAATGTTACCCTGGGATGACCCAGAGGGATGGTATGGGGACGGAGGAGGGAGGGGGGTTCAGGATGGGGAACACGTGTACACCTGTGGCGGATTCATGTTGATGTATGGCAAAACCAACACAGTATTGTAAAGTAAAAATAAAGAAATAAATAAATAAAGAGCATTTCAGAGAAATAAAAAAAAAAGTTAAGGTAAAATTACATGAACTTACTTTTAGGTACATTATTCAATAATTCTATATTGGTTTTCTTCAAAACAGTTCAAGTTTTTACTTGTTTTACTTGTTTCATAGTCTGGGTCCACATTCTCTATTCCCTTTGGTATAGTTCCTATGATAATCTCTTTTAGTCTTTAATTTCCCATAACTCCAGGTCATTTAACTAGTTTTCATTCACCAAATTAATTCTGGGAGAGAGGTGGGTGGAGGGTCAACACATAAGAACATACATAAGCACACACACAGTGAAATTATTAACAATCCTAATTATTTTATTTTTTACATATAGCTTAACTTTTTTAAATACAAATGCCAGTCACAGAGTAGGCATGGGATAACTGCAGACAACATGAAAATAATTTGACAACATAAATAAGAGTCCTTAGTTTAAGGACTCTTAAACTAAGAGTTCTTAAGGGGACAAAATACCCCTCAAAAGCAGCAAAATGAGCTGTCAAATAGACCCTATCTGCTCCGATACAAAAGTAAAGCATAATCTATCATTTTTCCTCTTTGAAATAAATTTTGTCATTAATCATGGATGTTTGCCTCTCCAAAAATTAACCTTTGCTGTCTGCTAATCCTCCTATATGCATTCATGCTTTTCATAGGCAGATATATAAAAGTATACTGGGAATATCCCTGTTACTAGGTCTGAAATGTAGGTCATATCACTCATCAATAGCTTTGCAAAAACACAATCAGGAGAAAATTCAAAGCATCCTACTGATCTTTTCAGTACTCACGTGATAAGTATAAGACACACCATCTACTCACAAAAAGTGTCCAATATAGCCTAAAACTCATAACACAATCACATGATAACTACAGCTAACAATAAAATTAGCCCATGATTCTAAATGGGTAAACAGAATTTAAGTGCTGGAGATGTTCACTGAAATAAGACAAAACTTTAAACTCTATGACTACAACATTTAACAAAGGCTTTACAGTAGAGGGGATGCAAACGGTTAAATAATTAAAAATTAAGCAAGTAGAGAGAAAGAAAGAGAAAGTGAGTGAGTAAGCAAAAACAATTAGAGACCAAAAAGAAGTTGTAGAGAGAAAGAATGAAGTGAGAAAAGATTTATAGGTTAGGAATATATGAGGTATATGCCTAGGGGCAGAATTTGAATCAAAGTCCGTTTACAGTCCATGTAAACGCCATAAAAATTAGAAGCTAACCACATTAAAGTCTCCATGAATGAACAAATCTAATTTCCCACGTGTCAATTTGTGTGGGAATCTATCCAAGGTTCTATGTCTTTTTCTGCCTTCATTGATGCCTCTATATGCCTCTATCACTGTTTCCAAATCCTTCCCCATTTAATTTTTCCTTTCTTTTTATTGTTACTTGGCTATAATTAGCACAGAAGCATGTTTTCTATCATTTTATTAATATATGTTTCAGTTCAGTTCAGTCGCTCACTCGTATCCAACTCTTTGCGACCCCATGAATCGCAGCAACGCCAGGCCTCCCTGTTCATCACCAACTCCCGGAGTTCACTCAGACTTGCGTCCATCGAGTCAGTGATGCCATCCAGCCGTCCCATCCTCTGTAGTCCCCTTCTTCTCCTGCCCCCAATCCCTCCCAGCATCAAAGTCTTTTCCAGTGAGTCAACTGGCATGAGGTGGCCAAAGTACTGCAGTTTCAGCTTTAGCATCATTCCTTCCAAAGAAATCCCAGGGCTGATCTCCTTCAGAATGGACAGGTTGGATCTCCTTGCAGTCCAAGGGACTCTCAAGAGTCTTCTCCAACATCACAGTTCAAAAGCATCAATTCTTTGGTGCTCAGCCTTCTTCACAGTCCAACTCTCACATCCATACATGACCACAGGAAAAACCATAGCCTTGACTAGACAGACCTCAGTCAGCAAAGTAATGTCTCTGCTTTTCAATATACTATCTAGGTTGTTCATAACTTTTCTTCCAAGGAGTAAGCGTCTTTTAATTTCTTGGCTGCAGTCACCATCTGCAGTGATTTTGGAGCCCACAAAAATAAAGTCTGACACTATTTCCACTGTTTCCCCATCTATTTCCCATGAAGTGATGGGGCCAGACGCCATGATCTTCGTTTTCTGAATGTTGAGCTTTAAGCCAACTTTTTCACTCTCCTCTTTCACTTTTTTTTTTTTTAGATTTATTTATTTATTTAATTTTTTTTTTCAATTTTAAAATCTTTAATTCTTACATGTGTTCCCAAACATGAAACCCCCTCCCACCTCCCTCCCCATCAAGAGGCTTTTTAGTTTCTCTTCACTTTCTGCCATAAGGGTGGCATCATCTGCATATCTGAGGTTATTGATATTTCATCCAGCAATCTTGATTCCAGCTTGTGTTTCTTCCAGTGCAGCGTTTCTCATGATGTCCTCTGCATAGAAGTTAAATAAGCAGGGTGACAATATACAGCCTTGACGTACTTCTTTTCCTATTTGGAACCAGACTGTGGTTCCATGTCCAGTTCTAACTGTTGCTTCCTGGCCTGCATACAGATTTCTCAAGAGGAATTTTTCAGTCTCCCTGATGGTTAAAAAAACCACAGAACTACTTGGATCAGGTGCTAGTCACCATATACCTCCCTTCTGGCTATGCCCTGTAAGACCTGTAGGAACCCTGAACACCAGGGTGGCTTTGGTCTGAGATCCACAAGGAATTTACAGCCTAAGCTTACATAGACATCTTTAGTCTTGCTTCAGGTTCTAATACCATTAGTTTTAATTCATATCTATGCTGCATTCGTATCTGTTTCTGGGCTTTGTATGTCAATGCTTGGTCTACTGTTTCTGGGCTTTATATTTCAATGTTTGGTCTACAAACCCAAAACAGCATGGATTTGATTTTTTTTTTTTTTCCAATACCACCCTCAACAAAAATAATGTGACCAAAAGTACTTTAATATTTATATTAACAATAACAGCCATTAACATTGAGTACTCTGTTCCAGACATTGTTCTAGAAATCTGTTATATACATATATGTAGATTTGATTCTCAAAACCACCCTAGGAAATGATTATTCACATTGTGTGTTAGTCATTCAGTCATGTCCAATTCTTTGTGACCCTATGCACTGTAGCTCACCAGGTTCCTCTGTCCATAGAATTGTCCAGGAAAGAATACTGGAGTGGGGAAACAGTCCCTTCTCCAGGGGATCTTCCTGACCTAGGGATTGAACCTGGGTCTCCTGCATTACAGGTGGATTCTTTACCATCTGAGCCACCAGGAAAACGCATTATTCATGTTAGTCTCCTAAAAATGAGGAAAGTGAAGCACAGAAATACTAAATAACTTGTACAGAGTCAAACTGTATATTGAAGTTCTGAACTCAGGCATTTTGGCTACAGAACTCAGACTCTCAATAACTACACCAGGCCACCTCTGAAGTCATATTGAGAGTGGTATGTATGACTTGTTGAAAAAGAGACTAGGGACAGAAATACTGTTAGTTAAGTTTTCAAAAGGTCTTAGAAACAGGTAATGCCCTAGGATGTTGACAGTAGAAAGGGAAAGAAAGCAACATATACAAGTGGAAGAATTAAGGAAGAAGCAAAGGGATTTAGTAGTAAATGCTCAGGTATGGGAGGATAAAGTCAAAGATGGTTCCAAGTTGTTTAGTCCTTTGTGAGGTAGAATACTGTTGGCATTAATGAAGGCAGAAGGAAGTGCCAATTTGGTTTGGCCTACTGTTTGGTATTTATGTTTGTTTCAGAAAATGAGGGTAGATGAATTTGCTTCCCTTGATCTGCTATCTGTACTCCAGTAAGTCAATCAGGGACTAAGGCAGTGTGGGCTGGTAGGGTACGGCTTAGTAGCAATTTCAACCAAATAAGTGAATCTAGGCAGTTTTGCAGAGTCTGACTGTGTGAAGCTAATCCACCTAATTTCTCTGCTTCAGTTTCCTCATTTTTAATGAAGAGGAAAGTCCTGCTAAGCAGTTTTGTTTTGAAAATTAGGTAGGAGCCAAACATATGAGCCATATACATTAGTTCCTTCCCTTTTGTCTCTGTCTTGAGAGCTGTGGAAAGGTGAGGCAAACAGTATGAGATCCATAAATAAAAACCATTAGTTGGATGTTACCAAGACATTTTTATTAGCATTTAAGTGAACTTGGTTTACCATTTTTTCAGACACCAGTGTATTTTACTTCTAACAAAGACACTATTAGATTCCCATTATTAGGACATGGATTAGGACATGACTTAGTGGTTATGGAACAACATTAAGACTCTAAATCTTGAAGTCATGTGGAAATCACAGAAAACACAATGTAATTTAATACCATTCCTTGCCTATATTTTAACCTGAAAAATTACTTAGAATTGGCTCTTATTTTCAGTTCTCATCATTCAAGGTTAAAATTGACATACTTCAAGGTTGAATCACTAAAACTGACTATTTAAACGTGTTCCCAGATCCTTCCAGCATTCGCCCCTCCAAATCATCACATGAATAGTCAAATGAACCTCTATAATAGGGAAATAATATTGCTTTCCTGATATGTTGAGTTTAGCTATTGTTATGATATCTGGTAGCATTCGGAAATTCAGTCCTTGAATTTAGGAGATAAGTATCAGAGTTGCAATATTTTGGAGTTATCAGAATATTGTGGGAGGCAGGTTGTTGATGACGGAGAAGGCGATGGCACCCCACTCCAGTACTCTTCCCTGGAAAATCCCGTGGACGGAGAAGCCTGGTAGGCTGCAGTCCATGGGGTCACCAAGAGTCGGACACAACTGAGCGACTTCACTTTCACTTTTCACTTTCATGCATTGGAGAAGGAAATGGCAACCCACTCCAGTGTTCTTGCCTGGAGAATCCCAGGGATGGGGGAGCCTGGTGGGCTGCCGTCTATGGGGTCGCACAGAGTCGGACACGACTGAAGCGACTTAGCAGCAGCAGCAGGTTGTTGATGAGGAGTACATAGAGAGAAGAATCAAAGACTGAACACAGGTCCTTGCATATATCAAACATTCAAATATTTGCTGATTGATTTTAAAAGCACTCCTGAGCTGACTAACTATTTTCTGGATCTTGTCCCAAGGAAGACAGGCAGGTTGCCTATTGAACAAAATCACCAACGGATGGTAATATTTTACTGTCCCCAAAATGATGTCTTCAGCTAAGATGTCGAACCAAAAATCCTAGGGAATTACCTTTCTTGACTGCTATTACTGGATACAGTCTATCACCAATCAACCTCATTCAGGGAAGAGGTTGTGCATTATAAGAGGATCACATCTGCCCTTTGAACTAGCAAAATATTTTCCTTCATTTACCCACCAAAATAAAATTTAGTGCAGAGCAGGTAATAAATATCATATGTAATTTGAAAGAAAATCTTATAAAATTAGTGAATGAATGGATGTACTCATTAATACAAACAGAAAGTCCAATATCGGCAAAGGATAGGATTAGGAAGCAGATGGACAGTGTAAAGAGGCGTCAGAGTAGGCTGATGTGGCGCAGTAAGAAGGCACCCTACTTCCTATGTAAAGTGATTAGCTACCAAAAGGGTCATCCCAATGATACTTCCCAGGCTCAAAAACAGCCCGCATTCAGAGCTCTAAATAACTATTTGGAAAAATAGGTTCAAGAGAATTATCCCCTTAATCCTCAGAGAGGGAAAGAAATCATTTGCTGTATTCTCTAGACTCAGAAGGTAAATTAAGTAGAAGAAATAGGACTTTTGAGTTACACAAATCTGGACTTGAACTACAGTTGTGTTACTTTATAGTTACAATCTAATGCAATTTACTAAATGTTTCTGACACTTTATTTTCTACCAGTAAAATGTATTCCTTAAGTCATTCATACATGTTTCAGTAAGACAAATGAGACCTTATGTGTAAAACTGCTGTCATGATAGCTGACACAATAGAATCACTCTAAAACAATAGCTATTATTGCTATTACTCTCTTTACTCATTCTCTGAAATTACCCCAACAAGGTACCATGGTCCCTGACTGTTCTCCAAAACCTAAGATGAAGTTTTTCTCATCCATTAAGGAACATGTGTCACTAGGGTTTGATGAAGAATGGCCTTCATTTTCTATTGAGCACTTTGTAAATATCATGCAGTGCTTCCTTCAGTCAATTTCAATGCATCATATAAATTTTCCACTAGAAATGTTAGCAGTGAGAACATGTTACTATAAAAATCAAGAGACTTATGGAGGAGGTGAAACTATATAGACTCTCTTAACTGAAGCCACAAAACAGTATGCTTTGATCATACTAATAGAATTTCCTGCAGTCAGAAGTATGAATTTTTATGATCAGAGCAGGGTAGACTGATAGACAATAGCTAAATCTCCATTAGAGGATTTGTCTGTGTAAGGGAATGTCTTAGATAACTGAAGCAGAGAAATCATAAGTAGTAGTGAGTGACATCCCCAGCCACAGTTACAGTTATTAAAAGACTCATGTCTCATAAAGGTACTTGAGTGCACCTAAGTGATACAAGGAAATATAAGAAAAACTTGGCTGCAGCATATGTTTGTTTTTCCTTGTGGTCCCTTGCCGCATTTTAGTTGACTGGCATCCTTTGTTTTATAATTCATTCCTTGAAGTGCTGTGGGATGCTGACCAAGGTGTTGTATTATGTAGGGGATTTATTTGTGTTACAAGATACTTGTCTATCAAATCACATCAAGCAGCTATCATGTCTTCAGATGATCTGCACTATATTAAAAAAAAAAAAAAAGTATACTGACAGCTTTAGTAAGAGCAGCCACAAGTTGGTTATTTCCCCAAAGAGTCAGACACAATTTTGTTAATATAATTTGAATTTTATACACTTTACTATCTATGCAGCTGTGGAATATTGATGTTCTGCCAAACTACCATAAGATTCCAGAGAGAAAGAAAAAAAGATCCAAGGGTAACAGTCATGTGTGAAGGAGGAGGAAGCAGTCCCATGCCACTCCTGAAGTCATGTGTCACTCACTTTTAAGGTGATTTCTATTTTCTTTCATTTTTCACTGCTAAGAAACTCATTTTCAACTGCCATCACATGTGAGCATAAGTGATCTTCTAATATCTTTAATATATAATATTAAAGATTCATGGGAATTAACAGATATATTTGTAATAAATACATATTTGTTACAAAAGTGTTTCCCCTGATACCTAAATACTCTTGGGACCCAATATACATTAAAATTACAGAATAATTTTGTTTCAGTGACTATAACAAAGGTGACATAATGAAGTGACGATAAAGAAGTCAGTTGAAGTTAGACAGCAGGCAGATCTTCCTATAAAAGTTGTGAGACCCAGACTTGAATACTGAGCTTAACTCTGATGTTTGGAAGCACAGAAATATTTAAAACAAGGGCGTCTGTGATTCCCTGTCAAATAAATCATTATTATTCTCTTTTAGACATAACCCCCCCCTCCCCCCCAGTACAGGCTCGCTACTGCTCACTGCGGTGCTTTCTGCAGTACACCGAGTACTTGGACTGGACAAATCATCAATACAGGTGCACCTGCTGCATGGAGCCGACGGCAAACGTTTGTATATTAGATGTCAGGAGAGCTGAGAGTCATTAGTAATCTGTAAAATGAAGCTTTGGAAAAATAGGGTTTTGCAAACTGACTCTATCCCAGAAAAGCAATGATGTGCTCGTAGAGAATATTTTCCTCAAACAGAGTGATATGTGGAAATCATGCATCAGCAAATATCTAGTCATTTTCAGTCTGGAACAGAACATGGTAACAATGTTGACCCCAAGAGACACTGGAAGCTCAAAAGAATTACATTAAGAAATGGCTAAAGAATTTTCAAAACATCGTTCTAACAACTGTCTGAGGCCAAGAATGGCCATTAGAGCACCTGTGATACTAGGCTATTATTTTAAAGGATTACTGATATATGGATAGGGGAAAGGGGTGAATTTTTCATTTTTTAAAATTTAATGAGAATCTATCAATAGAAAAATTGATTGACATCCACAGGCTTTATCTGAATATTCTGTTTCAGATGGTTTTATTTTACCTCATTTTATTGTAAAAGCTGATGGAAATAAGTCATCCTGTCACCAAATGGATTAGTATGAGAAGTTATTTAAATGAACCAGAATTTGAGAACACACCATGGTGAGTTTTCTTTTACTTGATTTCACAATGATTAAACGATCTTTTTTATTTTAGATAAAAATGAAGGAACATCTAGAAGTAAGAACTAGCATTGATATTTACAGAAGGAATGAGAATAGAAACAATCAAGGCATTACATATCAAAACACTGAACACTTTGAATGAAAGCAGATAAAGAAAAATGCAATTTTCCCAATGAATATGCAAACTTGAATAATGATTTAATATTAATGGAACAGAAGAGCTACAATTTTCCATCCAAACTAACTGCCTTTGATGATGCGTGGGAGAAAAAAAAAAAGCTTTTAAGAATTTCCTGTTCACCTGATTAAGCTATCTTGAATAGAGCTCATAAGCTCTTGGGGGGGCTTCAAAAAAATTAAAAAGCAAACTGATTATATATCTGTAGTTTCAACTACAGGCATAAATCCACTCCTCCTGCCTTCACATATTTATGCAGAAAAAGAAAAAAAAATTATGCTGTCAGCAGTATCACATAATCTTTGCTTTTCATTATAAATGTTTTTTATGCACAAGGCTATCTCAACATCTTTTTCTTAGATTATAGCTTTAGAATGCTTTTAATTGAAAAATATGTGTAATTTTGAAGTCAGGAGAAACAAAGTACCAATTACTAAGAGAACTAATTATTGCCTTCTTTTTCTCAGAAGATGTGTTACTTTAATAGATACACACAGTATGGGTCTCCATTCACAGTGCAAGACAAGTGGGAATTTCCATAGCTCTAAGGTTTGAGAACAGCTGAGCTGCAAACACACTGGGAAGAGTCTAAAAGCTCCTGCTGGGGGTTCTAACTGGCAGAGTTTTCAAAGATCTGTGTTTTTTTTTCCCCCAGTACAGGTACAGCACATAATTACAATAATGTACCAAATTCAATTCTGTGGGAGGCAGACTGAAGGACCAGTCAGTGGGAAGCTATGCAGCCAATCTACCCCCTAAAGAAACGGATTATTGATCCTAGATGGGGTGGGAGGCAACATACCCCTCTTCCCAGGAAACCTGCCTCTAGACACAGGAAAGGTCCCTAGATTTTTTTGTTTCTTTTTTCTTCTCTCTCTCTCTTTTTTCTGGTTTCTTTTTAATTTATGACATGTGAAAATAAGGAAATCCTATGATATGGCTGATAAAAAAAAAGAGGGAAAGAAAGTTTAGAGAAAGCTTAGCAGCCCAGTCACTGTCTCGGGTAAGTTTATCTTTTTTCAAAAATTCAAAGCCTGATTCTTCTGTAGTCTTGCCAGTTTTACTGTTTTTGTTGTTGTTGTTGTTTGTTTGTTTGTTTGATGAGATTTTAGTGAATATTGCAAGAGTAATTGCAATTGTGGCATATGTACCTCTCTAACTGATGAGATTTGGTTTTTATCACCCAGGAAGTTATACAATAATGAAAATTCTAAAGGACATTGGCAGGGTGATAGGACTAAAATTAGGAAACAGTATTTACCACTAGAGAAGGCAAAGAAAGAAAAGGACTCAATAAGGAATCTAAATTTTTCAACGTTCAAGTACCAAATGGATACAAAATTAGACAGGAATAAAAAGAGCCCACTTGATTTTGGATTCAAGCTAATACAGGCAACAAACATTGGTAAGTATACCATGTGAATTAAATCAGTATAATACAGACATACAGAAGTTGTCATCTAGCAGGGGTCATTCAATAAAAAAACCTTGTGATTAAACATTTAATTAAAAAACCATGATAATTTTGAGGAAGGAAAAGAAAAAAATAAGATGCTCTGAGAGAATTTAATAGGGAGACCTAATAAGTAAGTGAGAACATAGTGGGGAAAAAAATTTAAGCAGAGACTCAAAGAATAAGCAGGAGAGAGGCAGGCAGGAGTGGGTTAGTAAGAGGGAGCAGCGTGTGTAATGGTCCAAAGACAGGAAAGAGCATGGTAAATTCAAAAAACAATACACTGATGCTTTAAGCAGATAAATAATGATGCAACACAAATGTACTTCAGAAATGTCACATCAAGGGCTGTGCCGAGACTGATTTGGGAAAAGGTCAAAAGCATAAGTGGAGAACACATATATATTGTAATATACATATACAAACATATATTGTAATGGTTAAGGGAAAGAGGATGCTGGCTTGGGTTACATTAGTAACAGCACAGAAGAGAAGTCAGTAGATCGCCTGTATATTTTAGATGCAACTAGGAGTTAACTGATGATCTCTCCTAGGTCAGTTTCAACACATTATTTAAGGCAGCATTCTGATTGCTGTTTCCTGAATAGTAAGTAACTAGAGGTAAGGAAGTAGAAAACAAAAAGAGACTACTCTTTGAAAAAACTCATGCTAGGTGATGAAGGGAGGGCCGTGTTTATCATGGACCTCAGGGCCAGTGAAGGATTTTTTATTCGTCCATCCATCCAGCTATCCATTCATACATTCTGGGGCAATGAATGACTTTAGAAGATTCTTATTTCTGAAGAGAAGAGCAGAGTGGAGACTGAGGAACTGAAGAGGCAACAGACAAATAGAACAAAAGTAGGCAGGGGAGAACTAATGCCTTACACAGAGGCAAGTGTGTTAGTATGTAGTAGACTATTTCACACACACATGGACGTGTACGCATAAGCACACACCAGTTCAGTACAGTTGTTAAAATCACAGTCCATGACATCAGACTGCCTGGGACTAAGTTCTGTACCGACAGCTATGTACCTGAACAAGGTCCAAAACCTCCCTTGACCTCACTGTCCTCATCTGTAACGTGGAGTCAACAATAGTAACATCTCAATACATTCTTATTTCTATTATTAACAACAACAAGAACAATAGTCGTAGTAAATAAAGTATCCCTTTTTCTGACGTTTGACAGAGAGGAGGTTAACACCAGATATGCGTAGAGATAACAACTGTGGGTAGAAGAGATACTGTTCTAGCACCTATTTGCTTTCTCATTTCCCTGGTAAGAGATTAGGTTGTCTGTAGGTTGAAAAGAATGGGAAGGGGAGGGAGAAAAGACTTGAAGAAAGCAGGTAAAATATGGCATAGCCGCTATAGAAAAAACAAAAGACCACTGAATTAAGAACAAGGAAAATAACTGCTGAAATGGCAATAAGAGTCCCGCCAAGGTAAAAGCTAAAATGTCCTAAAGACACCAATTCACTCAAGTTCGCCAAAGAGAACAGGGAGACATAAAGTCAGAGAGTTAGAGGCACAATGAGAATGTGAAGGAGCTCGGATTTTATTCTGTAAACTCTGGGAGACACTGAAGGGTTTCAATATAGAAATCACACGATGAATATACATTTTTAAGAAGACTAAACTAATAATTTTGATGGTGGAAGAAAGAAAAAGCAAGACAACAAGTTTGGGAACTTTCTCATTTGGCCAGAGGACTCTATAGATGTCCAAAGTTGTCCTAAATGTAGGCTGTCCATGTTTTTCCAGGATTAAAAAGTATTTGGACATTTCCACAGAGAAGAGAATTTAATTTCAGCATAGCCTTGAAGAAATATATTTGAACATAATTTTTACTTTGAGACCTAAACTATGCTATTTTTAATATCAGGCTCATACTTAGTTATAAGAATTATCTTAAAATTCAATAAGCACTTATCTACTGGCTATTATATACAAGATATACATGCTTACATGTGTGGTTAAAAGACTGTTATAACATTATTTCAAGAAATTTCGCTAGATATGAGACTATCTAATCTTTATTTAGATCAGGCAAATCCTGATTGATACTGCCTTAGATAATTTACATCGCATAAACGACTTAGAAATGTCCTTGACTACCTTCCCTATAGACATGTAGCTAAGGACGGGGAGAGTAAATAAGAGGACCAGATGACTTCATGCTCACAGCCCCAGAATTCTCTATGGTTGCATGCATAAACACGAAATTTCTTTCCTTTCCTATTTTGCTTTGAGTTCAGAAGGTATATTGCTCTTTATGTCCCAAAACTTCATTTCCTCAGTGTAGTACCAAGGATATTCCTCTTGAAGGACTTGCTTGGCAAACAAATACATCTTCCAAGATAAACTGCATTCAGGAAAAAAATGGCTTCGGAGAAACTGCAGTGTACCTACTGTAAAACTCATCACCATCGTGACAAAGCTGAATTCTCGGATGGTATATAACCTTGCTTCAATTAGAATATGAATTCCAGTAACTTAAGTTTTAAGTGTGGACTTTGGACTAGAAAATTTTATTATTTAATATTGTGTTAAAGTATTGCTATTTAGTAAACAATATCTGGCCAGTTTAATTTGCTTAATTAAAAAATGAGAGATACAGTTTTTTCAGGTATCTATACATGCTCTATTTCACCCTAAATAGACATCCCTGATTTGCTTTTCAAGGATTTGACAGAACGCTCCGACATCAGCATATGCAGTGCTATATCTGAGAACTAATAAACCCTAAATATGGGGGAGCAGTTATTGCATATGTTCAAAAGGAATGTTCTATCACATTTTGACTTTAAGCAGGATTTTTAAGTTGCGGAGTAGCAAATCAGATCGAATCAAATGTTTTACTATTAAAGAGGTTATAAAATATTTTGGATGAAGCAGAGTATTTGACTATTAAGTGCAACGGTCATTTTTAAAAGTCTAAGGATGCAGATGGAAAATGGTCAGAGAGCCAGGGTAAAACTGAAAGCTGTAGTAGAACTGTTTGTTTATATGGGACCACACTTGAATTGAACACTGAGTCAAAAACAGCTTTTCTCTAGGACATTAAATAAGTCATCATACCCACCATCTTTTTGTCAATTATTTGAATGGCAGTTTTGAGGAAAGCTTGAAACATATATATATACATATATAAAACTACAGTTTTAATACATAATCTACACCTAGTCTTACTTTATACCCTTTAAAATGAAGAAGAGACAAGAAAACATAATTTATTTCAGTAATTATTTAACCACACTAAAGCACAAAATGTATTTATGAAATTTTATTTCCAGCTGAAACTTTATTTAATAGTTTTAATCAATTAATGACACTCTACGGGAAATCTGAAAAGTTTTGTCTTTTTTCTGATACAATGCATACCATTCAAAAGAGACTCTAGAATATTTCTAATTATCTATAACAGTTTCCACCTTTCCACCCTTAAGAAGCCTAACTTTATTAAAAAGCCAAATTCTAATAGCAAGATCTAAATAGAAGGAAAAATAGTCAATACAATAACATGTTCTTTTTATATATTTATATTAATATCAATATCAGCATTGATATAGAGGAAGATCCCTGAGATGTTGTGAGGTATTTCATAATGTTGCTCTTAACTTCTTTATTTTTCAATAATATTAAAAGTAATAAGGTTGTTTTTTTTTTTTTTTCCCGATAGCCAATGTTCATAAGTTATATAGTTATACAGTAGGAAAAATAAATAAATATAAGCAATTGAAATGTCTTCCCCCCTGCCCGCCCCCATTTCTATTAAGTGTTACCTGCAAGCTGAGTCTGTGGGCCCTTAGGCTAGATACATACCACAACTCCAAACTGTTCAGGTTCACAGAGGTCATCATACTCATTCTTCAGCTCTGCTAGCTCACTGAGTACCTTCTGCTCAGGAAGATGTTTTACAAGGTTCTAAAAGGAAATAAAAGCATAACAGTTTAGTATTTCGTTATTAGGATTATAAAAGATAAATTAACAACTATGAACGTGATTAACTAGTATAGTGGATACATTTCTGATTGTGCTTCTGTCACAGTTCCAGTGTATCTTCCCCTTCTCCGCAAAAGCTTAACCAAGAAACAGCTACAATTTAATGTAAATAAATATATAGAAGGGTTTGGTTTCTCTGCACTATAGTATATAAATATTAAATTAAAAAATCATATGACAATAAAGAACATCATAAAATTGATCTTTCTAAGTCTTAAACACATACCATAATTTTAAGATTTATTTCCTGTCATGATAATTAGTCAATCTATAAAAAAACAGAGAAATACTATGTAGAATTTACTCATGTGCAGTAACAATAATCATCAACTATACTCTTCAATATTGGCAAAATTTGGAATCATTTTCAATCTTGCAAACCACATCAAGCCTATAAAAATAATCTCCCATTATTTATAATATCTGTATTTTTTTCTATTCTGTTCTTCTATGTGATTTCCAATTCCTAAAACAATTATCAAAAAAAGAAGCCTAGCTTTTGCCCCTACAGTCCACACATCATTTTCCCAGCTATTTCAAATTTACCACCTTAAAGCTGGCCACATCATGGTCCAACACTGAGTCTGAGGGACTAGTATGCAACCCAATTTAAAACTATCTTTCAGATAAAGCTGTTAAAACCATCTTTCCAATATCCTTCAGATAGTTCACTTCAAAACTATCTTTCAGAACAACTTAAATATATATACACACACAAACACTCACACGACTACACACATATACACACACACAATACTATGTGGATATGTGTTAGTCGCTCAGTTTGGCCTGACTCTTTGCGACCCTATGGACTGTAGCACATCAGGCTCCTCTGTCCATGGGATTCCCAGGCAAGAATACTGGGGTGGATTGCCATTGCTGTCACTGTGAGGATAATGCCTAAGATGCAAAAGGGAATGGCTGATGCCAGGGTGAGCAATGGGGATCCTGTTCTCCAAAATTCAGAGATGTGCATTCTGGTTGGTTTGGTAGATGCTTGCCTTGGTTTCAACACTCTCTGGTTGCAGCAGCTTTCCCTAATGGCATCTATTAGAAGATTTAAACAGGCAGAAACACCTCTACTGCCTTTTGGAACCAGACAACTAAGGAAATCTTTGTTAGATCTAGGTGGCACTAGTGGTAAAGAACTGGCCTGCCAATGCAGGAGACATAAGAAACACAGGTTTGATCCTTGGGTTAGGAAGATACCCTAGGGGGAGGGCATGGCAACCCACTCCAGTATTCTTGCCTGAAGAGTCCGCATGGACAGAGAGCTTGACGGGCTATTGTCCATGGGGTCACAAAGAGTCAGACATGACTAAAGTGATGTAGCATACATTGTCAGGTCACTGGCTGAGGGAAGAGATAATGAAACTCAAACTCGAGTGACCACACACAAGGAATACCATCCTCAGAAAACAAAAGTCAGCTGTCTTTAAGGAGTGGCATAATTAGATTCCCAAAGTTATAATATATTCAAATCTCCAGTTCTCAACAAAAATATTACAAAGCATGAGAAAAACCCATAAAGCATGGCCGATGCAGGTAAAAAAGAATTTGACAGAAATGATTCCTGAAGAAGTTCAGAATTTAAAGTTATAAATCAAAAATATGAAATAAATTATTTTAAACATGCTCAATGAGCTAAAGGAAACTATGGACAAATAACTAAAGGAAAACAATATTATGAATAGAATAAGAGAGACATAGAAATTACAAAAAGGAATCCAACAGAAATTCTGAAAGGGAAAAGTACCAATAACTGAAATTTAAAATTTATTATAGGAGTAGATATGGGCAGGCAGAGGAAAGTATCAATGAATGTGAAGGTAAAGAAACTGATATTATTAGGTCGAAGAAACAGAAAGATAAAAGAATGAAGAAAAATAAACAAAGCATGAGGGATCCGTGGGACACCAAGCATACCAACATGCATATCACAGGATTCCCAATAAAGAAAGGGAAGAAAAAATATTTCAATAATTAATGATTGAAAACTTTTCAAATCTGATGAAATACGTAGATACACACACCCAAGAAGCTCATTAACTCCAAGTAGGACATCAAAGAACTATGAGACACTGTCTAATCAAAGTGTCAAATGTAGAAAATGATCATTTTTAAAGCAGCAATAGAGAAGTGAATTGTCACATTTAAGGAATACTTAATAGGATTATTCACAGAAGGCAATGGCACCTCACTCCAGTACTCTTGCCTGGAAAATCCCATGGATGGAGGAGCCTGGTGGGCTGCCATCTATGGGGCCGAACAGAGTTGGATACGACTGAAGCGACTTAGCAGCAATAGGATTATTATATGATTTCGATAAAATGAGTGCTGAAATAAAAGACTATCAACAAGAATTTTATACCCACAAAAACTGTCCTCAAGAATGAAAAACTAAGACATTTCCAAATTAATAATAACAACAACAGCAACAAGAAAAGAGATCATTTATCACTAGCAAGCCTGTTCTTTCCCCAAATACTAAAGGAGGCCTACAAGCAGAAATTAAAGGGCAGTAAACAAAATTATGTATCAATTATACCTCAATAAAACAAGCAAATAAATAAACAAACATACTGCTATATGCAGTCTACAAGCTTTCAATAAAAAGATACAAAGTGATTGAAAGCAAAAGCATGGGAAAAAATATGGCATGTACAGAGTAGCCCCCCACAAAAAGTAAGGTATCTATATTATTGTCAAATTAAAATTGTCACTTTAAATCACAAAAAGGTCACAAGAGATAAGGATATTATATACTAATAAAAGTTTAAACCCATCAAGAAGATATAATTATTATGAACATATTCCTATCTAAGAACCGAGCTCCAAAATACATGAAGTAAAAATTGAGAGAGTTGGAGAAAGAAATATAGAGATCTAAAATAATAGTTGGAATGCAAGGGTGATTCAACATATAAAAATATGATGATGTTTTATTTTATCTAGTTTGTTTCACTTTTTCTATTTTATATTCAGTGCTCCCATTTCATTTAGTTTATCTTCTCCAATTTATCATCTCTCACTTTTTTTTGATGTTCTTTTTCAAGTCTTTATAAAGTGTAAGTAGAAAAGCTTTTGTATATGTATATAAAATATGTATAATATATATATTTTAGAAAACTTATGATTTTTTGCCTAACTAAAAAATTATGACATTTTGATTCTACTTCGACTTATTATGAATAGAATTCTAGACTTCTAATTAAAAAATAGATGTACAACAAGCAACAAAGGTTTACTGTACAGCATAGGGAACTATAGTTAATATCTTGCAATAACCTATGATAGAAAATAATTTCAAAAATAATATATGTGCACTTAGATAACTGAGTCAATTTTCTGTGTACCTGAAACATTGTAAGTCAACTAAACGTCAATAATATATATATATATAAAACAAAAAAAACAAGCAAGCCAAAACTTTAATTATTGTGGCTTAATTATATTTTGGGTAGGAAAATTATGCAAAGCTATTTGCACTTTTAATCATTTGCCACTTTTTTTTTTCCATATTGAACTCATTCAACCTAACAAATACAGAAAAAAAAAGCATAGGAAGGAATCTTGCTAAGCTAAAATCGTGTGGTCTCTAATTCTTTTGTGATGTGAACCCTCAGTAATGCAGATTTAGATCATCCAATGAGTAAACATCCTATTTCGTAGAATGTTTAAAAATAGTGTTTATTTCTCTTTGTCCCCCCCCAAAAATTAACCAATGTAATATGCCACATTAATAGAATAAAGGGAAAACATCTCACATGATCATTTCAACTAATACATTAAAAGCATTTGATAAAATCCCACACATATTTGTGAGAAAAAAAAATGCTCTAAACTAGGAATAAAAGCAAACTTTCAGAACATGATAAAGACCATATAAAAAGATGTCACAGTTAATATACTCAGTGGCAAAAGCCTGAAATTATATCTGTTAAGAACAGGAACAAGGCAAGGATGAATGCTTACAACACATCTATGCATCATAGTACTAACCAGAGCAATTAGACAAGAAAGAGAAATAGAAGGCATTCAAATTAGAAAATTTTAAAAAAATTGTCTCTCTTTACAGATAACGATTTTATATGAAGAAAACACTAAACAATCCAACAACAACAACAAAAAAAACCTGAAAGAGCTAATAAATGAATTCAGCAAAGTTTCAGGATACTTAATCAGCATGTAAAAATCATCTGTATTTCTGTGCACTATAATCTGAAAGGAAATTAACAAAGCAATTCCATTTACAATAGCATTTTTTAAAGCACCTATAACGAGATACCATTTTTACAATGCCTACTAGAAAGGCTATTGTCCAAAAAGTGGGAAATAAAAACTGTTGGTAAGGATGTATGAAAATAGGAACCCTTATGCATTGCTGGTTAGAATGTAAAATGGCATCAGCACTGTGGAAAACAGCTTGGTGTTTTCTTAGAAATTAAAAACAGAATTAACCATATGATCCCACAATTCCATCTTGGGTATGTAACAAAAAGAACTGAAAACAGCATCTCAAACAGTTATGTGCACACAATGCTATCATTGTTATTCAATAGTGAGAAGGCAGAAACAACCTACTTTTCCATCAACAGAAATATTGATAAATGTGGTATATACATAAAACAAAATATTATTCACTAGAAAAAGGAAGTTTTGATCCACGCTCAAACACTGATGAATCTTGAGATTTATGCTTAGTGAAATAAGATAGACAAAAAAAGTCAAACACTGTATGAACCCACTGATCTAGAATAGATTCTTAGACACAATAGAAAAGAGGTTACCAGGAGCTGGGGGCAGAGGGCAATGGGGAGGTACTGCTTAAAAGGATAGAATTTCTGTGTGGGATAATGGAAAATTTCTGGAAATAGTGGTGACGATTGAACAACAATTTAAATATACTTAACACCAGTTAAACTGTATATTTAAAAACAGGTTAAATAGTATACTATATATTATCAATGTTTCTAAATTGAAAAAAAAAAAGAGTAGGCAATATATAACCTTTTATGTCCCATGGAAAACAGCTGTATCTCAATCTACTTTTAAATCCTCTTTGGTCTCTATCTTTACTCTCCTCCCACTAACTCTGCATTTCCACGAAGCTCTATGCCTGCAATGGCACCTGCTGTGTACTGATTAGTCCAAAGATTTACAATATCATGTCATTTGACCTAAAAGAAAAATCAATATTGATATAGCAATATAAACATTAAATGAAATTAAGCCCAGCTACTACCATGCCTCATTAACATCATTTTTTTTTAATAGAATGGAAAGGTAAGTAAATACCAAGGTGTTATTTCTACTTTTCTAGAATATTTCTGATATATATAAATTGTTTTTCAAATTTTTTTCTCTGTTAATAGGATTTTTTGTGAAGTATGTTATTAAGGAAAACAAAGAATCAGACTGGTAAGTTTCGTAATTTTCCCTATAGGGAAACTCAATTAGAAAGATTAAAAATGTTGTTACCATGATTAAAAATATCAACTCTGCATATTTTCAACTCTCCATCTCAATTTTAAGTTTTAACTGTGAAAATAACTATTATAGAATGAATCAAGCCTATAGTAGGATTTTAGCTCTGAATGTGAAACTTGTTGTTATTTTGCTTCTCTTCCACCTGCAGATAACCTGTTAAGTCATCTTTACACTGCAGGCTCCCTGGCAGGTGACATTTCTTTTCTTTCTCTGTTCAGCTATATGAAATAATGAACACATTCGACGGGCTTAGATGCATTCTGATTCTGGATACGGTCTTCACACTAAGTTACAAGCTTATATAGCTGCCAGTTGTTTCGTAGATTCTATTTACAAATAATGTTTCAAATAAAACCCTCTCAATGTGTGTTAGATACAGCCTACGTTATAGGACTTCCTGCTTAATGAACCTACTACATCTAGAAACCCATGTTTGAAGTGGCCATCATAGCCAATACCTGAAGACACTTCAGTATTTTTCCATAAATAGTAAAAAATGGAGCATAAGATTAACAATGTTTTCATGTCCATCAAGTCCTGAATAGAAGAGGAAGGAGGGTTAGAAGAGAGAGGAGAGACATAGCAGTACTCATTTGCCTCTATGCTCCTTCACTTATCTTTAAAAGTATGTCAGGAGAGAAAAATGTTCAATGCACAGTTTAAGAATAATGTGGACAGTTCTTGGAGTCAGTTGGAAGTCCATATTTTTAGGCCTCTTGGAAGATCCATGCTAAGTCTCTTCAGTCCTGTTCAACTCTTTACGACTCTATGGACTGTAGTGTGTCAGGCTCCTCTGTCTATGGAATTTTCCAGGCAAGAATGCTGGAGTGGGTTGCCATTTCCTACTCCAGGGGATCTTCCGGATCCAGAAATCGAACTTGTCTCCCGCAATGCAGGCAGCTTCTTTACTGCTGAGCCACTGGGGAAGGCCCTGTCCTACCTAAAGGAAGAGAAGTGTGTATTATGCGATCAGGCTAGGCCCAGTAGGAAAGCCTGCATTTTGGAAAGGATCAAAATGATTGTGAGTGCAATAGTTGCTTCTTGGATATGTCTCCAGGCCTGGCCTACCTACCCCCTCGTATGTCTGAGTGCTTGGTTATTTCAAAAATCAAGCATGTTAAAAAAAAAAAAAGAGAGACAAAGAAAGTAAAATATGTTTCTGTATCTTGCCATAGGACACTCCACACCCTTGGCATGGAGAGGGCTTCAGTACATAGCAGCTAAGCCCCACGGGAAACTCCTCCCCTCTTTCCACTCACAATGGTGCCAAGGAAAGGGATCAAAATAGGAAATGAGGAAAATCACCCACAGCAGCTACATGAAAGCTGACAAATTAGTTCAGAAGATCTGGAAGCTATTCCTTGAGAGCCATAGAAACATCTAATGAAGATAGTTTTTGAAAAGAGTTAAGGTTTTGCAACAGCAGCTAGGAGCAACAGGAAGCAAACCACAGGTGAACAGATGTGGATTGGGCTAGTGCTTAAATGTCATATACAATTCAACAATTGTAAATAGCTTTTGTTTAGTTGCCATATTGATACCATGGCTACTCAAGATCTATAAGTAAATTACAAAGAAGAGTTCAGACACCCCCTATGCTGAAAGGGGAAAGCGGTTTATAATAGCAGAGGCTACAAATGATAAATTTTTAAAGACAACTTATATTCTGACAAATTGTGAATTAATAGGTAAATATCCTGTAAAGTTTCAACCCTTCTATTTTTCCGTCCCGCTGCTCCTACTTACTACTGAGCATCTTCTTTCAAACATTCTAAGATTTGTGTTTAAAAGATCAATTCTAGGTCAGTATGAAAATTTCATCTTAGAAAATGTCAATGAGCTGAAGTTCACAAAGAAAACAACAAAGGGGAAAGCAGTTACTATGTCATCAAACGAGCAGATTTTTCTTCCTCTTTTTACGCATCACAAATTCACTTTCTGATGACTGTCACAGTTATCTAAAGGGATTTCTCCTAAAAACCATAGGCTTTTAACTCCTTTTTTACATTTTTGCAATGACTCTACAATTCTTTCAAAACTTTATTTCTTTTAAATGTTAATTGCACACTTAAAGGTTAGTTAAGTGAAGGTACTGAACCATAATGCCCTTTCCTGCTTTCCAAAACATAACCTTTCCTTTTTGTCTTATATCTCATTAAGTCATTTTAGTAGTAGGAAAGTCGAGTTAGGTTCACTGTGATTAAGTCCTATCGTTCCCTATGTAAATGGATCGGGACCAATATATATTTTTTAAATTTATTGTTTATTCTTTTAAAATTACACCATTAAGTGCATATATATACACAGAATTCTATTTATATATAGGAGACATATATATATACACATATATCAGTATTATTTTAACTTATGTTGTCAAAGATTTTATTTTGTAAAAAATTCAGAGAAGAAATGGGTAAGTCTTGGATAAATCTCTGTAATCTTAATGGAAACTTCCTCCTATTTTGCCTGGTCAAAACCTCAATCCCTAAACTACTATAACTTACTATACGTTGTGCAACACTTTCTCATGGCATGTCTTAAATTATATGTGTGTATTTTAATGTTCTGAAATCACATTCAAGTGTTCTAGTTCTTCGCTTTGAGTTAAAAGGCACACACTTTGATGCTAGCCCTGGTTCTATATTTATTTTGTATTTCATCCGTCCATTCACCTAGTATATACTAGCTGCTGATTCTGTGATTGCCATGTTAACCACTAGAGATTCTGCCCTCATGAAAATTACAGATCCAGGACTGTGTATACTCCTGCCTACACAGTGAAACCATAATCAACAGACGACTGACAGTCATTTGTGTTGCATTTGATTCAAAATACATTTCTTGTCAAGAGGTCACGCTGCAAGTCCCTCTTTTGGTTTGGAATTCTCATCATTTCTGTAACTCCTAAAACAAACTATAAGCATCTGTTAGGATATGTTAAAATGCTGACCAAATGGTCTAAAACATTCAGGGAGAGGGTTTCTAAACCTCCTTGTGGAAGTACTCCTTTCAAAAAATGTTAGTTGATTAAAGACAAGAATTCAAAACATGGTGAGAAAATTCATGACCTTGGAGTATGACAATTATATTTTACAAGGAGGCAGCTTTTAACAGGTTTCCTACCAGTCTGATCTTCAACTTGACCAGAGTAGGCATACTTCTCAATATCACCTCAGCACTAATATCACCAAATGAACAGCTCCAGCCCTCAGCATTCCTGCCAATCCCTAAGTTCCATATTTCAGACCGACAGCCTGTCCTACTTCGATGCACCATCATTACTGCAAATTCAACAAATCTGAAGGAGAATTCATCCTCACTCTGGTCCCTTGACTTATCAGCTTCTCCTAAAGGCGCCATTCTGCCAATAGGACTGGCATCCTCTGCATCCTCTAAGCTTTCCAACCAGAGTTTGTCGCTCAGTTACACGTTCTGAGGGCTTCCTGGGTGGCTTAGATGGTAAAGAACCTGTCTGCAATGCAGGACACCCGGGTTCTATCCCTGGGTGGGGAAGATACCGTGGAGAAGAGAACAGAAGCCCACTCCCCATTCTTGAGAATTCTGGAGAATTCCCTGGACAAAGGAGACTGGCAGGCTCCAGTCCATGGGGTCGCAAAGAGTTGGACAAGACTGAGTGACTAACACTTTCCCATTTCACTTTTTCACAAGGTCTAATGATTCTTTCTGTCAAAATCTCTTTGGAATTCAACACTTATTTTACACTCTGCAGCCAAAAATCTGGGCCATAGAAATCATGTGTAGTTAACTTTCTTAATTTCAGTTCAATTAAATTCATCAAAGTGTTCTCATTCTGTATTAAATTTATAGAGATCGTAGATATATTTACAACTTCTATAATTACAGAAAGAAAAATTGTGAATACTTTGTACATAAAAATTTCAACTCCCACTAATGTCATGATCCTATTTACAGAAATGTATTACTTTCTAAAATAATTCGCATGATTTACAATTAATCTGGAAGATCATTACTAAAAGTATTCATTCCTTTGATGGTAATTATCTTCTATTTTGTTTATGTTCCACTCTATACTCAAAAACAAACTTGAAAATCATATTAAACCTTAAAGGTGATATTAAGAACTAAAAAAATGTAGAGAATATACATAATGAATGACTCACTCTGAATATAAAACAACATATGAGGTGGATATGGCCTTGTCTAAGTGTAATATAGTCTGCCTAAGTATAGTACCAACAATATCCAGTTATATACATGTAACTCTCATGTATTTTGAATTAAGATATTTCAAATTAGACACAAAATATCTTTTCATAATAAGGATACAAACTGATATTCTCAGATATATGAGAAGATTTATATTACTTACAATAGGTGACAGGAGTATAGTATGTTATTTAGGGACACTCTGCTTTCATTAGATATCACTGCATCGTGGCCATGCCAAACAAATACAAGGATGCATTGCTATCAAATATTACATATAAATGTTTCAAAAGCTGAATCCTACCCCAACAGCCAAGACACCTGTGTTGGGGAGGTTTGAAGTTTGAAGGCTACTAACATCTTACAGTTCTTGAAATGATAACAGTGCGATGTACTTTAGGGTCATATCCCAAAGGACAATCTAGACATTTCATTCAAGGATACAGGTGTATCTGCTGCTGCTAAGACGCTTCAGTCTGTGCGGCCCCATAGACGGCAGCCCGCCAGGCTCCCCCGTCCCTGGGATTCTCCAGGCAACAGTACTGGAGTGGGTTGCCATTTCCTTCTCCAATGCGTGAAAGTGAAAAGGGAAAGGGAAGTCGCTCAGTCGTGTCTGACCCTCAGCGACCCCATGGACTGCAGCCTTCCAGGCTCCTCCGTCCAGGGGTTTTCCAGGCAAGAGTACAGGAGTGGGGTGCCATTGCCTTCTCTATACAGGTGTATGCTAATACAAGATTCAATCATTTCGCATTAAGAACTAAGTGGTTTTCATCCATGGTTTTTGTTCAGGCGTATGGAACAATGCAAGTTACTGCAGACTATGAAAACTGAGTGTATCAGAGAACGGCCATATTGTTAAATGAAATGTGCCACATCAGAATGCCGCAACTCCTATGCATATCCAAAGGCAGAAACACTTTACTGTTTAGAAAGACAATCTATACACAAACATGAGGTGGCTTCTTTTTCCAAAATCATTGTAACACTGTATATCATTCCAATTAGTTCAAAAGAGTTCTAACAGAAACATACCTGACTGGCTACTGTTAAGTATACTTCCCTTTTTTCATATAAGTACTGGATATAGACACTTACATGCAAAACGAATGTAGAAGCATATGGATACACCTTAGTTCAATCACTTCAGTTGCTCAGTTGGGTCCGACTCTTTGCGACCCATGAACAGCAGCAAGCCAGGACTCCCTGTCCATCACCAACTCTCAGAGTTTACCCAAAATCATGTCCATTGAGTCGGTGATGCCATCCAGCCATCTCATCCTCTGTCGTCCCCTTCTCCTCCCACCCTCAATCTTTCCCAGCATCCGGGTTTTTTCGAATGAATAAGCTCTTCACATCAGGTGGCCAAACTATTGGAGTTTCAGCCTCAACATCAGTCATTGCAATGAACACCCAGGACTGATTTCCTTTAGTATGGACTGGTTGGATATCCTTGCAGTCCAAGGGACTCTCAAGAGTCTTCTCCAACACCACAGTTCAAAAGCATCAATTCTTCAGCACTCAGCCTTCTTCACACTCCAACTCTCACATCCATACATGATCACTGGAAAAACCATAGCCTTGACTAGATGGACCTTTTCTGGCAAAGTCATGTCTCTGCTTTTTAATATGCTGTCTAGGTTGGTCATAAACTTTCCTTCCTAGGAGTAAGTGTCTTTTAATTTCATGGCTGCAATCACCATATGCAGTGACTTTGGAGCCCAAAAACATAAAGTCAGCCACTGTTTCCACTGTTTCCCCATGTATTTCCCATGAATGATGCGACCGGATGCTATGATCTTCGTTTTCTGAATGTTGAGCTTTAAGGCAACTTTTCCACTCCCCTCTTTCACTTCCATCAAGAGGCTCTTTAGTTCTTCTTCACTTTCTGCCATAAGGGTGGTGTCATCTGCATATCTGACGTTACTGATATTTCTCCCTGCAATCTTGATTCCAGCTTGTGTTTCTTCCAGTCCAGCGTTTCTCATGATGTACTCTGCATATAAGTTAAATAAGCAAGGTGACAACATACAGCCTTGATGTACTCCTTTGCCTATTTGCTACCAGTCTGTTGTTCCATGCCCAGTTCTAACTGTTACTTCCTGACCTGCATTATAGGTTTCTCAAGAGGCAGGTCACATGGTCTGGTCCCATCTCTTTCAGAATTTTACACAGTTTATTGTGATCCACACAGTCAAAGGCTTTGGTATACTCAATAAAGGAGAAATAGATGTTTCTCTGGAACTCTCTTGCTTTTTCCATGATCCAGCGGATGTTGGCAATTTGATCTCTGGTTCCTCTGCCTTTTCTAAAACCAGCTTGAACATCTGGAAGTTCACGGTTCATGTATTGCTGACGATGCTTGGAGAATTTTGAGCATTACTTTAGTAGTGTGTGAGATGACTGCAATTGTGCGGTAGCTTGAGCATTCTTTGGCATTGCCTTTCTTTGGGATTGGAATGAAAACTGACCTTTTCCAGTCCTGTGGCCACTGCTGAGTTTTCCAAATTTGCTGGCATACTGAGTGCAGCACTTTCACAGCATCATCTTTCAGGATTTGAAATAGGTCAACTGGAATACTGTCACCTCCACTAGCTTTGTTTGTAGTGATGCTTTCTAAAGCCACTTGACTTCACATTCCAGGATGTCTGGCTCTAGGTGAGTGATCACACCATCATGATTATCTGGGTCGTGAAGATCTTTTTTTTGTACAGTTCCTCTGTGTATTGTTGCCACCTCTTCTTAATATCCTCTGCTTCTGTTAAGTCCATACCATTTGTGTCCTTTATTGTGCTCATCTTTGCATGAAATTTCCCCTTGGTATCTCTAATTTTCTTGATGACATCTCTAGTCTTTCCCATTCTATTGTTTTCCTATATTTCTTTGCACTGATCACTGAGGAAGGCTTTCTTATCTCTCCTTGCTATTCTTTGGAACTCTGCATTCAAATGGGTATATCTTTCCTTTTCTCCTTTGCTTTTTGCTTCTCTTCTTAGTTATACCTTAGTTAGTTAGTTATATCTAAGTTTTACCTTAGGTTAAAGAAACAGAAAATCCATGTGAAGCATCTACTATCCTGGACATTTTTTTGACACATCAAGTACCCTTTCCAAGCTGACAACATGTTTTTGTTTTAACTAAGCAGAAACAATATCTGGCATCTGTGGAACTTAAAACATACTGATTTGAATACAGTGGCAGGTTTCTTCCAACTTTTCAATAAAAGAGTTATTGAGATACTTTAGAAAAGACTTCTGTTTCTAGCTAGTTAGATACCCTAATCAACTGGGTAGTCAAATTGTCTAGGGACTGTCAATTTCTAGAATGCATAAAATTATTAAAAATACCTTCAGATGAAAACATAAGCTGTCAAGAAATTTACAATACTCCCCCACCTCTGCTCAAAGAAAAGAAACTAAAGGAAAGCGCTAATCCAGAGATATAACCAAACACTGAAGGCCAACTCAGCCCCAGGAAAACCTACCAGTTTCCAGTGTTCTAGAGTTTTTAACTTTAATGGGCCTCACACATAGGATGGTACACAAAGCCTAGAGCTTTCAGAAGGTATAGGCAAAGTTGGTTCTGATGTACAGCTAAAACCCCAAGAGATAATCTCTCCAGTGAAGGACTTAAAGAAAAACAAAACAAACAAATGAACAAAACAAAGAAAGCCCACCCACAGAGAAAAAGAGCATGTGGTCTTGTCTGTTTTCTCCTTGACTGTGGACACCTGTAGGAGTAATCAGTGACTCCCTGTAAACCTCTACCCACAAGCAAGGCCCATGCAGGTTTTAGTCAGAATTTAAAATACCTAGTTATTAAGAAACATGTTGAGAATTTAAAGTGGTTGCATTTTGGCAGTGTTCTCATATAACGGGCAGTCATTCATGCAAATTTCCAGGAAGAAAAGCATCTTTAAACTTCAGTTTCAAAACATTTCCAAAAAGGCTCAGCAATCATTGCATGATAAGTCGCTTCAGTTCTTGTCCGACTCTTTGCAATCCCATGAACTGCAGCCCTCCAGGCTCCTCTGTCCATGGGATTCTCCAGGCTAGAATACTGGAGTGGGTTGCCATTCCCTTCTCCAGGGGATCCTCCCCATACAAGGATCAAACCTGGTCTCATGTCTCCTGCATTGGCAGGTGGTTCCTTTACCACCAGCGCCACCAGGGAAGTCATTAGTTCACAATAAAAATACAGATGATACAGAAAGAAGTAAACAAACATTAGTTAAGAGTGAGCAAAAACAACAGAATTAGACTTATAAAGATGTAGACCTTAAAGATGTAAGAATATTCAATGAACAAAGAACTTCTAGATACAAGAAATACAATAAGTGACATTAGAAAGTTCACTGGATAGGAAAAACAGATGATTAGGTACAAATCACAAAAGAATTAGTAAACTGAAAGATAAGCCTGAAAGAAATGCTCTAGATTACAGTACATAAAGACAAAATACAAAAGGGATGTAAAACTTAACAATCAAAAAAACCCAAAAGAGAGTGAGAATGTTCAAAGTAAGCAATTGGAGCTAACAGTAGGAAGGAATAGGCAACATGGGAGCAGGACAATATTCTAAATGTATATTGCTAAAAAACATTTCCAGAATTGATGGAGCAGAACACATTTTAAATTCAAGAAGCCAATCAATCAAGATAAAGAGAAGGATGAAAAAATCCACACCGAGATACATCTTAATAAAACTATAGAACACCAAATACCAGAAGAGATAGAAGAATAGAACAGGCAGGTTACCTCCAAGGAATGTCAATTTAGACTACAGCTTGCTTAAGAAAACTGAAGTCAAAATACAGTGAAATAATTTGTCCATATATATAAGAAAGAAATTTTTGCAAGCTAAAATTACATACTCATTGAATATATCTTTTAATAACAATGATGAAATAAATACAATTTCAAGCAAATAGAGTTTTTACTATGTTCAGAATCTCACTAAAGGTACGTTAAAACGATGTGCTTCAGCAAGAAGTAAAATGATCCTAGAAGGAAGTTCTTTCACTGCAGAAGGAAGGTATTCATGAAAGTGAAATATGTGTGTAAATCTAAGTAAACCTGTATAAGTCAGCAAAACAATGTTTAACTTGTTAAATTTTAAAACTAACCAAAATAAGAAATAACAACAGATAATTTAGGAGAGTGTGAAAGGATGTTGAGAGTAATGAATAAGTAAACCGATGCACATGCCACATTCAGAACAGGAAGAATCATGTATTATTTGGATCTCAATATACACAAATTTGTCCAGAAAGTTTAGGTAATTCCAATAAAATATCCAAATAAAATTTGTGTTGTTGCTGGAGTTTGACAAGCTGATTATAAAATTTATGTGGTGGAATGAAGAATCATCAATAGATTCTTGGAAAAAGAAAATGTGATTGACTTCCCTATTATTTAATAAATAATGCGGGAACAAGAGTTATTCACATGTAAAAATATGAAATTCTGTTCTTTACAGTATACATAGAAATCAATTCCAGGTAGATTAAAGATTTAAGGTAAATGACAATCTTTTTAAAACATTTAGAGGAAAATATAAGAAGTAATACCTACGTGACCTTAGATAAGAATGGAATTTTTTACATCAGACATGAAAGCACAAAGGCTAAAACAATGATGAATTAATGTACATTACAATTACAAGAAATGTTCCTTGCTAATTACATTAGCAAGAAATGTTCCAGAAAAGATACCATTGAAAAAAAAAGGGAGAAAAGGACAGGAAAATTGGGAACTATTTGAAATATGCAAGCAATAGAAAACTAATATTCCAAATATATCAAGAAATCAGACAAAACAAAAAAGATAAGCAATACAAAAGTATTCTAACATGGACAAAAGACTAAATGAAGCATTTTAAAGCAGATGAAACACAAATGACCCACAATTGGCCCACAAATGGTGTCAAGTGGGCATCAATTCATTCACACTCAAGAAAAAAACTCAATCAAAAAATGAGATTCTTTATTCATATCTGCCTGGAAAAATATACAAAATTTCTACATAATTTACAGTGTAAGACAATGGTTTTCAATACCATCTTCACATAAAAATAACCTTGGAAGCTTTTAAAAAATGGTGCACTCAGAATGGCCAAAGCAATCTTGAGAAAAATGAATAAAGCTAGAACAATTTCATTTCTTGATTTTTAAAATATATTACAAAGCTTTAGTAGCCAAAGAAGCATGGTTTTGAGATAAAGACAGACATATAAGAAACAACTGAGAACCCATAAATAAATCCATGTAACAGATCTTTGACAAGGGTTCAAAAATACATGATGGGAAAATAATAGTCTATTTAACACCTGGTTCTAGACAAAGTGGGTATTCATGTAACAATAACAACAATGAAAGAAACTGGGACTTCTATTTTACACTTTACAGAAAAATCAAATTAAAATAGGTGAAACACTTAAACATAAGAGATGAAAACATAGAGAGACAGTTGAATCATTTTGGTCTTGTCAATGATTTCAAGAATATGACTCAAAAAGCAGAGACAACAATAGCAAAGAGAAACAAAATGGGACTGCATCAAACTAAAGAAAATAACCACCAGAACAGGCAACCAAAGAATAGGAGAAAATACTCACAAACCATAGATCTGATACAGTTAATTTCCAAAATATATTCATAACTCCTACAATGCATTAGCAAGAAACCAAATAATCCTGTTTACAAATTGGACAGAGGACTTAAGACATTTCTCCAAAGACATAGAAATAGACAACATGTACATTAAAAGGTGGTCAATGTCACTAATTATCAGAGAAATGCAAATCAAAACTAAGCTTCTGTGGTGGCCCAGCTGGTAAAGAATCCACCTACAACATGGAGACCTCAGTTTGATCCCTCGGTTGGGAAGATCTCATGGAGAAAGGAACAGTAATACTAGAACCCACTCCAGTATTCTGGCCTGGAGAATTCCATGGACTGTACAGACATGTATAACAGTCAGACATGACTGAGCGACTTTCACTTTCATACCTGCTAGAATGGCTATTACAAAAAAAAAAAAAAAAAAGATAAGTGTTGGTAAGGGTTGGGGAAAACTACAAACTTTGTATGCTCTTGGTAAAAATATAAAATACTGCAGTCACTATGGGAAAGAGTACACAAGTTACTCAAAATATTAAAAATGAATTACCAAATGATCCAGCAATCTCACTGCTCTGTATATATCCAGAACTGAAATAAGGGTCTTGAGGTGATAGCTGCACACCCATGGTAATTGCAGCATTATTCACAATACCCAAGACGTGGAAAAAACTCAACTGCCTACTGATAAATAAATGGATAAAAAAGTGATATATATATTATATATAATATATATATGAATACATGTGTGTACATAAATACTATATATACACACACACACACGTGTACATAATACTAGAATATTATATAGCCTTAAAAATAAGGAAACCCTACCATTTATGACAAGATAGGTGGAGCTAGAACACATTATGTTACCTGAAATAAGTTAGTCACAAAAGGACAAACACTGCACCACTCTATTTAAATGAAGTACATAAATGGGCAAATTATATTATAGACGGATAAAACAGAATCATGATTGTCAGAGACGAGAGGAGGGGGAGATGAGGGGTTGTTAAATGGTTGTAAAGTTACAGTTTTACAAGATGAGGAAGTTTTAGAGGTCTACTGTACAATATGAACAACATGGGATTGTGCACTTTAAAATTTGCTGAGGGTAGATTTCAAATTTTATGTTCATATCACAAAAATAAAAACTTAAATGGACACAAGGAAACTTTTGGAGATAAAGAATGTGTTTATTACTTTGATGTGGTGATGGTATCATGGGTATATGAATATGTCCAAACTGATTAAAGTGTAAACACTAAATGAGTACAGTTTTTGGTATACCAATTTTATATCAATAAAGCTAAGAAGAAAATGATACCTGGGTCCCATCTTCCCAAATTATCACTGAGTTGGTCTGGGGGTAGGGGGTCAAGGCAATGGTATTTTTCTAAGTTTCCCTAAATGCTATTAATACACAACTAAGTATGAGAATTACTCATTTAAAGCAACGAGAACTCTCATACAGCTTTAGTAGTATAAATTAATATAAGCATTCCACAAATTAATTTGGTATTATTTGGTAAAGCAGAAGAAGCACATATACCATAATTCAGTAATTATAAGACTCTAGAACCAGCTTGTATTTCTTTGCATTGTCACTTAGGAAGGCTTTCTCTCCCCTGCTATTCTTTGGAACTCTGCATTCAGATGGGTATAACTTGTCTTTTCAATATATATCAATAACCTCAGATATGCAGTTGATAACACTGTTATGGCAGAAAGCGAAGGGGAACTGAGGAGCCTCTTGATGAAAGTGAAATATTAGGGTGAAACAGCTGGCTTAAAACCCAATATTCAAAAAGCTAAGATTATGACATCCGATTGAATCACTTCATGGCAAATAGATGAGGAAACAATAAGAGACTTTATTTTCTTGGGCTCCAAAATCACTGCAGATGATGACTGCAGCCATGAAATTAAAAGATGCTTGCTCCTTGGAAGAAAAGCTATGACCAACCTAGACAGCATATTAAAATGCAGAGACATTACTTGGTACTTCTATGGTATGGTACTTCCAGACTGCTATGGTACTTCTAGCAATCATGTACAGATGTGAGAGTTGGACCATAAAGAAAGCTGAGCACTGAAGAATTGATGCTTTTGAACTATGGTGTTGGAGAAGACTCTTGAGAGTCCCTTGGACTGCAAGGAGATCACCTCAGTCAGTCCTAAAGTAAATCAGTCCTGCATATTCACTGGAAGGACTGATGCTGAAGCTGAAGTCCCAACACTTTAGAGCTTCAATCAGACCCTGATGCTGGGAAAGACTGAAGGCAGGAGGAGAAGGGGACGACAGAGGATGAGATGGTTGGATGGCATCACTGACTCCATGGACCTGGGTCTGAGTGGACTCCGGGAGTTGGTGATGGACAGGGAGGCCTAGCATGCTGCAGGCCACGGGGTCACAAAGAGTAGGACACGATTGAGTGACTCATTTGAACTGAGGAACAATCCAAACATTCCCTGAAAGGATAATGGGGAAATGAATCATGGGATATTCATACTATGGAAAATGAATAAAATGAAAAAAAATAGCTATATACATCAAAATGGATGTCTCAAGTTATAAAAGCTAATAATAGAACATGTATGTAGAATGATTCTACTCATTCATAATTTTCAGAAATGTAAAAGCTAAGCATATATGTTTTAGGGATATACATTCCTATGTAACAAAAGTATAAAGAAAAGCATGGGAGAATGAGACCAAGATTCAGAAAAGCAGTTTCTTCCAGGGTGAAGGGATAAACAATGGGCTTCAATGGAAGTGGGCTCATATGGTTACACTTTATTAATGCTATGCTTTAAAGTGTATACATACGGCCAAATATTAGAGGAGTAGTCCCAAATGATTTTTTGTAAAAGTTAATTCAATCTTATGTCCTTAGATATTCTTGATCATTCAGGGAAAGTTCACATTTTTGCCTTAAAACGTTACAGTTTGGGACTTAGGCTTCTACTCATCTGATTCAATTTGATATTGCTTTCTTCTGTTGAGCCAGTGAGGGACATTTTTCAGCTGTTCATCATTATCTATATAATGACTTCCTATTTGCAAAATCTAGACTTACTCCTCAGTATACTTTACCTCTGCAAGGAAAGTAATAATTCCCAAGACTTTAATTCATTTTGCCTAAAGTTGTTTTACTTATTTTTTTAAGGAAAAATAATTTTTGGCTTTTTGTTGACTCTTTCTAAATATTCCATATATTTTCACATCAAGAACTGTCAACTGAGTTTAAAAAGAGTAAGATAAGAGACAATGAGATGATCCTGAACAACGTTCATACTTAGGCATTCATTTGTAGCATAAACCGAGGAGTGCTAATTGAACAAAAATTGAAAAAATCCTGCAACAAATCACAAATCTAATTTTGCTTGAAATATTTTGCCCTCGAAGCAGTATTCAAATTATTTATTGAAAATAACCCATACAGTATTTTTGGCCTGGGGCACTAAGTTTCTAAACCAGTAACAGTCTTCATTGGAATCCTCACAAATTGATTGTTTTCCCAACTACTAACATGTGTTAATGTTTATTTGTAACCATTCACTGAGAAAACTTTACCACTATTCCACCATCAAATGCAAAACAATGGATTAGACTATACGAAGAAAGGGTCTAGAATAAATGCCAATGACAAATTCTACAAAAATAAAATGATTATTAATCAAAATAAGACAATATATCAATATAAGTTCACCCAATACCTTTGTTAGGCCATGCGTGGTTTTTTGCTGGTTAGGGGGATCACTTTGGCGGACCTTGGCTTCCCTTTAGATGTGGTCCCACACTAAGCATCCACTACTATGTGGCTGTTCACTCCATCATCAGCTAATTGTTCATCCTCTGAAAGTCTGCCCTCTGCATGACTCATGACCTGGTGGCTCTTTTAAGGAGACCTGGGCATACCATCAGATAAAAGCAGCCCATATGTTCAGGATCTGAGGACCATCTCTGATAAACGTTCCCAAACTCCTGATTAAGTAAGGTCAACCCTTCTCTAGACTGCTGAGATGTCCCGTGGTCCAAAGGGCAAGCATGTGTTCATATTATATGCATCCTGGGCAGAACCTTGCCTTTATATTAGTTGAGATGTTCTTTGTGGATTTAAAGCAACTGATAACCCAAGGTTCCCTGTGTGTGATGTTCTTCACCAACATAAAATCTTTTCATCTGAAAGTAGCCATGATTTTGTTTTTTAATTTATTCACATCATGGAACTTACATAAACTAGACCTAGTGGTTGCTGCCTTTGGATTTAATGTGCATAAATTTAGGTTAATGAAGACCACCATCCCTTTGCCTAAAACACACTCCCTCCAAAAAAGGCAGCTGGGGCTGGGTGTATACACTGATAGTTTTCACCACTCAGTGCAAAAGAACTTTCACATCAGAGTCACTAGTGACAGAAACATTAAGAACTGACAGAAACACCTACTATACTATAGTAGGTTCCATATAAGTATTGCTTGACCCTGTATGGAATCCTCACACTTAGTTTTACAAGGTCCTTTGGTTCAACAAAGGAGGCTGGGGCGGTTTCTATAGCTCTCAGAAACCCTTGAGAGACAACACAGAATTAAACAAGCAAGAAGCAGAAATACATAAATCTGAAACCAATATTAGCATGGACTGCTCACCCCCTCAATATGGCCCTACACACAGGGTCAGTCTAATATTTGGATAATCTCTAAAATGCCACCAAATGGGATGATAACAGAATATTTCATATAAACAGAATATAATATCATGCATCTGATTGGTTCAAAAAGAACTGAAAAAATTACTAAAACAGAGAATGCTTATGATATAGTTCAGAATGTCAGCATCACATGAAAGATCATTTTCAAATACCACTAGAGAAAACTATGAATACAATAGCACAAATGCACACAAGAAGAACAGACAATATTCAGTTTAGCATAGAAAATAAGGACCATTTCTAGGAGAAGGTGAGTTTTAAGTCACATTTTTAAAGATATGAAAGACAAAGGATGCAAAGATATGGAGAAAGGCAAAGTCAAGTCATGTACAAATTATTCAAACTCAAGACTGAGAAATTCAACAAATCTTTGAAATTAACTAGAGATTCTCTACAGGATTTAAAACAAACAACTAAAAACCGATGGCAATCACTGCTATTGCTTCTTAAGGAAGAAAGTGAATGGATGGAGGAAAAAGAAAAATCAAGCTGAATCGAGTAAGATGTGCTGGATTGGAGGCCGCCTAGTGAAAAAGATCAGCTAGGAAACAAAAGTAATATCAGTAAAATGAGTAAAGTGATGAGAGATAAGGCTAGTCCTGCGGGAATGGGAGGTAAGAGTGGTTCTAACAAATCTTCAAAGAATCAGTAAGAATGCATGATGTGCTGGGATGAGTCTCAGGCAGAGTCAAAGGAGGGAGAAGGGCTGAAAAGATTTCCAGGAGATAAGGAAAGGAGATATTTATGTGGGGGATGGAACAAAAAGATGAGTTCTTTTGGGAATGCTCTTTCAAGAGATGGTTGGACATTCAAGTGGAGAGTTGATTACCTTTACTAAATGTCTAGAAAAAGGTGAAAGATTAGAGCTAAGTAGACACCCAAGGGACTTGTCCATACTTGTGTTCTATTTGTTTAGTGTTTACAGTTTGCATGTATCCATATATGGAATTGGTAAAATAACCCAATTTCGTAAGAACACATCCCTCCTCCCCCCACCGTACGTGAAATTTAAGTGACTTGCCCAAGAGTTTAAGTGGCTTGCAGAGGGTTTACGTGACTAAAGCCCAACACAATGTTTTGATATTGCTGTTCTTTTCTCTCCCACTACATTAAGGGTGGTATTTTAAGAATAAGCCTCTAGAAAGTCCAAGGAGATGATATAGCAATTCATTACAGCATTCAAGGAAAAAGAGGAGAGACCTTATTTCCTTTTTCTGAGAAACAAGTAATTTTTCAACTCTATTCAACTATATACACTTAAGAAAAGTATAAAATGATGGCCAAAATATTTACTCTTGTTTCTTTCAGAGAGCTGAAAGACTTCATTTCATTAAATGGGGCCATCACTTTGAATCCTTCATACAAGATAATATAAATGATGGTGTTATTAGTATTTGAACTACACTTTCATTTTACTCAAATGCTGCTTATTAATGCAGAAATGAAATCCTATGCCCCGTAATACCAGAAGAAAATATTTTAAAAGATCATTTAATTTCTACTCTGACTTCCAATGATAGATGTTGCTTGAACTGTTTTATTAGTAAACTTCTGTGGCTACTTTTTATTGCATGAACTGTATAATTAGTAAACTTTCATGGCTATTTTTTATTTCTGTCCAAAAGTAAGCTCTCAACTTCCTCAGTCATCTGCATATCACAGCAGGAAAAAAAACAGGCCAAACAACAGGAGGGAAAAAAAGAAATCAATGAACTGGCCTCACATGAACTGAGCTGTGATTCCAGATTGGCTGTGCGATGTAAACTTCTTTGAGGTTCGTTTTTCCTTACATGAAATAAAGAAAATGAATAAGAGAAGTTATAAAGTTAATTTTGACTTAAACTTTTGACGGTGTCTAATTCCATGATCGAGGTATAAAGGCAGAATTAAATCTGAGTACAGTGTGTACAGTCTGGAAGACAATGGTCACACCTTATCAAATACCTCACACAAGACAGGTTCCACAATTGGAAGAGAAGGAAAAGTAAGATATTTTAAACATTCCAACAGGAAGAATTCTCCATTAAATCACATCTGCTCTCGTTCATATATATATATTTTAAGTTATTGGAGTATAGTTGCTTTATGTGTTTTCTAGGTGGCACTGGTGGCAAAGAACCTGCCTGCCAATGCAAGAGATATAAGAGATGCAGGTTCAATACCTGGGTCAGGAAGATCCCCTGGAGCAACCCACTTCACTATTAGTGCCTGGAGAATCGCATGGACAGAGAAGCCTGGTGGGCCACATCCATAGGATCGCACAGAGTCGGACACGACTGAAGGAACTTAGCATGAATGCACAGTTGTTTTGATGGACTGGAACCTGGTGGTCCAGAGTTGACGATAAGAAAGTGAAAGAGAGAAAGAAGCTAATATTCCCTGGTTTATGCAGAGAACCATTAAAACCCTAGAACAGGGCTTGCACCGCTTAGGAAGGCTCAGCGTGCCCTCTCCAGGGGGTCTTGAAAGCCCGCTCGGTGGGTTTCCATCCTCCAGAGAATTAGCCCGAGGGAGGGAGGAGAGTGAGCTCAGTGGGTTTCCATGCTCGAGAGAATTAGCCAGAGGGAGGGAAAGAGGGAGGGAGGGAGAGAGAGAGAAAGAGAACAAGAAAAACAAACAGATAGACACGGGGACTCAAGCTCTGATAGAGCAAGGGTGCTTTAATGATCTTTCTGTGAATATATATGGGCTGTTGTACAAGGAATTTCTTTTGACAATGATAAAGATCAGAAAACCAAACGTACAGCAACCATTACCAAAGGAACAAGCGATTAACAATGGTCGTAAGGTCAGGAGACAATCTATATCTCAAGAAAGAGGGTTGTGACTAAGCAGTTTTGTCATAAGGAGAATGTTTACTGACGGAGATTCATGCATGTCTCATCCTATGACCTCAGTCCTGGGAACAGTGTGCCGGTTTACTCGTTCCCAGTGCCAGGAACTGCTAAGGAACAGAGGATTTACGAGAAATAGAAAACAGCATGCAGGAACCCTCCTGTTAAATGTTCCCTGACAATGTTGTGTTAGTTTCTGTTGTAAAACAAAGTGAATCTGCTATATGTATACATATAGCCCCTTTATTTTGGTTTGCCTTCCCATTTAGGTCCCCACAGAACAATAAGAGTTCCCTGTGCTATACAATAGGTTCTCATTAGTTATCTATGTCATACATAATAGTGGATATATACATGGCGGCTTCACTGACGGCAGGCCTTGCCAAAGCAGGAGACACACGTTCAATCCCTGGTCTGGGAAGATTCCCTGGAGAAGGAAATGGGAACCCACTCCAGTATTCTTCCCTGGAGAAGCCCATGGACAAAGGAGCCTGGCAGGCTACAGTCCATGGGGTTGCCAAGAGTTGGACACGACTTAGCAACTGAACAACAACAAGTGTATATACGTCAACCCCAATCTCTCAATTCATCCCCCCTCCCTTTCCTCACTTGGTGTACCATTCCTAGGAGGTAATCTCACTTCCAAACTTTCATTCAAAGCCATACCGCAGCAGGATAAACCCATCGAAAAAGTCTTCCCTTCCCTTGCTGTCATATAGCAATCCCACCCTCCTATTTCTGGCCAACACAAAGCCCTCTTCAGGCCACATTTTAGTACCGTCATCTAAGCTTGTGAGCTCATGAACTTTTAATATCTTTTGTGATTCTTTATTAGAATAAATATTCAAAGTAGCTATTAAACTATAATTATTTGGAATGGATCACAACGTTTCTGATCAACTGTTTAATATGACAAATTCTTATACCACCAAACCTTTAGAACAAAGTCATGTTTGCAATTTCACATACTTCAATTTTTATAAAATATTGTTCACTAATATTCAAACTAAAATATACAATTTAATCTATATGTTGGAAATTTCATAAAACCATGATTTCATATATGTTCTCATATATTTTAAATGATGCTAATGTAAAACATATGATTCTAATACTACACAACACAAAGTAAAACACACCTAAACAAATAAAAGACAAATATAAAAATGCCAGGGACTTACTTAAAATATTTTCAGATCATTTGCCCTAAGGACCTCATAGTATAATAGCCTTATCTCAAACTTAATGATAACGTAACATGAAAAGAAGACATGAATATCTTACAATAATATAAATTCAACAGTGGTAAAACTTTGGGAAACAACTGATGGATAAAGTTTTGTTTCATTTATTCAAGTGGAATATTAAAAATCTACAGAACACTTAAAAATATTAAAAAGTTTGGATCACATCGGAAAGTCCCCGTCTCACCTCTGTCATTCTCCCAGAGTCAGCTCCACCAATCAGTTCTATCTTAATTCAAGTATTTTTGCCTCCTTGGAAAACTACATTTACCTCTCCAGCATGCAAAGAAACAGAAATACAAAATAAGGAATGAGATCCAAAGGATCAAATAGGTTGAAGTGAGCCTTCTGAATTATCCTCTCAAAAATGGTAGACTAGTCCTGGAGATTGCCTTTGTCCTCATTTGATGTCTTTATTTCTGAGTTTCCAGACAGTGCATAGAAAGCAAGTAGCCCCAAAAGAATTATCACCCTGCTGAGAATTCTATTAACACAGAAAACAGACTATTCAACTAAACATTTTGAAGGAAAATGTTTGGGAAAAAAAGCAGAACTAACTGAACTGATCCCACTCACTTCAAAAGATATTTGTTGTACGCCTATTATTTAGCCAGCACTGTGCTATATGTCGGGACACTTCGGCGGATGTTATTTAACTTAATCCTCACAATGGACTCATCAGCTATTTAGAGGATGAAGAAGACAGTGTGCCCAGAGAGGTTAGGTAACCTTCTCAGGTTCACATGGCTCTGACAGAGCTAGGATTTCGACACAACTTTTTGGGTCCAAATTGAAAGTTGTTATCACTATACTATTTGCCCTTCTTAAATGACATACATTAAAAAAATCACCATAAGGTCTTTTAAATAGTATAAAGTGAACCGTTCAACACTATTAAATTGTTAATGTGAAACAAAAAGCCACCTAGTATGTGATAAGAAAAAAAAAAGTTAAATCACACTAGTAAAACTGCCTGAATTCACCCCAGAAAAATAATTAAGGCCTGTATTTTAAACAATGCTTGATTAGGTCTATTTGCAATTTAATGAGAATGAATTCTCTCAGAATTTGAACTTAACGTGAATACTTTATATTCCTAGGAAAGAGGTTTTATTTAAACACAAAAATCAAGCTTTGCTCTTGCTTATAATAATCAATATCCAAACCCTCTGTCCTGAGAGTTTATAATTAACATAGAAAATAAAAGCGAATGAATGGAATTTTATTAAATTCTGAAACTATACTACCTATATTTGAGAAATAAAAATAGTTCTTCAGACAGTGGTTTTCATTCAGAGACAATTTTGCCCCTAGGGGACACGGGTCTCATCTGAAGCATCTTTGGTGTCACAAATGGTGTCAGGGAGCAGCAACCAGTGGGCATAGGCTAAGGATTCAGCTCAACATGCTACAATTTACAGGACAACACTCGACAAAAAAGAATTACTGAGTCCAAAATGGTAATAGTGTCAAAGTCAAGGAACCCTGTCTTAAGCATACACTTTCAGCACTTGTCAAATGCTTCAAATTTTATTCATTGTATAATATTTAAGATATACAAAAACATATACATAAGATAATGATTCCATGTGTCTACCACCAAGCTTAAGAAATAAAGAGCATTCAATCTCCTTTGTGTATTCCTTCCTGACTGACTCTCTAAAATATTATGTAAAGAGATTAAAATATTCACCACATTGTATCTATATTACACTGTGTCAAAGTATGCCATAGCCATTAACTATACTATATTACTGCAAACTATACCATAACTATCATATGACTTTACTGGATTTGATAACCAGCTTCATTTTTATTTACATGGGAGATCTAGAATTACAACATTGAAAAAACAATACAGTAAGTAAATATTCTTTTTATGTAGAAAGAAATATTTTGAGTATTTTACCTAATGAATAAATAAAAAAGAGAAGGTAGTTTTATACATATAATCAAGTACAAAGGTTTTTTACTTCATTAAATATATGACTGCAAGGTAAGTCACTTCTATTATGTCTAACTCTGTGTGACCCTATGGACTGCAGCCTGCCAGGGTCCTCTGTCCATGTGATTCTCCTGGTAAGAACACTGGAGTGGGTTGCTATTCCCTCGTCCAGGGGATCTTCTTGATCCGGGATCAAACGCGTGTCTCTTATGTCTACCTGCATTGGCAGGTGGGTTCTTTACTACTGACACCACCTGGGAAGCCCAATTATAGGACTAGCCATCAATCTTTGGATTCAAAGAAAATAAATATAATTCTTTTAAAAAGATTAGGAAAGTAGCAGGAAAAAACAGTGCAATTGTTCTCCATCTCTGTTAGTTTATTGAGGGCACTGAAGCCTGGACACTCTGCCCTCTGTTTCTCTTGGGCTGAAGGACTTAAGCTTTTTGTGCAGAATCAACTCATAGTTACAAATGAGAGTAGGGAATCTGGGTCTAACCCCACTTCTCATTTTCTAATTCAGGGTTCTGAAAGTCTGAGAAAAATGAGTGCACTTTCCAAGTTTTACAATTGCAAGAAAATTCCTGGTCTACCCCCAACATCATCTCACTTATAGAGCCGATGGTTGTGTAGTATGAAAAAATGCAGAACTTTAATGAAATTATACCATGGTTTAAAGTCTACAAGGCCGCATAAAATACGATCTTTAAGGACACACCATGCTCAGCTATTAATAAAATTATGTTTTTTTCAAAGTATACTTTTTTTGCATTTTTAAAAGATGATTTACAGTCTGATTAGTACAAGAAAAAAATAATGAATTGTTTAAAAGCTACCTCTTCTTCATTTGTGAACCAGTCTGTTATCAGCTGTGGACAACAGAACAATCAGTGATGGTGACAAATTAAATACTGGTATTAATCAAAAATAGATACCGAGGGGATGAAAATAAACAGTCATCACCACAACATTTCTTTGGAATACATGTGGTTTTACCAACAGACTGAAAGTAGCACACAACGGCCAAAGAAAATCTCAGTGGAGAAAGAGGGAAAAAATTACTCCTAACCAGTTAGAAGAAAAGATGAAAATGAACAGCCCCTCACATATATAAGTATTTTGAGATTGCAGTAGCATGTCGTAAAGTAACTGTTTATTCCACCAGATGAGAAATGGGAAAGAAATGTTTTATGACTGTTACTGTCATTGCTAATGTTTCATTTTCACTGAATAATTATAAAAATGAATGTGGTGAATACAAGTTGCTAATTCAGAGAAAAATGTTTTCAAATTTTTCAATACTAATGCCATTATCCCCTTGGTTGATATACTTGTAGTCTTCTAAAGTCATAAACCCTTGTACATTGCAGGAACACGTGCAGACTCACAGGCTGCATAAAATACAGATGGTCGATAGCCATGAAAATAAGTTCTATGTGGATCAATGATTACAAAGATGGATTGAGGAGACAAAAACGAGCTCTACTATTACACATGCATGGACTTCCTGAAATTAAGAATAATTATACTCTAGAACTGGTTAATTGAAGGAAGTTGAAGAATCTTTTTTCCCTGCAGAATCGATAGATACCCATCTATCTTTGATGACTTAGGAGGAGCATTGCCTGCAATCAAGGGAATGGATTGTATGACCTTTGCTTCACTCACATCACTTTGTCAGGCTGCAACAGTAAATTTTATAAATCATAAAATCTGTTTTGAGACATAAAATATCATTTGAAATCATAATCATGTGTCTCCTTCTAGAAGCTACACAATGGATTCAGAGCTGGATATTTGAATGGGTTCCAGAAAAGTAATGGAGCCAGCACAAGTCGGAACTGTCTGGGGGACAAAAGTAGCCCCTTTTCCCCTGTTTTATTTCCCATTTCTGTTCCCCTCTATCTGTCAAAGAACTTAACTAGAGGAATGAAACCACTATGAAACTGAAACTAACTTATGACTTACGCTCTCCAGAATACATATCATGCCTTATTAAATCTGTTGGTTCCTATCCTACATAAGAAGAATGAAGAATTAAGCAGTTAAAAAGTGAGTATCTCTCTACACACCAAGAGCCCCATTAGCAATCTCACAGGCAGACCACTCAGGCAACACAATATCTAAAGAAAGAGTCAGCCTGTCTGCACACAATGGAGAATGATAGAGAACCCCACCTCCAGCCGCAGTGATTCACTGAGACTCTTCCCCCTTTCCCTCTTTAAAACTGGCAAGGCTGAGCAGAATCTTCAGTTGATTTCTAGATATGAGTCCACCTTCTCCCCAGATTGCCAGCTGTTCAGATTAAAGCACCTTCCCTTTCTACTGCCACTTACCTCTCAAGTTATTGGCTTATAAGTAGCAAACAGCCAAATCTGGGTTTGCTAACACATACATTACATGAAGAGATACCCCACATCCAAGGTAAGAGAAAACCAAGTAAGATGGTAGGCACTGAGAGAGGGCATCAGAGGGCAGATAGACTGAAACCACAATGAGAGACAACTAGCCAATCTGATCACATGGACCACAGCCTTCTCTAACTCAATGAAACTAAGCCATGCTGTATGGGGCCACCCAAGATGGACAGCTCATGGTGGAGAGGTCTGAGAGAATGTGATCCATTGGAGAAGCGAGTGGCAAACCACATCAGTATTCTTGCCTTGAGAACCCCATGAACAGTATCAAAAGACAAAGCGATAGGACACTGAAAGAGGAACTCCCTGGGACGGTAGGTGCCCGATATGCTTCTGGAGATGGATGGAGAAATAACTCCAGAAAGAATGAAGGGATGGAGCCAAAGCAAAAACAACGCCCAGTTGTGGATGTGACTGGTGATAGAAGCAAGGTTCAATGCTGTAAAGAGCAATATTGCATAGGAACCTGGAATGTCACGTCCATGAATCAAGGAAAATTGGAAGTGGTCAAACAAGAGATGGCAACAGTGAATGTCGACATTCTAGGAATCAGCGAACTAAAATGGACTGGAATGGGTGAATTTACCTCAGATGACCATTATATCTACTACTGTGGGCAGGAATCCCTCAGAAGAAGTGGAGTAGCCATCCTGGTCAACAAAAGAGTCCGAAATGCAGTACTTGGATGCAGTCTCAAAAACGACAGAATGATCTCTGTTCGTTTCCAAGGCAAACCACTGAATATCATGGTAATTCAAGTCTATGCCCCAACCAGTAATGCTGAAGAAGCTGAAGTCGAACAGTTCTATGAAGACATACAAGACCTTCTAGAACTAATACCCAAAAAAGATGTCCTTTTCATTACAGGGGACTGGAATGCAAAAGTAGAAATTAAAGAAACACCTGGTGTAACAGGCAAATTTGGCCTTGGAGTACAGAATGAAGCAGGGCAAAGGTTAACAGAGTTCTGCCAAGAAAACGCACTGGTCATAGCAAACACCCTCTTCCAACAACACAAGAGAAGACTCTACACATGGACATCACCAGATAGTCAACACCAAAATCAGATTGATTATATTTTTTGGAGCCAAAGATGGAGAAGCTCTATACAGTCAACAAAAACAAGATCGGGAGCTGACTGTGGCTCAGATCATGAACTCCTTATTACCAAATTCAGACTTAAATCAAAGAAAGTAGGGAAAACTGCTACACCATTCAGGTATGACCTAAATCAAATCCCTTATGATTATACAGTGGATGTGAGAAATAGATTTAAGGGCCTAGATCTGATAGAGTGCCTGATGAACTATGGAATGAGGTTCGTGACATTGTACAGGAGACAGTGATCAAGACCATCCCCAATAAAAAGAAATTCAAAAAGCAAAATGGCTGTTTGATGAGGCCTTACAAATAGCCATGAAAAGAAGGGAAGTGAAAAGCAAAGAAGAAAAAGAAAGATATACCCATTTGAATGCAGAGTTCCAAAAAATAGCAAGGAGAGATAAGAAAGCCTTCCTCAGCAATCAGTGCAAAGAAATGGAGGAAAAGAACAGAATGGGAAAGAATAAATATGTCATCAAGAGAATTAGAGATATCAAGGGAACATTTTATGCAAAGATGGGCTCGGTAAAGGAAAGAAATGGTAGGGACCTAACAGATGCAGAAGATATCAAGAAGAGGTGGCAAGAATACACAGAAGAACTGTACAAAAAAGATCTTCATGACCCAGATAATCACAATGGTGTGATCACTCACCTAGAGCCAGACATCTTGGAATGTGAAGTCAAGTGGGCCTTAGGAAGCATCACTATGAATAAAGCTAGTGGAGGTGATGGAATTCCAGTGGAGCTATTTCAAATCCTGAAAGATGATGCTGTGAAAGTGCTGCACTCAATATGCCAGCAAATTTGGAAAACTCAGCAGTGGCCACAGGACTGGAAAAGGTCAGTTTTCATTCCAATCCCAAAGAAAGGCAATGCCAAAGAATGCTCAAACTACCGCACAATTGTATTCATCTCACACGATAGCAAAGTAATGCTTAAAAGTCTCCAAGCCAGGCCTCAGCAATATGAGAATCATGAAATTCCAGATGTTCAAGGTGGTTTTAGAAAAGGCAGACGAACCAGAGATCAAATTGTCTACATCCACCAGATTATCAAAAAAGCAAGAGAGTTCCAGAGAAATATCTATTTCTGCTTTATTGACTATGCCAAAGCCTTTGACTATGTGGATCACAACAAACTGTGGAAAATTCTGAAAAAGATGGGAGTACCAGACCACCTGACCTGCCTCTTGAGAAATCTCCATGCAGGTCAGGAAGCAACAGTTAAAACTGTACATGGAACAACAGACTGGTTCCAAATAGGAAAAGGAGTACATCAAGGCTGTATATCATTACCATATTTATTCAACTTATATGCAGAGTACATCATGAGAAATGCTAGGCTGGAGGAGGCACAAACTGGAATCAAGATTGCCAGGAGAAAGGTCAATAACCTCAGATATGCAGATGATACCACCCTTATGGCAGAAAGTGAAGAAGAACTAAAGAGCCTCTTGATGAAAGTGAAAGAGGAGAGTAAAAACAGCTCAACATTCAGAAAACTAAGACCATGACATCTGGTCCCATCACTTCATGGCAAATAGATGGGGAAACAGTGGAAACAGTGGCAGGCTTTATTTTTCTGGGCTCCAAAATCACTGCAGATGGTGACTGCAGCCATGAAATTAAAAGACGCTTACTCCTTGGAACAAAGTTATGACCAACCTGGAGGGGATATTAAAAAGCATAGACATTACTTTGTCAACAAAGGTTCGTCTAGTCAAGGCTATGGTTTTTCCAGTAGTCACGTATGCATGTGAGAGCTGGACTATAAAGAAAGCTGAATGCCAAAGAATTGATGCTTTTGAGCTGTGATGTTGGAGAAGTCTCTTGAGAGTCCCTTGGACTGCAAAGAGATGCAACCAGTCCATCCTAAAGGAGATCAGTCCTGGGGGTTCATTGGAAGGACTGATGTTGAAGCTGAAACTCCAATACTTTGGCCACCGGATGTGAGGAGCTGACTCATTTGAAAAGATCCTGATGCTGGGAAAGATTGAGAGCAGGAAGAGAAGGGGACAACAGAAGATGAGATGTTTGGATGGCATCACCGACTCAATGGACATGATTTTGGGTGGACTCCAGGAGTTGGTGATAGACAGGGAGGCCTGGTATCGTGCGGTTCATGGGGTCAGAAAGAGTTGGACACAACTGAGTGACTGAACTGAACTGAACTGATGGGCCCATTACTAAAAAAAAAAAAAAAAAGGTCCATGGAGGCTCAGCTGTAAAGAATCTGCCTACAGTGCAGGGGATGCATGTTCAGTCCCTGTGTCTGGAAGATTCCCTCGAGAAGGAAATGGCCACCCACTCCAGAAATCTTACCTGGGAAATCCCATGGACGGGGAGCCTCAGAGGCTACAGTACAGAGGATTGCAAGAGCTGGTCATGACTTAAGTGAGTAAATCACCACCATACAAAAAAAAAGCAAATTGTTAAAATGAAAGGATGAAAGGAAAGGAGGAGGGAGGAGGAAAGGAAGAAATGAATGAAAATTCAGAGAAAACAAATCAAGTGGAAGAGGAGCAGAAGATAGTACATCAGATAGTTGTATGCCCAACAGAAATTCATCTGTCCCTTAAAAATAAGGGTGATAGAGACCAAAAGACAACAACATCTGCGTAAGGAATACTGGTGTCTGATATGAAGTGTGTATTATTTTAACAAACAACTATCAGAAAATAACTACTTTAAAGACATCACTGCAATTCACTGTATCAACAGAGGTATCTTTTCCCCTGATATCATGCTCTCCTTCATGGCTCCTCAGAACTCTCTACTGTGCTCGATTTTGTGAGGCACCAGTGAACTTGACACTCCCCTGATATGCTGGCTCCCTTTGTTTTGATTTCTCTAACAAGATCCATCCTCTCAACCTGTGTAGTCTCCAGAAATGTGGAACTTAACTTTCCAGCAGTCACTTTTTTCACTACCAACCTCAGAAATTTCTCTGGTCTCTAAACTAGATCACTTGTTTAGTTGTTGAGAGTCCCTTGGGCTGCAAGGAGATCAAACCAATCAATCCTGAAGGAAATCAACCGTGATTATACCCTGGAAGGACTGATGCTGAAGTTGAAGCTCCAATCCTTTGGCCACCTGATGGGAAGAGCTGACTCATTACAAAAGACCCTGATGCTGGGATAAGATTGAAGGCAGGAGGAGAAGGGGATGACAGAGGGCAAGATGGTTGGGTGGCATCACCAACTCAAAGGAGTTTGCGCAAGTTCCAGGAGATGGTAACAGACAAGAAAGCCTGGCATGCTGCCGTCCATGGATCACAAAGAGTCGTACACAGCTGAGTGACTAAACTGGAACAAACATCTCCTTGCAAGATCAGTTAGTTGCTCATTCATGTCGAACTCTTTATGACCCCATGGACTGCAGGACACCAGGATTCCCTGTCCATCAGCAACTCCCAGAGCCTACCAAAACTCATGTCCATCACATTGGTGATGCCATCCAACCATCTCATCCTCTGTCATTCCCTTCTCCTCCCGCCTTCAATCTTCCCCAGCATCAGGGCCTTTTCCAATGAGTTGGTTCTTCGCATCAGGTGGCCAAAGTATCAGAATTTCAGCTTTAGCATCAGTCCTTCCAAAGAATATTCAGGACTGATTTCCTCTAGGATGGACTGGTTGGCTCTCCTTGCAGTCCAAGGAACTCTCAAGAGTCTTCGCCAACATCATAGTTCAAAAACATCAATTCTTCAGCGCTCAGCTTTCTTTATAGTCCAACTCTCACATCCACACATGACTAGTGGAAAAACCATAGCTTTGAATAGATGGACCTTTCTTGGTAAAGTAATGTCTCTCCTTTTTAATATGCTGTCTAGTTTGGTCATAGATTTTCTTCCAAGGACCAAGTGCCTTTTTATTTCACAGCTGCAGTCACCATCTGCAGTGATTTTGAAGTCCAAAACTATAAAGTCAGCCACTATTTCCACTGTTTCCCCATCTATTTGCCATGAAGTGATGGGACCAGATGCCATGATCTTAGTTTTCTGAAAGCTGAGTTTTAAGCCAACTTTTTCACTCTCCTCTTTCACTTTCATCAAGAGGCTCTTTAGTTCTTTGCTTTCTGCCATAAGCATGGTGTCATATGCTGACTGTGTAGATTTTCTCCATATTTGGCTGCAAAGAATTTAATCAATCTGATTTCGGTATTGACCATCTGGTGATGTCCATGTGTAGAGGGTTCTCTTGTATAGTTGGAAGAGGGTGGTTGCTATGACCAGTGGGTTTTCTTGGCAAAACTCTGTTAGCCTTTGACCTGCTTTGTTTTGTACTCCAAGGCCCAATTTGCCGGTTACTCCAGGTAGCTGTTGTCTCCCTACTGTTGCATTCCAGTCCTCTATAATGAAGAGGATATCTTTTTTGGGTGTTAGTTGTAGAAGGTCTTGTAGGTCTTCACAGAATCGTTCAAGTTCAGCTTTTGCAGCATTACTGGTCAGGGGATAGACTTGGATTACTGTGAAATTGAATGGTTTGCCTTGGAAATGAACAGAGATCATTCTGTCATTTTGAGATTGCCTCCAAGTACTGCATTTTGGACTCTTGTTGTCTATGATTTCCTTGCAAATGAGTCCCCAACTTCTTAGCTTCAGTCCTCATCTCTATTCTGACTTCCAAGACATACTCTTTTGTAATATATCCATAACAATTTTCTCCTCTACCCTGGAAGCAGTTTTTCTCTCACATGATTTGCTTATTTTTATTAACAGTATAACCATTCTATCACCAACATTTTAGAATGAATCTTTTCTTTGTAACTTCTTATTTATCCACCTTTCCTTTATTTACCTACAATGTATTTTGAGACCTCATTGTCCTTTATACTTGATATTACAGTTATCTATTTTAATCTCTTTTCACCAAGCCACTTGGCATCCTATAGCTAAAGTAATCTTTCTAAACAGACATGTTCAAATTTAATAAGCTGGCAATCAAGTTATATACCGGGAGTCAAAAAGTCAGATGATTATAAAGACTAGGGACAAATTAGAATGGGTATATGTAGTGGGTGTGGTCAGGACTATAGCAAATAGGATAGTATATGACATTCAAATCCTACCATTTAAGCACTATGAAAATCTAAGAAAATATACTGTGAGTCACTCATTTGTGATCTCTATGATTCTAAAGTATAAGCCCAACATTTACATGTTCTTTCTCACTGTCACCTACATGACTTCTGATGTACACCAGAATATAGATATTTTCCTTTATGTCTCAAGCTCATTATCTCTCTCCCTAGCCCTCTCTAACTGAACCCTAATAATGCTGCAAAGTCCAGTTTAAGTTACACTTCTCCCAAGGAGACACTATAACCACAGGCCACCCAACCCAAAGTGCCCCTTCTGTGAGCCTCTGTATTAATTTCTTTCTTTTTTTAGAGTAGTTTTAGGTTTATAGCAAACCTGAGCATCAAATACAGATAATCCCCACGTATTTCCTGCCCTTGCACATGTATAGGTTCCTCAACATCCCCCAGGAAAATGCTACAGTTGTTAAGGACCAATGAACCTACATTCACACATCAATATTGCCTCAAGTCCATAGTTTACATTAGGGTTCAATCTTCATTTCATGCATTCTATGGGATTTTAACAAACGTGTGTCATGTATCCACAATTATATTACCATACAGAATATTTACTTTCACTGTCCTAAAAATCCTCTGTGCTCGGTCTTCATCCCTCCTTCCCCACTGTTGCTGCTAAGTCGCTTCAGTCAGTGTCCAACTCTGTGCGACCCCACAGACAGCAGCCCACCAGGCTCCCTCGTCCCTGGGATTCTCCAGGCAAGAACACTGGAGTAGGTTGCCATTTCCTTCTCCAGTGCATGAAAGTGAAAAGTCTAAGTGAAGTCACTCAGTCGTGTCGACTCTTCGCGACCCCATGGACTGCAGCCTACCAGGCTCCTCCGTCCATGGGATTTTCCAGGCAAGAGTACTGGAGTGGGGTGCCATCGCCTTCTCCACCTTCCTCACTAATGCCTGGTAACTACTGATCATTTTACTGTCTTCCAATTCATTTAAGGGAAACTTCTAAGTCATTTAACTGGAAAACTTTTTGAAATGTTTTCTACAGTTTTACTAAGATCTATGACATTGTGTAACTTTAAGATCCTGGGTCAGGAAGATCCCCTGGAGATGTTTTCTACAGCTTTACTAAGGTCTATGACATTGTGTAACTTTAAGATCCTGGGTCAGGAAGATCCCCTGGAGGAGGCATAGGCTACCCACACCAATATTCTTTGGCTTCCTTGCTGGCTCCAACGGTAATGAATTCGCCTGCAATGTGGAAGACCTAGGTTTGATCCCTGCGTTGGGAAGATCTTCCCCTGGAGAAGGGCATGTCAACCCACTCCAGGATTCTTGCCTATAGAATCCGCATGGACAGAGGAGTCTGGCAGGCTGCAGTTCATGAGGTGGCAAAGAGCTGGACATGACTGATCAGCTAAGCACAGCACAGCACAAAATGTAAACTGTGATGATTTGCTATATGCATATATTACCAAATGATCAGCTCACTAAGGTTTGTTTAAACACCCATCACAACACATAACCAGAATTTCTCTTTATTCTGGTGAGGACTTTTAACACTTACTCTCTTAGGAACTTCAAATATACAGTACAGTACTGTTAACCATAGTTGCCATAGTGCACATTACATCTCGAGTACTTATTCATTTTGTACCCTTGGAACAGTACCAGCCATTCTTCCATTCCCTTCACCCTTGACAAACAACAGTCTATTCTGTTCCTTTGAGTTTGGTTTGTCTTAATTCCACATGTAAGTGGTACTTCCCAGTATTTGTCTTTGACTTATTTCACACAGAATAATGCCTTCAAAGTCCATTTATGTTGTCATATGTGGCAGAATTTCATTTGAAAAATCTGAATAATATTCCTGTGTGTGTATTCACGTATGTGTATGTATACATATATACATCACAATATTTTAAATGAATTATTCCTGGAAAGCAGTATGATGGAACTGTCTGTATTTTTTAATTTTTATTTAATTTTTAAGAATTTTTTGCCATACCATGTGGCTTGTCATATCTTACTTCCCCAACCTGGGCCACAACAGTAAAAAGACCAATTCCTAACCACTGTACTGTCAGGGAGTTCCTCACCACAACTCTTGATTCACACATCTATCAGTGGACACCTAGGTTGTTTGTATGTCTTGGCTATATATAAAAAAAAAAAAACGCTACAATGAACATGGGCATATTGATTATCTCTTTGATATAGTGATTTAATTTCCATCAAATATACATACAGATGTGAGATAGCTGGATCATATTCAGTTCAATTTTCATCTTTTAAGGAATCTGCATACCTTTTTCAGTAGAGACTGTACCAATTTACATTCCCACCAATAGTGTACAAGGGTGCCCTTCTTTCCTTATCCTTCCCAGTATTTTCTGTCTTTTTGATAACAGCTATCCTAATAGGTGTAAGGTGATATCTCATTATAGTTTTGATTTGCATCTCCCTGATGATTTGTGAAATCAAGCACTTTTTCATGTACATCTTTGCCATTCGAATATCTTCTTTGGAAAATGCCTATTCAAGTCCTTTGCCTAATTTTTTTGGTAGTATCTTTACCTGGCTTTAGTATCGGGGTAATGCTGGCCTCATAAAATGAGCTTGGGAATGTTCCTTTCTCTTCAGACTTTTGGAAGTGTTTCAAAAGGATCAATGTTAATTCTTTTTTAAAGCCTTGGCAGAATTCACCAGTGAAACAATCTTATCCCAGACATTTCTTTTTTTTAATATAAATTTATTTATTTTAATTGGAGGTTAATTACTTTACAATATTGTATGGGTTTTGCCATACATCAACATGAATCTGCCATACGTATTATACACGTGTTCCCCATCCTGAACCCCCCTCCCTCCTCCCTCCCCGTACCAACCCTCTGGGTCATCTCAGTGCACCAGCCCCAAGCATCCAGTATCATGCATCAAACCTGAACTAGCAATTCATTTCTTATATGGTATTATACATATTTCAATGCCATTCTCCAAATCATCCCACCCTCGCCCTCTCCCACAGAATCCAAAAGTCTGTTCTTTATATCTGTGTCTCTTTTGCTGTCTCGCATACAGGGTTATCGTTACCATCTTTCTAAATTCCATATATATGTGTTAGTATACAGTATTGGTGTTTTTCTTTCTGGCTTACTTCACTTTGTATAATCAGCTCCAGTTTCATCCACCTCATTAGAACTGACTTAAATGTATTCTTTTTAATGGCTGCTTTGAGATATTTTTGAATGCTGTTTGAGTCTCCTTAGTCATTAATGTTGTGTTCATATTTTCTGTTTCTTCTTGAATCATGTTTGGTAGGTTATAAGCCAGTAGGAATTTATTGATTTCTTCAATTAGCTGGCATCTACTTATAGTAGTCTCATGATTATATTTTTTCAAAAATTCAGCTCTCAGTTTCATTGATCTTTTCTATTGTCTTTTAGTCTCATTTATTTCTGCTCCAATCTTTATTATTTCCTCCCTTCTACTAACTTTGAGATTCGTTTTTGCTGATTTTTCTAATTCCTGGAGGAGTAGTAAGGTTGAGATCTTTCTTTTTTCTTGCTGTGTTTCTCCCTATAAATTTTCCCTGTTAGCACTGCCCCCAGCCACTATGCAGTAAGTTCCGGTAGGATGTGTTCCCATTTTGATTTGTCTCAAAGTATTTGTTCTTCTTTTCCTTCCATGATCTATTCGTTATTCGGGTGTGTTATGCTTTATTTCCATGTATTAATGTATTTTCCAGCTTTTCTTCTATTGACTACTAATACCATAACACTGTGGTCAGAAGAGATGTGATATAATTTCAGTCTTAAATTTGCTATCTATTACCTATCATATGATCTATCTTGGAGAATGTTCCATGGGTACTTGAGAAGAGTATCTAATCGGCTGCTATTGCATGAAATGTTCTGTATATGTTTGTCAGGTATATTAAATCATAGTATTGTTCAAATCCACTATTTTGCTATTCATTCTCTGTATGAATCATATATCCATTGTTCAAATCCACTATTTTGCTATTCATTCTCTGTATGAATCATATATCCATTGTTCAAAATGGGGTATTAAGTTTTCCATTATTAGTTTATTGTTGCTTATTTCTCCTTTTAGCCCCCGTTTCAGTTCTACTATTATTTATTTCATATAGTTTGATGTTCCGATGTTGGCTGCATATTTACAACTATTGTGTCTTTTTGATGAACTGACCACTCTATCATTATATAATGACTGCTTTTGTCTGGGTTTTGACCATTTTTTTGGCTTAATGTCTATGTTGTTTGTTATAAGTATAGCAGGGGTTTCCCTGGTGGCTCAGATGGTAAACCTCCTGCAATGCAGGAGACCTAAGTTGGATCCCTGGGTCAGGAAGATCCCCTGGAAAAAGGAATGGCTACCCACTCCAGTATTCTTGTCTAGAGAACTTCATGGCCAGAGGAGCCTTGCTTTCTTTTGGTTACGATTTGCTTGAAATATCTGTTATCATGTCTTCAGTCTCAGTCTTTCTGTGTACTTTTAGACAGCATATCTTTTAGAGAGCATGCCTTTCAATCTTGTTTTTACACATTCAGTTACTGTATGTCTTTTGATTGGAGAGCTTAAAACATTTACCATTAAATTAATTGCTGATAGGTAGGAATTTGCTTTGTCCATTTGTTGTTTTGTGAATGTATTGTTCCATGAGTCTTCTACTGTTCTTATCCTTTGTGATTTGAGTATTTTTGTGACACTATACTTTGACTCCTTTACCATAATCTTTTGTGTATCTACTATAGGTTTTTCCTTTGTGGTTACAGTGAGGATTAAAGAAAATATATTTATAACATGCTATTTTAAGCTGATAACAATTTTACTTCAATAGCATACTAAACTTTACAATTTTACTTCTCTAACAGATCATATTATTTTAGATTACTGATGTTACTATTTAAATTTTTATAATGTATAACAAATAATAGATTATTGAAGTCATAAGTGAATTATGCCACAGCTTATAATATTAGAGAATTTGACTTTGACTATAAATTTACCATTACCAGTGAGTTTTACACATTCATATGTATTTATGATTTAAATTAGCATCTTTTCATTTTAGCTTGAAAAACACCCTTTAGTATTTCTTGTACAGCAGTTCTTGTTTGTTCGAGAAAATATATATCTTTTCAAAGGAAAAGTATTTTCTCAAACAATACTTTCTCTCCTAAAGGAAAAGATACCCAGCTTGTTCGGGTAGAGTCGTCTTGGTTGAAACTTTTATTTCTCCTCTCAATATCTGAATACATCAGTTCACATTTTCTTGGCTTATAATATTTCTTCTGAGAAATTTTGATAGTCAGGTAGGCTTTCTTCACTCTTTTTGCTTTTTCCTTCCAAGACTGTATAATTTCAAAAGGCCTACATTCCAGGTCACTTGTCTTTCTTCTGCTTGATCAAGTGTGATGTTGAATCTCTCTATTCCATTTTTCAGTTCAGTCATTGTATTATTCAGCTCTAGGATTTTTGTTTGTTCTTTTTTATTAATGATCACTTTTCTTTGTTGAACTTCTCATTTTGTTTATGCATTGTTTTCCCAATTTTGTTCAGGTGTCTTTCTGTGTATTCCTATAGTTCACTGAATTTAAGAGGATTATTCTTATTTTTCAGAAAGTTCACAGATCTCCATTTCTCTAGGGTCAGTCCTTGGAGTTTTATTAATTTCCTTTGGTGGTGACACTTTTACTGGATTATTTGTAATTCTTGATTCCTTGTGTTAGTATTTGCACATTTCAGTAAGTGGTCTGCTCTTCCAGACTTTATATGTTTGCTACCATAGGGTAACCCCTTCACTCATTAGCTCAACCTGGGGTACTACATGAGTCAGCTGGTAGCATTTTTTTGGAAAGTGGCATTTGCTTGCTGGCTCAGACAGTAAAGCGTCTTCCTGCAATGTGGGAGACCTGGGTTCTATTCCTGGGTTGGGAAGATCCCCTGGAGAAGGAAATGGCAATCCACTCCAGCACTCTTGCCTGGAAAATCCCATGGACAGAGGAGCCTGATAGGCTACAGTCCATGGGGTCACAAAGAGTCAGACACGACTGAGCGACTTCACTTCACTTCACTTCACTTGGGTGAGGCTATGGTCCATTATCTGGGGTCAGAAAGGGTATCACTGGTTGAGCTCCACTGCTGGGTAAAACTGTTGCCTGAGTTCCACATTTAAGCAGGGCCACTCGATAGACTCCCATATTGGATGGGGCTACTACTGTACTCTGCAGTCAGGTGGGGTCACTGGCAGGATTTCACAAGTGGTCAGGGCTATGGGTGGCTTTGCAACTGCTCCTGGTCAGCTGGGTCTCAGGCTGTGCTCCTAGAGTGAATGGCACTGCTGGCTGGACTATGTTCAGTCGGAGCTGCATGCTCTGCTCTGCCATCCAGTGGGACTTCGGGCTGCACCCTGTTGTTGGGCAGGGCCACGGGCTGGGCCTCATAACATAGTGAGCTACTGGCTAGACTCTGCTCTTGGCTGGGCTGGGCTCTCTGGTGGAGAGGGGCCTCCAACTGTATCCTGCAGTTAGGCGGGGCTCGTCTGTGTTCTGCAGCCCGGTATCAATAAGGCAGGCTCACACCTGCGCTCTGCCATGCGGTGGGCCACAGGTTGGACTTCATGGCTCAGTGTTGCTGTACACTGGACTCTGGGACTGTGAGAGTTACTGTTCAGGCTCCATGGTTCTGTGCAGCCAGAGAGAACGCATAACAGCTGGGCAAGGCTGCTTGCTTCAATCCATGAACAAGCATGGTTGGAGCATGGGCTGCACAGTGGCCTCAGTATTCAGGCTAGGCTACTTGGTGAGACTGGAGGTTATGCTCAGCAGCTTTGCAGAGGTGCAAATCTGCCTTCTTGTCCAGACCAAACAGCACAACAGGCTCCATAGCTGGTATGGTTCATTGACTGGGGACCCAAATCAGGCGGAACTGTCCAATGGACTCCCTAGCTAGATGGCATGACCAGTTTGGCTCTGAAGATGGAAAGAGCCATTGGCTGAGATCTCTGCATGGGCATTGCTACAAGCAGAAATACAGTTTGCCAGGATCTGAGGGCTGGCTGCTGTAATTCCCACCCCAGCATCTCTATCTCTCTTTGATCTCCAGTGGCTGAGTCCCATAGATTCCCCTAGTTGCCTCTAGGAAGTTAGCCCTGATAGAGCACTCTGGGAAGTGTCCCACAATGCTGGGAGAGCTACATGTCCACTTAGGGTCCTCTTTTCCCACTGGAGAAACTACAGGCTTGGGGGGCACTCTGGGTGCAGCACTGTCCTAGTCTGGGGAATGCAATGTGGTCAGAATGCAGCTGATTCCCTCACTCTTCCAGTGTGGTATTAGTCTCTGTGGCCTAGGAGGGTACTTTAGCCCCACCCGTGGGTCTGGTGCCTTTTCTATGAATAATGTGAGGGTGGCTGAAGTGGGGAATGACTTGTATCTGCCATCTTGATTAGGAAGCTTTCTTTTCTGTACTAGTTTCTTCTTTGTTTTTGCCATGAACTCTTTAATACCAGCTTATCGATCCCTTCTCAGAATAAAATAAAATACATAAGAATGGAAAAGAAGCCAGTTATATTGAAATAGTTATCAACATATTACAAATATAAATTGTGATATAATAATAGTTCTCCCTCTTGTCTAAGTCACTAAAAAATAAGACCTAGTGGCAGCTTTAATAAACAGGAAAATTTTGAAGTAGTAGTAACTGTAAACAATATTTTAAGATATCTGCCACAAATTTAATGTGACAAGGAAATATTTATTATTTTGATTAGTGACAAAGTTAGATGTCCTGTTAATACTCTCGGCACTTTGGTTTGTTGCCTCTGTTGTTAATCAGATGGAATACTAAATATTAGCTAGCAGGTAAAGAAAATAAGATGTAATGTTTTTCACATCTAAGTTCAGGAGCCCCTGAATTCTCTTGATGGGTCCTCCATGGGAACCCCTGGTTAGAAACCCCTGCTTTATACATATCTTTATAAATTGTTTGGCACCAATTGTATACTTCCTTGTATGTTAATCATATTTTTTCTCTCTACCAACATGAATTTTCACAGCATTTAAGAATCATTTGCATGCACTAACATTCTAAAATAGAATGCAAGTTTATTTTTCCCTCAATACTTGAATTGCTTTTTAAAAAGTGCTAATTTCTTTTCTTTTTGGTCAATGTTCTATATGTAAGTGTGGCTGCAACCACTTCATTGTTACCACTGATGTCCTAAAAACACTTACTGGTCTTATATTTTTCTCTCAATAGATCAAATTAAATTACACTAACGCAGATTTTCAAAGCTGAAATAATAACAAGAATCACCTAAACTGAGTGCACATTATTTCGATCTAACTCATAACTGCATATACTAGAAGCTCCTCAACAATCTCAGGATATGGTGTACTTTTAAAGTGTTTCTTTGTTTCTTATAAGCATTTTAGGATCTTCAACTACTTCTGTATAGTGAACTTGGCTTCTAGCTTAAATTATTTTGAAATAAAGGAGGCATTAGTACTTTTATTCAGCTCAGTTCAGTACTTTTATTAATAACCCTAAATTTGGGGCATGATCTTGCTGATTAAAGTTTTTTATTTTTATTTTTTCAGTAAGGCATTTATCTTGTCAAATAACTAAAATCTATTAGCTTTCTGGCAGGAAAGAGCTTATTGACCCATACTAGGAGAGATAATACTGTTGTTAATTTAAGTCTCTGGGAAGCAATGTGTCCTTAATTGTTTTTTGTTGTTATGAGAAGACAATGATGTCACATAAGTAACAAACTATGATTATGCATGGATGGTGTTTAGCACTGTAATCAGATAGAATTTACAACAAAGTTAATCTGATGATACATATTTAATGCTATGCATTATCTATGTGCTACATGGTAATTAGATACAAATGGTAAGCAGCTCCTTTGAATGGCAAATTTATGTTACTTTTGCATCACTGAAGCAAATCCTTTCTAGTATGGGAGGGAGGAAGGCAGTGGTGATTCTAGTCTTTTCTCCTGCCTGAGCAGGAAACAGTCTTCTTTGGGTATTTGATAAGGAGGACCTTCCTCCTTATCAGAAGATACTCAGACATTGAATTTGTCTGGATAAATGTGATATTAACTTTAATAACTCAGATGAGTTATTCACCATTTGTGCCTCGTAACCAAGCACCACAATTCCAATCAGGCATAATATTAAATTACATGTTAAATTGTTTCCTCCTACAAGCACAACTAAGAAAATGAGTTTTGATTGAACAGCATAAGGGATGAAAGAAAATTTTAGACTATCTGACATTGAGGAGGAAAGGAAGCCAGCTGGGAAAAAAAAAGTCCTCAGTGGCATGCTTTCAACAGAGGGAAAACTCAAAATTTGTGGGGCAAAGGATGCTAGCAAGATGAGAAAAAGAGAAAGATTCAGGCTTAGAAAAAAGGAATGGACATCTAGAGAAGAGGAAGAGACAAGAAAGAAACAGGTTAACCCAACACCAGCAAACATGAAGTGCATGGAGGCATTGGGTATAACACAGAAGGAGCTGGCCAGGATCTACTTAGATTTTGTGATTCTCTTTCACTTATCTTCTAAGATATAGCATAATGTGATTTCACAAGCAGTCTTTCTGACTGCATGAACTTGTTGCAGGGAACATGTTAGTGGTTCAGGGGTGTCTGACTTTTTGCAACCCCATGGACTGTAAGCCCACCAGGCACCTCTGTCCATGGGAATTCTCCAGGCAAAAATGATGGAGTGGGTTGCCATGCCCTCCTCCAGGGGATCTTCCTGACCCCAGGGATCGAACCAGGGTTTCTTGCATTTGCAGGCAGTGTCTTTACCACTACACCACCTGGGAAGCTTTGATTACCTAGTGGTTAAGATTAAAGGACTTGAATTCAAGAATGCAGATATAATTTACTGCCATCTCCAAACAAAGCAATTCATTGCCCCCAACTGGACCAGGCAATTTAAAGAGAAAAACAAATATGTATTGTTAATGCTACAAAATCAAGTGAAACAGGAAAAAAAAAAATCCCAGGTATTACATTTCTATATAAAAATTGTTAAAGTTTGTTGCCTATTAGAGGGCCATTCATTGGAGAAGGCAATGGCACCCCACTCCAGTACTCTTGCCTGGAAAATCCCATGGACGGAGGAGCCTGGTGGGCTGCAGTCCATGGGGTCGCTAAGAGTCCAACACGACTTAGCGATTTCACTTTGACTTTTCACTTTCATGCATTGGAGAAGGACATGGCAACCCCCTCCAGTGTTCTTGCCTGGAGAATCCCAGGGACGGGGGAGCCTGGTGGGCTGCCGTCTATGGGGTCGCACAGAGTCGGACACGACCGAAGCGACTTAGCAGCAGCAGCAGAGGACCATTCATAAGTGAAAATCCTTCTGTTTCTTAAATTCTTTAAAGAGTTAAAAACATGACTTAAAAAATAAAAAATATTTTCAATATTACTGGTAAATAAACACTATGGTATTTGTTTTTTAAAAACAATAAATAAATATTATGGTATTTATTTGTATTATAAATACCACAGTAGCATTCTGCATATATATATATATATATTTAATTTACTAAGGCATGTGAAGGAAAAGCTACAGTTTTAATGGGAAAAACAAATGTCTGCACTGATTAATTCTTCAAAATATGATTGTCTTTTACTACAATTTGACTATACAGAAAAAAACTAGAAAGCTTCAACTATTGAATAGGAGTCAGACATTTGTTTGCCTTATTGTACTTTAAAATGAAACTGTCCAATTGGAAAAAAAAGAGGGAGAACTAAGTCGCATTTAGGCTTCTTAACTTGCTCATTCTGATTATTGGGCAAAGAATCATGTCACTAAGGCAGGCAGGACAAATGGGATCTATCCTCCATTTCAAGTCAGAGAACTGTGGACCTACTGCTCAGACAAAGAAAATACATTTTTCCAAAAGGGGATTTCTTAGCACAGTGTAACTTTTGTTGAGGTTAATAAATGTGCATCATGATAATAAAGAGCCTACATAAACTCATTCAACCTTAGTCCTATAGGCCCTATAGTGTAGGGAATAAACTATATCTATGTTTAAAACATACATGAGGTGAACCGGAATGCAAGCCCACACTACACAATGGAGAAACACCTATATGGACACAGACAGCTCAAACAACAGACACTGGGGCTCTGAGATTTGGAGACCGTCAAAGGGAGATATGACAAAATTATTACAGCAGAAACTAGCTGATCACCTTAAAATCAAAGCAAACCTCACGATTCAAACACAAAGAACAATAACAAAAACCCTACAATGACTATGCCCATCCATGAAAAATCTTGCAGTTCCGCCTTCTAGACAGGGTCAAACAAAAGCTGCCAAGAATTCTAAGAATTAGATCTAATAGAGTACTTTATTCTAACAAGCAGTCTCTTTGGTATAATTCTCATAGTAACCTAGTAATCTCAGATGAGGAGATAGGGCTTTAGCAAAGTGACACAGCTTGCCCAAAGGAGGCAAAGTAATAGAATAAAAAGAGCAATGGCTTTAGAGTCATGATAGGATTTGTTTTGAGCCTCAGCTCTACTACTTTATCACTTAGCAGTTAAGTGACAAGTGGGCAACTTCTCTAAGCCTCAGGTTCTTGATCTGTAAAATGAGGATAACAGTACTTACCTCATAGGACTGTTGTAGGATTCAAGGAGATAAAATACATAAATTGCTTGGCACAGTTCCCAGCACATATTAAGTGCCTAACAAGGGATAACTTTACCATTTAACCACTGATCCTGAGAAAGCTATTTAACCTCTTGACCTGTATACTTTTATTTTCACGCAATGGTACTGGTGAGGTGAGGTGAAGTCGCTCAGTCGTGTCCCACTCTTTGCGACCCCGTGGACTGTAACCTACTAGGCTTCTCCGTCCATGGGATTCTCCAGGCAAGAATACTGGAGTGGATTGCCATTTCCTTCTCCAGGGGATCTTCCCGACCCAGGGATCGAACCCGGGTCTCCTGCATTGGAGGCAGACGCTTTAACCTCTGAGCCACCAGGGAAGATCGCAACGGTACTGACAATATCTATTTAACAGAGTCATTGGGATGATAAAATATATGCAATTTTGCGTACGGGAATGATGGCTCTACATGTACACAGACCTAAACTTAAAAGGACACATATCTAATAAATGGCACACACATACCTAGAACCTGATTGTCTACGTTGAGTCCTCTTACTATCCACACAGATAGATACGCCTAACTCTATTATCCAAACATAGAAGAACATTTTCACATAACTCCAATGAGAAGACAGCAATCTAGAAATTCCCATGAAAATGAGATTTAAAAGAAAACTATGCAATTACCTGAATTAAGGGCTCACTCAACATGCCTTCATTAACCTCCAGAATGACGTTTTTTATTTCTTCATATGGCATACGATACGATCCTAGGAAGATAGCTAAAATAAAAGTTGATTTTATTAAAAAGAGAGCAGCACCACAATTTTAAAGCCCAAATAAATACCTGATTTCCGTTTCACAGACTTACAATATGAAATCTCTCACTAATATTAATCTACGTGATTATGAACAAACAAAAGTAGTTTCCATTAGCTAAGGTTCTAATGTTCAGAGCTCATGCATATTTATGTGTGTGTGTGTGAATTTAGCTGCTAAGTCATGTCCGACTCTTTGCGACCCCATGGAGTGTAGCCCACTAGGCTACTCTGTCCATGGGATTCTCCAGGGAAGAAGACTGGAGTGGATTGCATTCCCTTCTTCAGTGGATCTTCATGACCCAAGGATCGAACCTGGGTCTCTTGCATTGCAGGAGGATTCTTTACCATCTGAGCCACCAGGGAAGCCACGTGTGCATTTATATGGAAGATAAATCTACTAGCAGCATGGATAACTACATGCTTAGGCATTGTAGATGAAGTGAATACAAAATAACCCATGAAAAGTGAGAAACTGTATCTCAAGTTAGCTTTTTAATTCAACATTGAATTTGCTGAGATTGTCACAGGCATTCAATACAGCACCTCTCAAGGAAGACAGCAAAGTAACCTGACACTAAAAAAAAAGCTATCAGTCGACTTTGCAGTTCTCCCACATGAGAAAAAATTAAAGTGTCTGAATAATCAAATGTTCTCTAAATCTTTGATGGCATTCATGCAGTATGCTATTAGTTGTGTTTTATGTTGAATCACAATTTCCCTTGTCAAATTTTTTCTTAACTGGATATATATGATGTCATATGGGAATAATTCAACAAATTATACCTAGGAAAGTTCACACTGACTCAGAAAACATTGTTCAATAATACATTTCACTTTCACCTCCACTGAACATACTTTTTAAAGAACATACATGTGTTCTTATCCCCAGAACATGAATATGTTCCAAATAATTTTTTTTTTTTCATGGAGAAGTCTATATGGCTTAACTGAACCTACTGAAAAAGCATCCTTTCTGTCCAGGCAATTATATAGACATAAACACCAAATGAGATCACCAGAATCCAAATAAATAATGTTATGAAATATCAACTAGCAATTAAAATAATTTTGTGTTTCTTAAAAAAAAAATGTGCTGACCATCCACTTTATAAAGGAAAATAGACTGTCAGATAAGCTATGTACCTATGCAGAACAATTATTAGGAGACTGCTTTCCTGAAAGCAACATTCCTACTGACAGAAGAATAAGAATGGCGAGTTATTTTAATCTGATTCTCTGTAGCACATTCCTTCACAAAATAAACTCCCATGGTATTTCTTTGCATAATTAGAAATGCTTGATGTGCTGAAATTTCTCAAGCATAGTGTTTTAGTATCTTTAGAATATAAACACAGCATAATGTGGTGCAAAAAAAAATGCTGAATTTAATATAGAGGGAAGACTATATATTTAAAAAAAAAAAAAAAAACTTCAGGCCTGGGTAAATGAAGATGGGCTTAAATGCCCAGCTACTTTAGCAAAAGTTTACTTAATGGATGATGGGTTTGTTAAAGGCTTTAAGGTCCACTAACCAATTTTACAGGGCAGCGGTTAACAACTTAACTCTCTCACATCATAATTCCTTCAAACACAATAGCAATAAAAGGATTCAATCAATGTGACTAGTGAATACTCTAAAACCATCACTCTCAGGTGCAGGCAGAAGGAAAATAAAAACAATACTTTTCAACTCTGTCTTCATTCTCACTTTGGCCTCTTAACAATGCAGAATTCCAAAGCCTTTTATTCATAAAAGTTCCACCTGGCCTGGCCAAGGCAAAATCATAGAGAGAGTCTATTCTGGCTGAATGATAAAAAGGCAATCTAAATCATGTTTACACCAAATTTTGTTTCCAATAGATGCTAAATATACCTGCTCAAAGAAGTTACAACTTTGCTTTAAAAACGTCCAACAATCTCTCACCACTACCATCACCACCACTCCCTATGTAGAAAATATCACATACAAAGATTCTGTGCTGTTTTGGGATCCAAAATTCTCAACTCTTTCACTTTCTTCTTTGCAGGTATGGTCTTCTTTTCTTCTAAAGCTTCTGTATTCTTTTGAACTGAAAGAAAAATGTTGATAGATGAATAATAATACTGCTAATCCAAATACATGGACTAACATGAGTAAGGCATATTAGCTACATTAATAAAGCTCATGCCCAAATCAATAAATAGGTTTATTTCATTAGTTCAAGGAAGAGGATGAACATAAAAATATAGACCTGTTTAAAGTTTTTCCTACAAATTAAATATTAGCACTTAAGTAGAAAAGATTAGCCAAATAGGACCAAAAATCAATTGGTGCTTCTTAACTAATGTGGAGCATTAATTACTGCTTTACCAGGTTCCTACAGCAGCACAGGAATTAAACATATAGTAAAATCTCCCTAATTGGGACTAATTGAGCAAAAAGGCAAACATGTATTTATCCTAAAATATGCTAAAATTAAGGCAGGTCTGAAATTGCTTTAAAGTTATCTAAGGTAACTTTAAGGCTAAACAGGTTGCCATATGAAAACCCCTATTGAGACTGCTTTGCAGAACAGATATTAACCATTTGCAAGTTAGACAACAGTTAGCACCTATCTGCATACTCATAATTAAGGAACCTCAAAGACAGGGTGTTTTGAGTAAGTTTCCTTTGTCTCCTTCACCATATTTTAGTACTCTTTGCTTTCTTTGAACAAAATATTTATTTTCCCTACATTTGGAAGGTCACCCTAGAGTTCCAAACAGTTAAAATGTCTTGAAACTGTGAAGAGTGACAGTGCCATGGAGATGCCTTAGACCTCCCCCCAAAAGTCTCCCCCATCACCCCCATCAGCCCTCCCCTCAAAGAAGCCATCTCTCAAACCAAACTGAAAAACAACATGCTGTCTGCAGTGAAAAGGAGGCTTTATCTCAAATCCCTTAAGCCCTCCTATATAGAAATTCTACAGCTACCATTATATTCCTGTGTTGGCAGTTTACCTCTGTTAATATAAAAACAGGGTTGTAGGTAATGGGACCATGAAAAAATATAAGAAAAGTAAAGGCAACATTTTTCAGTCAACTAGAATGATATGCTCTGGTACCCATACTCTTGCTGCTAAATTTTACCACAAAGTCACATGACCATCATCATGCTGGTTCATTATTACTTTTATAAAATATAACTTTATTTTGAGGCAATTATTATTTTTGTTATATTTATTTATCTGACCGTTGTTAAGGAGATCACAAATGAGTTACTGATTTTCTTATTTTCTTTAGAGGAAAAGTAGCCCACAAACACAGTACGTTTCTTTCTTTTTTTTTTTTGGCTAAGCTTTTTGTTCACAGATGTATGCATCTGGAAAAATTTCTACAAGGCATCAAAATGTTGTGGTCCATTAAGACTCCCTTTGTTTTATTGCTACAAACTATAGAAAAATTAAATGAACTTACTATAGAAATAAAAAAAAAAAATCACTAAAATCCTAACACTGCCATACTTTACAGGTATGACCAATTTAACATAATGCAGAGTTCAAGCAGGCTAGATAATTACACTTGACAAACATGATCTTATGGGACTGAAAAGTAGTTTGCCATGTTTACTCAAGAAAAGAAAATTACTGGTACTGCTAGAAGAAAAATGACTTTCAATATATTTCTTTTAAAAAATCATCACAAGTGTTCCTCAAAGGATCTAGGAGCCCAGTGTATTTCCTATAAAATAATCAGCATATTAATTTATCCTAACTTTCAAGACACTTCCAGCTGAAGAAAACTCTATATAAATGACAGTTCAAGAGTGAGTCTTTTTGTCATAAGAAAAAAGTTATCTGAATTTTACTGAAATTACTTGTAGAATCTTTTAGAAATGTGTACTAGTCAAACAAAATAGTCAAGAAAAATATCCTAATCATTCAATATGCCTTAAATCCCAGTATGGGAGACTAAGAAAGCACATATACAGTGAAAATGCTATACAGTATGAAAGGCACATTATGATTATCCTGCAAACTAAGAGGCTCCTGAATAACCCAAACATAAGAATGGTCATTTTGTGCAGCATCATAGTTTTGCTTTTTTTAAATTAAAGTATATTTCAATCTTTCCCCTTTCCAAATAAACAAGCTACTGAAAATGAAGATTAGATCTCTTAAATGCCTAGAGTTCACAGTTTTATTTTCTGAATCCTTACATATTTTCCTTGTATTATACTTTAGTTTATCTTGGGTTGAAGAAATGGCCTTCCCAGGTGGTGCCAGAAGTAAAGAATCCACCTGCCCATGCAGGAGACACGGGAAACCTGGGTTCAAACCCTGGGTCAGGAAGATCCCCTGGAGTAGGAAATGGCAACCCACCTCAGTATTTATACCTGGAAAATCCCATGAACAGAGGAGCCTGGTAGGCTACAGTCCATGGGTTTGCCAAAAGTCGGACAAAACTGAGCACTCACACATGTACGCAAGAAATGAATACTGCTGAACTAGGATCATTAGAGCAAACCTAGTTTAAAATAACTTCTTCACTAGACAGGCTTTCAGGAGCAATCATGTTTTCACCATGATCACCAGATATTAACCAGTGGCTCTTATCACCTTTGGGGGTTTCCCTGGGAGCTCAGCAATAAAGAATCTGCCTGCAATGCAGAAGACATGGGTTTGATCACTGGGTCAAAAAGATCTCCTGGAGGAGGAAATGGAAACCCGCTTCAGTATTCTTGCCTGGGAAATCTCATGGACAGAGGAGCCTGGCAGGCTACAATTCATGGGGTCCCAAAAAGAGTCGGATATGACTTAGTGACAAAACAGCAACAATTATTGCCTTTGGCTTTCTTGTCTTTAAAAGCATTCCTCAGCAATCACAACCACAGGCTTAGATAATAGAGAATTTCAAGAGAGGTAATGATATATGAAATGTATCTATATAGTATCGAAGCTTTCAAACATTCAAAAGTCTGTGCTTTCATAAAGACCAGAAAATGCCACTTGTCTTAAGATTCTTTTATTTCAAATACGTTTCTAATACTTGTAAAACTCAAATATTCCATGACTTAATTTAAAAATGGGTAATTCCATGACTCAATTAAAACTCAAAATAGATATTTTTCCAAAGAGGACATTTGGAATGAACAACAAAAAAAGATGCTCAACATTGCTAATCATGAAGGGAAATGCACACGAGATATCACCTCACACTTGTTAAGATGACTACTGTTAAAAAAAAAAAAGTGTTGGTGAGGATGTAGAGAAATTGGAAGCCTGGTACACTGTTAGTAGGAAAGTAAAATGGTGCAGCCACTATGGAAAACAATACAAACATTCCTCAAATAATTAAAACAGAACTACCATACAGTCCAGCAATCCCACTTCTGGGTATATATCCAAAAGAATCGAAATTCAAATCTTGAAGAGTTATCTAAACGCCTATGTGGACTGCAGCATTATTCACAACAGCCAAGATGTGGAAACAATCTACATGTCCATCAAAGGATGAATGAATAAAGAAAGTGTAATATATACACAGAATGGAATATTACTCAACTTTAAAAAATAAGGAAACCCCACCATTTGCAACAACATGGAAGAACCTGGAAGTCACTATGCTAAGTGAAATAAGCAATTCACAAAAGCACAGATGCTGCAATAGTTACACTTATGTAAGGATCTCATAGAAACGATGTCGAATGGTGGCTGCTAGGAGCTGGAGGAAGGGAAAAACGGAGAGTTACCGTTCAATGGGTCATACTAGTTCAGTGACTTCTAGAGATCCGTGGCATAACCCTGAGCCTACAATTAACACTGTTGTACTCTGCACTGAAACATTTCAGAGGGTTGCTCTCATGTGAAATGTGCTTATAAATTATAATGATTCTAGAATATTTCAAATGACTTGAATGAGACTAAAGAGATATTTTTTAATTCTCAATACAAAAATTTCAAATACTGATTTTATCAATAATGGCCCTATGGTCTTCAGGTTCACGAGGCGTCCATTTTTATGTGATATCTCCTTGTGCACATGGAAACTCATATAGCCACTGGGTGTGACGCCACAGGATTAAATTAGAGTGCTTAAATGGACACTGCTAATCGACCAAATAATAATGAAACATTATAAAATACTGTCTGTAAGAATACAATGATGCAATAATAAAGACATGTGTATTATTATTAAAGACATGTTAACATCAAGATACTAATTATCTAAGATAAAATGCCCAGTGAGTATTGTTATATTTCCTATAATACATGGAGTTTTCCATGCAATTGTACTATAAATTTATTCCTTTACAACTGAGGGATGCTCATGAGCATAAGTAAAGTAAACATGGTTATATTCTTTCCCCAATCTAATTTAGGCAATGTTCGGGAATCCCATTTTAATTTCTGCTATCACACTGGATATCCAAAACATGTGACAAGATGTTTGTAATTTGTAGCTAATATTAATATAAATGGGTAACAATAATTTACATGGTGATAACTAATCATAAATCATAATAAAAGTTTTATAACTAATTTATCTCAAAATTCCTGTGAGAAAGATTGATTTCTAAAGTTGGCATCAGTACATTCATTCACTCATTCATCCAGGACATATTTGCTGAACACCTACAATGTGTTAACTCTAGCATGAGCATACAATGGTACACAAGACAAACAGTCTACTCATATGTCTTAAGCATGTGGACTGAGGAAAACTACTAATCATGGAAGTATGTCCAAAAGATATCTAACAATTGTGATTTATTTATCCATAATAATATAGCTTCAATGAATACAAGCATATGACTTAGAAAATCTCCTTTTTTGTTATCAGAAGTCATAGTTCCACATTAGAGAACATTGTTATCTTAGAAACAACATCAACTGATGTGTTACATTTTATTATAAGAAATATATGGAAATGTACTTCCTATTAAGTACCCTATACACAAAGCCATGGTAAATAAAGCTAATAATCGTAGTGTTTCAAGCCACAGTGAAAATTTAGATAGCTTCCGGAGTGCACATTCAGTCATATCTGACTCTTTTTCAGCCTCCTAGACTGTAGCCTGCCAGGCTGCTCTACCCATGGGATTCTCCAGGCAAGGATACTGGAGTGGGTTGCCATGCCCTTCTCCAGGGAACCTTCCTGATCCACGGGTCGAATCCGTGTCTCCTGCACCGACTGCATTGGCAGGTGTGTTCTTTCCCACTGAGCCACCTGGGAACCCTTATTGAGCTTCACACATACACAGATGTAGGGCTGCCCTGGTGGCCCAGCCACTACAGAACCTGCCTGCAATGTGGGAGACCCAGGCTGGATCCCTGGGTCAGGAAGGCCCCCTGGAGAAGGGAATGGTTACCCACTCCAGTACTCTTGCCTGGAGAATGTCACTGACAGAGGACACTGATGGGCTATAGCTCACGGGGTTGCAAAGAGTAGAACGTGACAGAGTGACGAACACTTTCACTTTCACTCATACATTAGATGTACGTCTAGTCAACAAGTCACACCCAACTGTCACTTTAGATATATCATACAAACAAAAACAATTGTTATTTGCCTACAGACGTACGTTTTTTAATCCATATGTATACAATTCCAAACATGGTTCTAACTACATGGAAATAATTTTTCATGGATTCCTTGAAACAGCTGTCATTTTAACTTCACTTAATAATTTGATGTTTAAATGAGTCCAAGTATGACAAAGGCAGGCAGGGAAATTCTACAGTGATTTCTGTGTGATAGCTACAATGATTTCTTCTTTTAATTATTATCTTCCACTCTCTTTACATCATCTTTACCCCCATATTCCTGGAAATACTATACAAACACAATTGAAAAATGGGCAAAGGATTGCCTATGTACATATACACACAAAACATATGTATATGCATACACACAAAAGCAAAAACTTGAATAACAGCAATAGCTACAGCAATAATAATAATGGTAGTAGTATTAGCAGTATTAACTACAACCACAATCATTACAACTCCCACCAAAATCAACTTTTATTAAATATTTGTTCTGTGTCTGGAACTAATTTTATATCACCTTATATGATATGTATTACCATTGTCATTTTACAAAGGAAACTAAGGAACACAAATATCGAGTCCTTTGCCCAAGTACACAATAGTTAGTACTCAACAGTTACTCAACCTCACCAGTAAATCAGGGAAATGTAAATGAAAACAATCAACGAAACACCATTTCACATTTATCAAGTTGAAAATAACAAAAAAAAAGTCTCACTACCCAGTATGGATAAGGAAGTGGAGAAATAAGGATTTGATTGAGTCAACAGTGGCAATAAAAAATAGCATTTATTCATGCAAAATATAGTTAACATGTGCTGAGCTCATTAGTATAACCCAATTCTTCCATTTATAGGTCAAATGATCAAGAAGACAAGTATGTTTAATGTATTTTTTAAAAAAAATTCTATTGAGGTTAAACAATGCTATGTTAGTTTTAGGTGTACAGCAAAGCGAATCAGTTCTACATATACATATATGCACTCCTTTTTAGATTCTTTTCCCATATTGGCCATTACAGAATATTGAGTACAGTTTCCTGTGCTAAGCACAGTAGGTCCTTATTAGTTGTCTATCTTATACATAGTAGTATGTATATGTCAATCCAAGTCTTCCAATTTATCCCAATCCCCCTTACTCCCTGGTAACCATGTTTGTTTTCTATATATATAACTGTTACTGTTTTGCAGATAAGTACATTTGTACCCTTTTAGATTCCAGATATGTAATATCATGTGATATTTGTCTTACTGTCTGACTTACTTTACTCAGAATGACAATCGGTAGATTCATCCATGTTGCTGCAAATGGCATTGTGACATTCTTGTTTCTGGCTAATTTCATTGTATGTATGTACCACATCTTTATCCATTCATCTTTTGATGGACACTTAGCTTGCTTCCATGTCCTGCCTATTGTAAATAGTACCACAGTGGATACTAGGGTGCATGGTTTTCAAATTATGGTTTCTCCAGCTACATGCCCAGGAGAGGGATGCTGTATCATATGTTTATAACAGTACAAAATTGGAAACAACCCACACGCCAGGGGTTATAGAATGAGTAAATAAATTATAGTATATTAATATAATGGAATACAATGCAGCATTTACAGCGACAGCGTCACAGCTACATATCTCAGCAGGAATAGATCCCAAATACAATGCTGAACGGAACTATAAAAGTGGTTATAAATGTTGTATGCAGTATATTAGCATTCCTCAAAATTGAAAATCAGACACAGGCTAATTTTATGTATTACTTATAAGTGAGTATATAGATACATATATTTATATATACTGAAAAATTATAAAAACATGGAATGGATATTTAATAGATTAATGATAGTGTTTGTCTTGGAGGAGGAAAGTGATACTGGAAAAAGTAGAACCCTGAAAGATTCAATTTTACCTCTAGTGTTTTATTTCTTTCAAAGCAAAGATCTATAGTAACTACGACAAAATGTAAGCTTTTGTTCGCTCTGGGAGGCTACTGTATGGGTGTCTGCTATTTCAGCCTGTGCAAAGTTCCATTTTTTCAATATAAAAATTAAAATATGACTAGAGTGTGGCTTAAATATGTCTGTCCCTTTTTACAGTTTACAGACTGAGAGTTAGCCTTGGCAATCCCCAGGACCAAGTGTAAACAGGAATCAGAAACAACAGGGAAGAGAACAAAGGAAAAAAATATATAGGTCAAGATTAGTCAGTGTGGAAAGCAAGCACAATTTCGTTTTCAACTGTCTGTGAATCCATTTGGTGAGGGATAACACATTTGTTTACCAAACCTTGGAAGGAATGGCTGACGCAATATGCAGTGGGAGGTTGTATCGCCATCTCCTTTTATAAGCTGCATATTACAGCTGTGAAGCTTCACCTCTCTGCATTGCCTACAGCTGTGCACTAACTAAGGCATCCCACAGAAAGGTAGATTTCATCCTGACACCTGCATAGTACCTGAAGCCATAGGAATGGCATTACCAAGAGTGTTCCCAAAGTTCAGAGTACATTAAACAAGACTAATGGTTCTAATGGTGGGAATCACACACACATACACATAATGATTTCCTAATTAAGGAACAAATCTTACTGGTTGTAGTTCAGACAAGAACCCTCCCAAATCAGGCAGCACATGTTACTGCAAATTAACATCTGCATAACTAATAAACTTGTGCACCTGTTCATTAAGCCAAGTACTGAACACTGCTAAATGTCACCAGAACACTATGCTTAACAAGTGCATAGCTAACATTGTATGTCTTCAATTGGATCTCAATACCGAATCAGGTAATGGATATTTTAGGAAGGACAAATAAAGTTGGCTTGGAGGTTTTAGGGAGGGTTTCCCTCATTTGAAATAATCATTTAAATGCCAAAATTGAAGTATAGTTCTTACTTCATCCCAGTACTTGACAAAGGTGGTGGTGGGAGCCCTTCTGGCTAAACTTTAACCTCTGTGAATACCTTACTCAAGCTCTAGTTAATCCCTTTACCCACAAATTGGATCAAGCTTTGTAACTAGGAACTGATCAGGTACTTACAGGCCACGGCATACACCCAGAGGACCTCCTGTTCTATCAAATTTCCTAATTCATGTCACAAATCAATAAGTCCAGCAAGAAACCCCAAGAGCTAAGGGTGTCAAAGAGGACTGCTGGGAAAACATCACTGTAGGAATTATGAGGCTTAAGCCCAGTACTACTAGGCTAATAGGGCATTTCTTATTGAGAATACCATTAGGGCATCCATCATATCCTGTCTTTTCTTTCTCAATGTGGTCCATTTCAGACTGTTACAAATACTGCATACAATTCAGTTTACTGCAGAAGGCAATTAACTTTTTTGAACAAGAGGGAACAAAATAACACCCCAAGAGATGTGGAATCAGGACCTCAACTTGACAATGTAGGATTTTTCAGTCTGGGTTTCAAGTATGCCGAGCATGTCTAGAAGAAGCTCAGCATTCTAGACCCCACCGGGGACTTATTCAAATGACAGAAACTGGGAAACTATCTTATGATAGTTTAAAAGACACTTTTAAAAGAAAATTCTTTCTCCTAAAAAAGAAACTTCTAATCTCCTAGATATTTCTACGTAATTGTGCAATAATTGTCTCGAATTTAGCACATCTCTTGCCTGACTCCCAAACCTGCTTTAGTCTTTTTCTCAAAAAATGGCAACTCAATTCCAATTGTTCAAAAAAAATGGCACAGTCATCACTGACTTTCTTCCTTCACAGGCCACGTTTCAGTCTTTGGCAAATCTAGCATTTGAACACTTCTCATATCTCCACTTCCACTGAAGGGTTTCAAGTCATCATTACTTCTAGCCCTTCTTTATTTATTGTTGTTCCATTGCTAAGTCATGTCTGACTCTTTGTGACCCCATGGACTGCAGCACACCAGGCTCCCCTGTCCATCACCAACTCCCAGAGCTTGCTCAAATTTATGTCCATCCAATCGGTGATATCATCCAACCATCTCATCCTCTGTTGTCCCCTTCTCCTCCTGCCTTCAATCTTTCCCAGAATCAGGGTCTTTTCCAACGAGTCGGCTCTTTGCATCAGGTGGTCAAAGTATTGGAGCTTCAGCTTCAGCATCAGTCCTTCCAATGAAATTTCAGGACTGATTTCCTTTAGGATTGGCTGGTTTGATCTCCTTGCAGTCCAAGGGACTCTCAAGCATCTACTCTATCACCACAGTTTGAAAGCATCAATTCTTTCACTGTATCCTGTCAATTCATTTGATTCCACCGTTCAGTACCCCTCAATGATTTTCTGTATCATTTTGAGTAAAAATCAAAGTCTTTGCAGTAGTCTAAAATGCCTTGCTTCTTTATTAAATTTAATTATTTTTTATTTTGTATTGGAATATAGGTCATTTACAATATTGTGTTAGCATCAGGTGTACAGCAAAGTGATTCAGTGAAATAAATACACATATCCATTCTTTTTCAGATTCTTTTCCCATATAGGTTATTACAGAATATTGAGTATAGTCCTGTATTATATAGTATGCTCTTGTTGACTATTTTACAGATAGTAATGGGTATGTATTAATTCCAAACTCCTAATGTATCCCCCCTTGCAATATTTCCCCTTTGGTAACTGTAAATTAAAATGTCTTACTTTATATTCCATGTCCTCTGCTTAGCTACTCTGACCTCACTACTTTCCTTTCATTCCTCCCTTCCAGCTCTATTAGCTTCCTTGCTGTTCTTCAAATATACCAGATCAACTCCCACAGGAGAGCCTTTGCACTCTCTTCTTCCAGATCTTCGGTTAATGTCGCTTTCTCATAGATATCTTTCCTGATGATGTGCTTCAAATCACAACTCCTCCCTACTGACACTCCTTTTCCCCTTTGCCTGCTTCATTTTTCTCCATAGCAGTTATCACCATCTGACATAATACATGTTATTGTCTATGTATTATGTATTGTCTATGTATTAGATATTGTCTATGTATTATGTCTATGTTATTGTCTATGCCTTCCACTTTGATGTCAGTTCCATTTCAAAAAAGATATTTGTGACTGTTTGTTCCCTGTTACATGCTAGCACCTAGATCTGTGCTGAAAAAGACTAGGTCCTCCAATTATTTTGGAATTTATCCATATCTTTATTCCTATATATATATGAGAATAATCCATATATATTCTTATTTATGCACAATGATTTATGTATAAGATTGTATATTCCAGCATTGTTACTAGCAAAAGATTATAAATGTTCACCAACTAGAGACAGATTAAATAAACTATGGTAAGTTGGGCATTGTTTATAATAGCAAAAGGTTTGAAATGATCCTAAAGCTTTTCAAGAGAAGACTGTCTGATTAAACTGTGCTATGTCCCACTCAATGGACTACTCTGCTGCTATATTCATGACCAAGGAAACTATTTATGAAACAATAGGGAATAATTTTCATAAATACCAATAAATGACAAAAACAGGGTATGCAAGACTGTACAGTAAATGCTAGCATTTGTTGAGAAAGCAAGAAAGAATATTGACATGTATTTGCTAGTACATGCATAAATGTTTCTAGGAAAATTTACAAGACATTTATTACAGTAGTTACTTCTAGTGGAAGAACTAAGTATCTAAAAGAACTGATTTCTGTGTAACTTATGAAGAACTAAAGTGAGAAGCTTAGAGATTATGTCAGGGACCCAGGGACTCAGAGAAATCACCAGATTTTTAAAAAAATGTTTATGCAGACTGGAGCAATATACTCAAAAAAAAAAAAAAAAAAAGGCACAGGCCTGATGTGGAAACCCAAATCAAACAAAATCAGCTAACAATGTGTGATCACCTCCACCATCCTTGACTCCTGGAAGGACCCAAGAGAACCTTAGAAAAACTGTTGAGGCAAATTCTGCAAATTGTGTAAGTGGCAGTCCTGGATAAGGCTAGAGAGTCACTATTTGGGGCTTTGTAGGTCATACAGTCTCTGTTGCAATTCTATTCAATCCACCCAATTTTGTCCTGGAGGCAGCTGTAGCCAATAAGTAACAAATAAGCATGGTGGCGTGGGAATAGCATCTATGAAGTTAGAAAACTACGTGGTTATTCACAGTTAACTTTTGTAGTTTACCAATCCTTGACATAATAAGTGCTCAATAAGTAAGTATCTAGTCCTTCATCCTCTTCCTTTTCCAACTGAGGTCAATTTCTTCTTGCTTCAAGTTTTGAAAATGTGAGTAAATATTCAACCTTTTCCCTGCAAAGTAACACCTAGGAGTGTTGCCTTGATAATTCTGTTTTTCAAACAGTGTTCACATAATCAAATACATTTATATTCCTCATGCTTTTTAAAATGTGTCAACTCTACAGGGACCAATGGTTTAGTCCCAGAATATAACTGTCTCTCATTTATTCTCCATATGTTCTCATATGATTTTATCATATGTCTACATGTAAAATGGCCATAAAAACAAATCATCCTTAATAAAATTATAAAATGAATTTCTACCATGCCATCGATATCTAGGTAGAATCAGAGCTCTTAAGCAGCTACAATGTTTGATAATGTTTCACTTGGGATACGTTGGTTTATGAGAAGATGAAAATCTGAGTTCTATAAACAAAGAAACACATAAATCAGAACTCTGAATTTCATATAATACAGTTCTCTTACTTTATGTACATAAAAATATTACCGAGTATCTCAATTTGGTTTGTTGCTGGCTGAGCTCAATGGGAAACAACCACAGTTACATTGTCTCTGTTTTCCCCTTTTGGATTCCAACTGGTTTCAATTTTATCTTTCAGTGGTAATTTTCTTTAGTGCAGAAAACGTCAGTGTATTTTGTTGAAGGCAATTGAAGTATTAGAAAAATTGTGAGAGGGCAGAAGAGGAGATATCTGAAGTTTTCATTTCTTTTAAGTCAAGTTTAGTTTGTTGGTGACTTTCTATTTGAAAGCAGTTAAGTGTGAGATTACTTTGGAAATGTTGGGAAGACATGTTCTGAACAAAATCTGAATAAGTTTAGAGTTACCTTGTTCTTAAGACAAAAATTCATAACCCTCTTCCTTCCCCACCTATCATCCTGTCATACTACCAACAATGTTGAATGCTTGACCCCATCTCCTTGTCCTTCCCTACTCTGTCATCTATTTATAATCTGGATTTGAATACACCCATAACTACAGAATCTTAATATCAAGATCTCTATAGGTAGGGCCTCAGCACCTGTATCTCTTCACAACTCCTGAGGTAATTCTGGACATCAGCAAGATATGGAACAACTGTTCTCCGGCATATAACACAACACTTTGTAATAGCTCTGAAATTATCCCCAAATTGAAAAGTGCAAATATCATCAACAGCAACCCATGGAAGTCCTGTTAGTAATTTCTTCTACAGCTCAGAATCTAACACTGAAGGAAATACCTGCTCAACAGCTGGGCACACCATAGTGACAAGTGATGAGATTTTAAAAGAAAGCAAATGATACTTATGGCATACTATTTTTAAATCAATTATCAACTAGATATATTCTCTGAGAGCAAGGATCTTGCCCTATATTTCTATAATCTATCACTCTGCTAAGTACACAGAAGTACACAGAAGTTTTAAAAGTAAATAAGAATGCATTTTGTACATTAAGAACACATGTGTATATAATAAATTAATAGATAATACTAAAATTAATATTAGATACTAGGGCCTCTCTTCCTATTTTATAGACGCAGTTATCACTATGCAAGAAGAGAAGGGAAAGGGAAAAGAAATGATTTGTTGTTGAAAGGAAAGTGAAAGGTAGTTAAAGACAGATTCATTCTTGTTTGATGTAAACATGTTCCTATTTTTATCATGTTGGTGAAAACAATGAGGACATGTAAGACTTGGAATATGCAAAATAGCAAGAGTTAAAATGTTTGATTCTATGAAAACTAGAGTTTCCAAAAAAAAAAAAAAGGAAAATTCAGCCTAACCAAAAAACACAGTAAAACTAAATAAAATTCTACCTAACCAAGCAATTGGGACTTTGATTTCATTGCTTTCACACATCAGGTAGCTGCCCGTATGCCTCAGACCAGCGGTCCCCAACCTTTTTGGCACCAAGGACCAATTTCATGGAATACAGTTTGTCCACGGACTAGGAGTGGGGGTGGTTTCAGAATGATTCAGGCACACTATAATTATTTGCACTGTATTTCCAATCGAATGCCACCACTGATCTGACAGCAGGTGCCGGCCTATGGCACAGAGGTTGAGGTCCTCTGCCTTAGACCAATAGATCTCAAGAACCAAACTCTAGTTAAAGTACATAAGAATACTCTGTTTTATGCTAAGGTCAATTTCACTTATGTTCCTAACTAGTAGCAGATTGATACCACCTATAAGGACTTCCCTGGTGGCTCAGACAGTAAAGCGTCTGTCTACCATGCGGGAGACCTGGGTTCGATCCCTGGGTTGGGAAGATCCCCTGGAGAAGGAAATGGCAATCCACTCCAGTACTATTGCCTGCAAAATCCTATGGACAGAGGAGCCGGGTTGGCTACAGTCCATGGGGTTGCAAAGAGTTGGACATCACTGAGGGACTTCACTTCACCACCTTTAACAATGAGAATAATGATAACCTGAGTCCAGCATGTAAGCTATTCATCAAGATAAATTAAATCAACTTCTATGAAATCTATTCCATGGGTGCACTTAGTTTAATATTGAGGCATCGATAATCATAACTAGTGTCTATGGGTGTGTGTGTGTGTGTGTGTGTGTGTGTGTGTGTGTGTGTATCACTAAATAGATCATAGTTAGGTGACTTCCGTTTAACAATGAGCTTCCATGGGGTACTTTATTTCACTAAATGCCAGAAACAGTTTGGATTGTAAGCTTTTAAGAACTTAAAAAAAAAAAAAAAAAAGGTTTTGGCTGAGGGCCCAGCTATAAGAAACTCTCTCCTGTGAGAACTATCTTTTAATAATACTATATTCAGGGCTATAAAGCATTTGAAACATAACCACAGTATGAAACAACATAAGTCCAGTAGTTTATTATAGGATAATTGGCAATTGCTTTCCATGTACCTCTTATTAATTTTTGAGACTAAAAGGTAGATAATAGAGAGTCCTGTATTGTTTCTAAAGGCATACATAAGATAAAAGCAATGCTTAAGATTAAATACTAAATCTCAGAGCAAAGCAAAACTCAATGTACATTGTATCCTCAACACATCGTTCCCCAAATTCTCTGAAATCTGAAGAATTCAGATATAGCTATCACCATATAAAGTCAAACACATCTCAAAAAGATTAGAATGAAACCTACGTTATGTGTCCAAAAAAAAAAAAATTCAGAAATCCCTTGAATTGAAGGTTTTACTGGAAATGTAAAAGAGAAAGTAATAACCCAGGTAAGATGAGAGCTGCTAATAGTCACAGACAGCAAATAAATTTGACTGGATCAGGAGAGCAACCTGCTGGCACTTTTGCCGAGCAAACTCTCTCTAGCCTGCTGTGCTTGCTATTCGGCTGGCCTCTACTTCACCCCAGCCACTTCCGTCCCATCACTGTAGGGGCTCATTGTTGCCTTCCTCGTGGCTGCCATCAAAGGGCGCCCCTGCTTTCAGCCAGGAATTCTTTCAATCTGAACTTACATACTGGCCCTAACTACAGAGAGCGAGCAGGAAGCAGTACATAAAATTTGCAACAGAGGTGCCATAAAGAAATATAACCAAATTAAAAGCTTCAAATTGGCTAATAGGAAATGATAGATTCCTATTTCTTACGGGAAAGTGGTAAAAAAAAAAATATATATATATATATATATGAACTCCAAGCTTGAGTCTGACAATCCATGAAGAAGAATGAAAGAAGCAACTAACATACCTAGCTTTCCACTCAGAGCTCACATAATCTGAAAAGACACTTAAAGGGCAAATATTACATCTGATATCTGGTATAGTATTTTTTATTTTTTGCAGGGGTGCTTCCCTGGTGGCTCAGATGTTAAAGAATCTGCCTATTTTTAAAAGCCGAGGTGCACAAGATACACTAGGAGTCAGTAAATAGAAAGGTAAATGGTTATACTTCTTTAAAATCACCCTTGAAGCTCTGCCACTAAAAGACATGCATTTTAAATTTATTACACGTATGACATGAGTTATTATGCATACTTTTATTCTGGGTGCCTAATCTAGATGAAAAGATTACAGGTTCTAAATTTAAGCAATATTTGTCTACTGTCTACCTAGGACAAGTCTACCTAAAGTTAGAAAAAGTATATGACAGGACTCCCAAATCTGCCTTTACAACTGTGCTGTCATACCTGAATCTATCCATTAAGACCCAAATACAGTGTCACTTTCTCTATGAAACCTCCAGTTACCTCGACATTCTTTGCCTTCTACATCACTGCTAGGGCTTCTCTCGTGGCTCAGCTGGTAAAGAATCTGCCTGCAATGCAGGAGACCTGGGTTTGATCCCTGGGTTGCGAAGATCCTAGGGGAAAGGAAAGGCCACCCACTCCAATATTCTGGCCTGGAGAATTCCATGGATTGCATAGTCTATGGGGTCACAAAGAGCTGGTCACGAGTGAGTGAATTTCATTCACTTGTCACTGCTAAGGTAGCTCCACATGTTGCCCTGCTTAACTATGGTTCACGTAGGCATCTTTTTGCGTTTCCTAAGTTACAAACTCACAGGGAAGACATGCTTATACAACTTTGTCTCCCACATCCATCCCACCTCCCACAGTATCTAGAAAATGACACTCAAATATTACGTGAATAAAACCTGTGAAATGCGAGAATGGAAAATGATTGCGGTGTAGGGAAGAAATGTGGATTTGATGCTCTTTTATATTTAAGATGTAACCGAAGCCTAAGCAGAGATTGAACAGTCAGTGAGAAAGAACGAAGGACAGAAGATTAGACCCAGGTGAGGATGCCTGTAGTCATGGACACAGAGAAGAACAGCCAATGAAGAGGACAAACAGAACAATCAAAAAGGTGAGAGAAACAGGAGAACACATTGTCCCCACAGTGAAAAAGGAAAGTGTTTCAATAAGAAAAAGAAATCAACAGTGCAAAGCATAGCAGGATGGTCAAGCCCAGTCTAAGTCTTAACCCCTAATAAAAAGACCAGAAGAAAACACACCATTTCAGACCATACAGAGCAATTTTGAAAGAGCAATGACAACAGAATCCATATTACAGGATGCAAAAAGAAGTGAAGGGAAATGCCAAAAAGACCACTTGAGAAGTTAGGAAAAATAACTATGTTGAATATGAAAGAGATAGAACCAAAAAGATTGAATCTCAGCTTAGCATAAGTTTGCCTTTTACAAGAAGGCACCTGATTGTCAAATTCAAGAACAGCTTTTATGCCGAAAATGATTTCAGTACAAACCCAGCATACAATGATTTACTGGACAAGATCAATAGAAACTGCAAAAGAGATTATTCTGTTCAGCAACCCATGTTGCATCAATATCTATAATGGAATGAGACAAGGTGATACAATGGCCCAAAGCTTCCTGGAATTGCTCATAAACGAAAATCAGGCAGGAAAAGAAAGTCCACATAGACAGTAAGTAAGCACCCTATCCTCTTTATACTGACGACAAAAGAACATTTTCCAGGGGCATAGAAAGAGGAAAGTAGTATTTTGCACTACCAACTTCCAGGCTAGAAATTGTTTAGAGAACTAAATGTTTATACAACAAGCATGACCCACAAGGTCCTGTCAACATCTATGGCAAGGAAACACAACAGCTCTATCTATCTAAGTCAACAAATGAACAAAATTGCCATGTTCAAAGTTAAATGCTTCAGAAGCTGCAGCCTATGACAGTTTTATTGAAATAACAAAAGTTTCTGAATCACAAAGTGTTGATGAAGATCAGAACACTTATGTAATTCTGTCATATCAGGGCTAAACTAAAATATAGTGTTCATTGACAACATTAGCTGGAGGAAATAAACTGGCTGTCACCCAATTACCCACAGCGTCCTAAAGGTATAAAATCTGGCAAGATGAAGATTCAATGGCAGTTTTTAAAGCTTCCCTCTACACTGAGTCCAGCTACCTGAGACCAGCTAGGTAGCCTACAACAAGACAGGTGGCTTGCTCAACTTCCTGACTGCACTCACAGTGTTATTAAGAAAAAAAATTCAAATGAAAGAATAAAATTTGGTGGGTCAATGTGGTTACAAAATCATGCTACTTCAAACAATTTCAGTGTGATACAATGAACAAATAGCTGGCTTCCCTGGTAGCTCAGACAGTAAAGAATCTGCCTACAGTGCAGGAGACCCAGGTTAGAGCAGCCCGGGAAGCTCCCCTGAGGAGGGCATGGCAACCCACTCCAGGATTCTTGCCTTGAGAATTCCATGGATAGAGGAGCCTGGAGGGCTACTGTCCAGGGGGTCACAGAGAGTCAGCATGACTGAGTGACTAACACTTCACTTCAATTTCCTTATGGGGGGCAAGGTGTTATTCCAGGAAGGGAAAGAGTTTCAGGAAGTAGTCACCAGTCACTGACCTTAACAAACCTAAGATCTCCAACATGCTTGCCAAATTAACATTTCACTTAACATCTTGTTTTAAATTTCATTTAAAAGATGATTGCCTATAACTTCCCATGTCTTTGTATGACATGCATGACTTCTCATCAAGTAATAGTACCCAATGAAAATCAAACATTAACTTCTTTCTAATATTTGGTATTATTAATGATAATGTATTATTATTTCCTATTTAATCATTGGCATAGTTTATATATCTCCAGCCCTTATATCACAGTAACTCTTCAGGGTAAATATTTCACTTGTACTGTACAAAAACTTAGGCTCAGAGCAGTGAAGTAACTTTGTATATCCAATAAGCATGAGTTTCAAACAGCATGAATACAGCTTTCCAGTCCTTATTCTTTCTACCATAGCAAGATGCAGCCCTTAGTGTGCCTATCACTTCATTTAATGAACGAACATACGTAAAATATGAAGCAGAGAAACTGGCTTTTAATAGGAACCTTTTTAGATGCTAATTTCCATTCAATGACTCCCACTAATCATTCGAAAATACTGTACATACTATCTAACCCAGTGAGCTAGGCTAAGAAAAGGGGTTCTGTAAAGTTATAGGTAAGCATGCCAGACATCCCAAATTCCATCTCTAAAGATGATAAAGGAAAAACTTGATTTATCAAAAAGAACATAAATGAATCCATGAGTCTCTCAACTGGTATATTTAATGGTAATGGAAGTATGATGCACTTACTTAACTGTTTCCTAAAAGCAAGAAAAGAAAGAATTCCTTAGAAATCAAGGCAAAGAAATAGAGGAAACAATAGAATGGGAAAGACCAGAGATCTCTTCAAGAAAACTAGAGATATCAAAGGAACTTTTCATGCAAATATGGGGACAATAAAGAACAGAAATGGTCTGGACCTAACAGAAGCAGAAGATATTAAGAAGAGGTGGCAAGAGTACACAGACGAACTATACAAAAAAAGAACTTCACGACCCAGATAACCACGATGGCATGATAACTCACTTAGAGCCAGACATTCTGGAATGCGAAGTCAAGTGGGCCTTAGGAAGCATCACTAGAAACAAAGCTAGTGGATATGATGGAATTCCAGTTGAGCTATTTCAAATCCTAAAATATGATGCTGTTAAAGTGCTGCACCTAATATGCCAGCAAATTTGGAAAACTCAGCAGCGGCCACAGGACTGGAAAAGGTCAGTTTTCATTCCAACCCCAAAGAAAGGCAATGCCAAAGAATGCTCAAACTACCGCACAATTGCACTCATTACACACACTAGGAAAGTAATGCTCAAAATTCTCCAAGTCAGGTCTTCAACAGAACATGAACCGTGAACTTCCAGATGTTCAAGACGGATTTAGAAAAGGGTGAGGAACCAGAGATCAAATTGCCAACATTTGTTCAATCATTGAAAAAGCAAGAGAGTTCCAGAAAAACACCTACTTTTGCTTTATTGACTATGCCAAAGCCTTTGATTGTGTGGATCACAACAAACTGGAAAATTCATAAAGAGATGGGAATATCAGACCACCTGACCTGCCCCCTGAGAAATCTGTATGCAGGTCAAGAAGCAACAGTTAGAACTGGACATGGAACAACAGACTGGTTCCAAATCAGGAAAGGAGTATGTCAAGGCTGTATACTGTCATCCTGCTTATTTAACTTATATGCAGAGTATATCGTGCGAAATGCCAGGCTGGATGAAGCACAAGCTGGAATTAAGATTGCCGGGAGAAATATCAATAACCTTAGATATGCAGATGACACCACCCTTATGGCAGAAAGTGAAGAACTAAAGAGCCTCTGGATGAAAGTGAAAGAGAAGAGTGAAAATGTTGGCTTAACGCAACATTCAGAAACCTACGATAATGGCATCTGGTCCCATCATTTCAAGGCAAATATATGGGGAAACAGGGGAAACAGTGACAGACATCATTTTTGGGGGCTCCAAAATCACTGCAGATGGTGACTGCAGCCATGAAATTAAAAGATGTTAGCTCCTTGGAAGAAAAGTTATGACCAACCTGGATGGCATATTAAAAAGCAGAGACATTCCTTTACCAACAAAGATCTGTCTAGTCAAAGCTATGATTTTTCCAGGAGTCACATATGGGTGTGAGAGTTGGACTATAAAGAAAGCTGGGTGCAGAAGAATTGATGCTTTTGAACCACTGTGTTGGAGAAGACTGTTGAGAGTCCCTTGGACTGCAAGGAGATCCAATCAGTCCATCCTAAAGGAAATCAGTCCTGAATATTCATTGGAAGGACTGATGCTGAAGCTGAAACTCCAATACTTTGGCTACCTGATGCGAAGAACTGACTCACTGGTAAAGACCCTAATGCTGGGAAAGATTGAAGGCAGGAAGAGAAGGGGATGACAGACAGTTAGATGTCATCACTGACTCAATGGACGTGAGTTTGAGTAAACCCCAGGAGTTGGTTAGGGACAAGGAGGCCTGGCGTGCTGCAGTCCATGGTGCTGCAGAGTCAGACATGGCTGTGCAACTGAACTGAACTGAAAAGCAAGAATGATTATTTGCTGGCAGTTTTCTGGGTTTGCCTTCTAATGCCTATGGTCATTATCAGTTTGAAAATACAGAATCTCTGTATGAATTTTGCTAAAGTAATTCCAGTAATATATAATCCATACTAAAAATGCACACTCAAAAGATAATATAAAACCTAGCTTCTATACAAAGTGGAATGAAATTTCCTTGGCATAAAATACCTTTGGGAATGAGTTACCTCTTGGCAAAATAGAGTATCAAAATAATAACAAAAAACCTGTCAAATACAATAAGAGAAAAGATGCTGCATTTTCAGCAGTTATTAAATGCTAGAGTTTACCACCACATTAGGGCTCTTACAGCTACATCCTCAATACGTGGGCAAATTAAAACAAATCAATGAAACTAAAATGCATAAACACACATAAGAAAAAAAAAAAACACTACTTCAAGCTGATCACTTGAAAAGTGAGAGAACCCTTCTATTAAATGCGACATAAGTTAAGAAGTGTTTGTCCTTTTTTCTCTTCACTCTTTCCTAGAAACTGTCTTACTGCTTTAGGAAATGAAATGATATAACATCAGATATGAGTGGTCTCACAATATTCTAAATTTATATTAATATATGTGATACCTATATATAATATCATATGCATCAAAACAGGAAAGTACTGAATTATTCCTTAGTTAAACTGCTATAACAATTCTGGAAACTTTCTCTTCAATGACATCAAATATCAGACTTCCCTGATAATCACATCTATGCTTCTGACCAGCCTTTGGTTTTCCACATTCTTTTCTTCTACCTACTCTGAATATTAGTGACCCCAAGGTCCCCATGCTCTCAGCTTTTTATGTTGTACTTTCACCCTGTGTGATCCTCTCTCCTGCTACTGATCATTAATCTATGTGCTTATGTTTCTAGTGGCTCAGAGGATAAAGCATCTGCCTGCAATGCAGGAGACCCGGGTTCGATCCCTGGGTTGGGAAGATCCCCTGGAGAAGGAAATGGCAACCCACTCCAGTATTCTTGCCTGGAGAATCCCATGGACAGAGGAGCCCGGTGGGCTACAGTCCACGGGGTCGCAAAGAGTCGGACATGACTGAGCGACTTCAAAAAGAAAGATGTTTCTTGAATCTGTATCTCCAGTCCATGTCTTTGCCCTGAGTTGTAGACTCATAAATCTAAGTTCTTCTTCCACAGGACCTACAAATAAAGCTGTTCCAACATGAACTCAACTCCACTAATGTGAAAAGTGGTTTGTCTCTTTCCTACATTGGTTAAAGGCATCATAACCCAGTATCTACCACACAAGTAAGAAATCATCGAGTCATCTTTGACCCTTCTCTGACTAAACTTACTCTACACGTCACAAAATTCTGCCTCTCTTTCTACTGTCTTGTTCAGTGGTTTAGTCCCTCAGACGTTCTGACTCTTTTGTGACTACATGAAGTGTAGCACACCAGGCTCATTTCTCCATGGGATTCTCCAGGGAAGAATAGTGGAATGGTTTGTTATTTCCTCCTCCAGGGGATCTTCCCGACCCAGGGGTCGAACCTGCATCCATACCACAGCAGGCGGTCTCCAACATTATAGGTAGATTCTTGACTGACTCAGCCACCAGGAAAGCACAGCTACCTACTTGTACTAACTATACAAGTAAGAAATGTATCAAGTCATCTCTGACCCTTCTCTGCCTAAGCCTACTTTACACCCCAGAAAATTTTGCCTCCCTCTCTACAGTGTTTTCAGAGTCTTCCTCAATTATTACTTAGCTCATTCATTCATTAACCCATTTATTCTACAGCTATGTACTATGGTACACAATATGAATACAAAATGATTAAAGCACAACCTCTGTCTCAGAAAAGAACAAATGAGTAACCAAAATTATATCAGGGTGTATGAAAAAGCTATGAATTTAAAGTCGTCTCCTGGATTTTTGTTTTGAATTTTTTTCACTCCATTACATTTCTCCTACACATTCATTATTGTGGTTACTGTCTAAAAATATTACAATGCTACTACTTACACAATTTTTTTTCACTACCTCATAGGATAAGGCTTAAGTAATAAGCATGGCATTCAGGGCCTTTCAAAACCTGTGTGTTTTGTGTACTAAGTTGCTTCAGTCATGTCCGACTCTTTGCGACCCTATGGACTGTAGTCTGCCAGGCTTCCCCATCTATGGGACTCTCCAAGCAAGAATACTGGCGTGGGTTGCCGTGCCCTCCTCCAGGGGATCTTCCCGACCCAGGAATCGAACCTGAGTCTCTTATGTCTCCTGCATTGGCAGGCGGGTTCTTTATCACTAGCACCACCTGGGAAGCCCTTCAAAACCTGACTGGAAATTAAAGTAACAGACTCCAGATAGCCAAATGATCCAGCCATACCACAGTACTCACCATTCCTAGAAAAAGTCAGTAAATTCCAAGCCTATATGTCTTAGTTGAAAGCTCTTTATATCCCACTCCTTCTCAGCCTGAAAACATTTGGCTGGGCTAAAATATCATCTCCTCTGGGATGCCTTCCTGAACTCTTTTAAGCAGAATTAATTATCCTTCCTCTGGGCATCTATAGCTTTTTGTTTCCAGCATGTAACACTTAATATACTACATTATCAATAGTTTAGATATCCAGCTCCCTAATTAAATGTGAGTGTCTTATAGACATCAGCCATATCTTGATCATATCAGAATCTCTGGAAACTATTACCAAGTTGGTACATAACAGGCATTTTTAAAACATGCTTGCTCAATTGGATGAAAGTACTATTCTTCCACACCATACATTTTTTAAAAATTCTATGAATTAGAAATGAAAACATATTCTTGTTAACAAATTAAAACCCAGCCTTTCCATAGTTATCGGACAACCCTTATAAGCATACTTAAATTAATTTTAAGATGTCACACCTATTCATTGCTGCATACTGCACTTAACAACAGTGCTTCTATGATTGATTTGCTTTCCTTTCCCATCATTAGCATGAAACTTAACAGTTGGCAATGTGTTTCGCTGCTAAAATCCATTACTGGTGGCAAATAACAACAGATTTTCCTATGGCAAGTTCCTAGTATCAAGTCACCCTACATGAGAAGCAGAGCCTCTGTCAGTGTTTCCAGAGCCGGAAGCAACTGCATGCAGGCAGATTTCACTCAATGTCCTCCAGTTTTGAGCTGAAAATTCAGAAACCACACACATATAATAGAAGCACACATGCACTCATTATTAAGAGCCCATTAGGAAGATGCTGCTCTATGTAGACTGCATTGATTCTTTTTTTTCTTGGTCTCCCTGCACTCTATCTTTTAAAGAAAATTCTTTTGTGAAAGAGGAAGATGATCATTCTGTGGAAGTGGGACTAGAAACTATACCTGGTGACAAATCATAGTCCTAGAAATCACCTCTTCAAGCAATGTGATTCTTCAATAGCTCATTATAATATTTTTTCCTGTTATAAAAATAAGTATTTATATGTAACTAAGTTCGTTTCAGTTCAATTGCTCAGGCATGTCCAACTGTGACCCTGTGGACTGTAGCACGCCAAGTCTCCCTGTCCAACACCAATTCCTGGATGTTGCTCAGACTCATTTTCATCAAGTCAGTGATGCCACCAACCATCTCATCCTCTGTGGTCCCCCTCTCCTAGGTTGTAACTAAGTAACTTCTCCTTATGTGACTATGTAATTCTTCCTAAAGTAACTATGCAACTCTTTATGTAACTAAGTTCTATCAGAAAAAGACTGGACACCATAATCTCTGTATTCAAGTACTCTCATGTGTAGGAAGCTACAAGATAAAAGTCATTTTGAGATGTCATGTGTCCACAAAAAATGGGTCACCTGAACTTCTGTTTCTGAAATTATGGCAGAATATACACCCTTTCTTATGCCCCACTGAAACAACTAAACGCGATGAATCTTTGAAAAATAACCTTAAAAGCATAGATAATCTGGCCAGAAAGTAAGGAATCCGTGGAGGCCAAAAACTAAGTGAAAGAACTAAGAAAGGTAAACATCAGTAGAGCCAGCTTTGACCTTGAGTGAATTTGCCAAACCCAGATGAACTTGAGCTTCTTTCCAAGGCATCAACTATGAGGGAATGGAAACCAAATCCAAGGCATGATTAAAGTGGAAAGAGAAATAGAAAATGGTCTTATAAACCTCAGAAGACTACAACTCAGTTTAACAGTGAACTAGATATAAACTTGCTCATCTCCCAAGGGGCTTCAGAAGAAAATTGTGCATATCAAACCTTGGTGCTAAATGGAGATGATAAAAACCTTCTCTGAGTATTCCTGGTTGAAAGCCAGTCCTCATGCAGCTTGAATTAACACTTTCTCGGGTTTTAAAAACTTAAGCCATAATTTTAACATGATTCTAGGTTGGTAGCCACCTAGCAATGGCAAATATGAACGTCGTCTAAAGGATATTAACTCTCACATGAGGCCTTAAAATATTCCCAGAGATATACATACAAGAAATAACGTTTCATATGTTTAAAGAAATATAAGAGATTAAAATTATTAATAAAGAGTTAGAGAAATGAAAATACTAATACCAATATTATGTAGATATGCAAAAGAACCAAATGAAACTTCTTAAAATTAAAATGAGAAAAGTAAGAATTAAAATTTAAAAATTCAAGAGGCTGGTTTACCAGTAGAGTTTAAGAAAGATTCATGAAGTGGAAGACACAACGAACAAATGTTCTAGAGTGTAGCACTTAAGAGATACATAGGCAGAAAATATGAGACACATTAAGAGAAAGGTAGCATGGAGTGACAAGGTATGATTTCTACAATTCACTTTTCAGAAGGTTAGAAAAGGGTGAATGGGGCAGAGGCAATATTTCAGGAGATATTACAGAAAGACAGAAATACACGGATTCAGGAAGCTTTATATATATATATATATATATATATATATATATATATATAAAGTAGGATAAATGAAAAGAAATTGACACCTAAACACAGTGACATAAACTCTAATACAAAAGATAAAGAAATGATCTTAAGAGCAAATACACAGAAAAGACATTACCTTAAAAGGAATGAACACAGAGAGCTAACCTATCAACAAGAGAAGCCTAAACCGGGGGACTGGTCTCTTCAATGTTCTGAGAGAAAATAACAACCCAGAATATCTAGACAAAATATTTTTCACAACATGACTTAGAAAAGGCATTTTCAAGAATTCCAACCCAAGAGTACTTAACTAAAAGAAATTATAAACCACATATTTTAATAAAACAATTATTCTACAAGAAAGGTGGAAAATACGTAAAACTGTGTGGAGCAAAGAAAGAGGGCAAATCTAAACAAATAATGATGTCATAATACAACTGCAACAACAATGTCAGTTTCGTAGATGATGGTGTGTATACCCCAAGATTCAGAAATTTCACTCCTAGGAACAGGCCTTAAAAGAATTTTCACCCAAGACTACACTGGCATTTCAAAGCCTACTGGATAGTTCCTCCTGGATTCTAAGAACTAGCAAAACAGTCTCATGCTTTCCAAGACCCATTCATCATCTTCCTCTAGGTCTGTTCTTCCTCCCTCTTTCCTTTCCCTGAGGTGAGAAGTGAAGTCGCTCAGTCGTGTCCGACTCTTGCGACCCCGTGGACTGTAGCCCACCAGGCTCCTCCGTCCATGGGATTCTCCAGGCAAGAATACTGGAGTGGGTTACCATTTCCTTCTCCAGGGGATTTTCCCGACCCAGGGATCAAACCCAGGTCTCCTGCATTGGAGGCAGACGCTTTAACCTCTGAGCCACCAGGGAATTTTCCCAGTCACATAGTCTTAAAATTCTGGACTTACTTTTAACTCTTGAAAGTGAAAGTCACTCAGTCGAGTCTGACTCTGCGACTGTATAGTCCATGGAATTCTCCAGGCCAGAATACTGGAGTGTGTAGCCTTTCCCTTCTCCAGGGGAACTTCCCAACCCAAGGATCGAACCCAGGTCTCCCTCACTGCAGGCAGATTCTTTACCAGCTGAGCCACAAGGGAAGCCCAAGAAGACTGGAGTGGGGAGCCTATCCCTTCTCCAGCAGATCTCCCCAACCCAGGAATCAAACCGGGATCTCCTGCATTGCAGGTGGATTCTTAACCAACTGAGCTATCAGGGAAGCCCACCTTTAACTCCTACCTATATCGTTTTACACAACAGTAGTAAGTTCTCTAGTCCTAGAGATTCTAACTTAAAGGGAATGCTCTCATTCAGACCTCAGACCCTTCCACTTAACATCTCCACTAAAGGTCTTTAAAATCATCTTTGCTCAGGTCAGTCATATAAGATCCCTCAATACTTTCAAATTTCTTAATCAGTTAAAGTTGGGTTTCTTAGTCTAGCAGTTAAAGGCCCTCATAATCCAGTTCAAACATATCTAATACCATTTTCTGCCATTTCCTCTACATTTTCCCCCCTTTCATCTCTAACATGAACTCTGCAGTCTAGCCATATGTTAACACTCCTGTTGTTGCCTGAGGAAAGGACATTATAAGCGCCAGGTTTTCCAACATACAATTTGCGCTGCTGAAAATACTTGTATTCCCTCTCAGACACATTACCTAAATACCTGAATCTCATTCATCCTTAGAGGGCAGCTAACTTACCTCCACTGTCATGACATTTTCCACGATCTCCCCTTCCATCATTCCCTTAAAACCAGCACCATTTCAGCTCAGTCTCACCTACAGGACTTTGGTGTGTTTGGTATACTCTTACTACCTGTATGAATGTTTTCTTCTTGACTATTAAGCTTTCCTAGATGTAAGGGCCCAAGTCTCATTTAATCATCTTGGTACTTGATGAAGTGGCTTTCATGTAGCTCAATAAATATTGTTTGAATTGATCAACAAACCGGCCTTAAAAGCATATTCATTCAGCAATCACTATAATGATGACCTATAAACTGAATCATGAGCATCCCAAATCCCTGTTGTTTGTTTTTATTTTTAACCAAAGCAGCAAATGGGGTAAAGGACAAAAAAATCAAGTTGGCACAAGTTCCTCACAGGCTGTCCTATCTCAGATGAAATGGGGAAAATGGCTCTTCTTGAGCTTAGGTAGGTGACTTTACTATGGAAATGAGCTATGGAAAAGAGGCTGGCTCTGGTTTTCATTTTCTTTCTTGTAGATAAACTTTTGGGTTAATTATAGAAATTCCACATAATTATTGAAAATATTTTCACCTTTAATAAAAATGTATATCAAATGCAAAGACATGGTAGATATATCCCTAGCCAATTGAAATTCCTATGGGATCAGGGCAAGGGCTTAAAAAAAAAAGAACGAAACAAGGAACAAGGAACAAAGTGAGACGGTTTTATAGCAGGAAGATCGCACAGAAATAGATATTATGAAATGTTAAACTAGAGAACAGATATCTGTCTCTTTCTATATATTTTTGAATATTTCAAACCCCAGATTCTGCAAACACCTGGTAAACACACTCCCTAAACCCACCAAGCCAGCAGCTGTGTGATCTACTCACACATTTTTAACACCACCTGGGAAAATGCAAATTGTACAGCCATGTTCATAAAAGAAAATAAATAAATGTCTCTGCTGAATTTCTACTCTCCCTGTATCATCAAAGTTAACAGCCCTGCCAAGGGAGATTATACAATTAAGAATTAAAGTCTTAATGACTTAAATATTGTAATCAGTCTGTGATAGCACCTTAATTAAATGATAGATGGCCAGAAAGGGAGAAATGTGATTTGCTGTAGAAATTTAAAGTCTCCTTATATCAATAATAGAAATGAGAGTGACACTATATTTAGTATTTATATTATTCTAGATACTACACAGGAACAGACACTAAATACAGTGTTTTGAGAATTTTTGCAAAATAATACTTTAAAAAATCATTCTATGAACCTACAAACCATGTTCCATCCTTCTTGCTATATGACTGCTAATTCAAAATACAATATTCCACATAATTTGCTTTAAATTCAGCAAGTAACATTACTGAAAGTAATGAATGCATAGATAATCACTGAGACAGTATGAAGAATAAAATAGAAATAAATGTCAAGTTTTCCAAAGATGAGACAAATCAAAGGAAAAAGCACTACAAAAAATCATAAATCAGCTGGACATATTAAATAGGATCCTGAGGCAACAATCTAGTTTAATGTAACACTCAAAGAGCATAACAAAGTTCTCCTGTTCCCTTAAGCTACGTGAATATCTGTATGGTTTCATAAAACTGACACATTTGAATAAAGTCCAAAGATGACTTCAGTTTCAATGTTAGTATTTCCTTTCCAGAGAGGGGGGGAAAAGAAAAACAAACAAACATGGTTCAATTATTTGTAAGTTGTTGATGTCATATATAGATTGGGTCAATCTGAAAGAAATTTGTTAAAAATACCTTCAGAATTATGCCACTACTACTTAATGAACCAAGTGAGAATACATGATTATTCACAAGGCAAGAGGCAATTAAAGGAAAAGATGAATCAAAAAGAGGCATCAGTCTAAAATAAACCTAGTTTGTACATATCCACATTTCAAAAAGCAAGCACTTAGGAACTGTCATTGTCATGGTCAAGAGGGAAATGAGACATCAATTCCAAGATATGTTTTAGAGAAAACTTAATAGCTGAAAATATGAGATTTTAGGAAAAATTTACTTGGGGAGAGATAAAAGTATATGTCTTTTTACTCTCAGATATGGAACTTGTAATGGAGAGAGAGGAAAAGCTTTAAATGCCATTATGTTTCAGGCTCTGACCTTATGCCTTAGTAACCTAATGAGTAATGCATCCCACAGACTGACCTACTGCAGTTTGGTACGCAGGGACCATACTTTATTATCAGCTTCACTGGAAACACCAGTAATTCAACTTTTAAAGAAACAGCTCCTTGCACAGTCCCTTAAATATAATAAGTGCTTACTTAATGTTTTGAGCATAAAAGAACATACCTAAGTGTGTTAACTAGGTTTCTGTTGCTGTAGCTCCATGTATGCTTATCTCTAGAAAGGTCAATTAGCAAGTGATGCATAGAAGAGAAAAACATAGATGCTTAGGAGGAGAAAAGGAATTCAAATAAACAGGGTGATTTCAGAAAATAAAGAACTCTGAATGTAGGAGTTCTGAACTGAATATTGTAGGACATTGTTTCATCATCAACAGTTATTTCCCAACTGCCAAAAAGATATGTTCAGAGAAATCAAACTATTTGTACATAGAAAACTCTATGAAATCCCATAACCTGACAGATTTTTTAAGCTGAAAATATAAATTGTTCATCTGTAGTACTCCACAGTGGATTGCTTCTTTATAATTTCTGTCTTTACTTTTGGCTGGGCTGAGTCTTCCTCGCTGAGAGAGCTTTCTCTAGTTGCGGCGCGCAGGGACTGCTCTCCAGCCGCAGTGTGCCGGCTTCTCATTGTGGGGGCTTCTCTTGTTGCAGAGCGCAGGCTCCAAGGCGTGCGGCTGCAGGAGCTGCAACGCGCAGGCTCAGGAGCTGCGGCTTGTGGGCTCTAGAGCTCAGGGTCAGTAGCTGTGGTGCACAGGCTTAGTTGCCCTGTCACATGTGGGATCTTTCCGGATCACGCAGATGTCTCCTGGGTTGGCAGGTGGCTTCTATATCATTGAGCCACCAGGGAAGCCCTCCATAGTGAATTAGTAAAGTTATTGTTTAACTGAAACTTTCCGATATAGAAACAGATTTTTTTTCTCACTAAAATCCCTTTTCTAATTCTGTTTGATGTTTCAATTTCTTATTTTATTAACTACATTACCAAAATAAATAGAGTAATAATATATGGTCATTACACGTTAGCAGTATTTTCTTTACGTTAGGTCAGGAAAGTACATGCTACTTCCTCATCTTACACACTACTTATTATTTTTTTCAAGTAAACTTGATTACAATTAGGCTACCCATATGGATTTGAGATCATTTCATACCTCTATACTACCAATAGTAGTATACCATTGAGTTTAACTCAATGATTTGGCTAAAAATGTCATATCCTAACTATATTTTTTAACGCTTTGCCCTCTGTTCATTTTTTTCCCCTTCATTCCAGTAACAATGAACACACACCTAGCATCTAGGTATTGCTTTGTCATGCAATTTCCCACTAGAAGAAATCAGGTTCCTTGGAAAAAGAGCTGATTCCAGGGCTATGGAAGAATAAGTATAAGATGAAACTAAAATATCTTTATATTAGAAAATAAGGTAGTGCTAAAAGTGGGAAGATGGGGTAGGCATGTCACAAAGATTGATTAAGGGTAATCCCTCTGACCAAATCTGGGAAAAACTGAGCACCAAGGTAATGCAGTAATGTATTATAAATCACTCCAAAGTCGGATTTTATAAGTCCATAGTGATAACAAATCAATCATTAAGTCGATAGATCAATACACTGACTGACTGATAGATGAGAAGAGAGATGTCTTACCTACAGAAGAATGCTAATCACCAACCATGTGGAGAGAGGTTGGAAAAGCATCATTTTACAACCACTGCAGCATAGATTGTATCATCTTACAGAACATTTCGATGAGGAGCAGGAGATCTGCATGGTCTTATGTCTCCCTACAAACTACTTATTAATTTAAATAAGAAAACAGTAAGTACACACTGGATAAATTGTGTAATACCTCAACCAAGTGATCAAAATGAACACCTCCTATGAGGGGCAGACAGACATTCAGTGCCTCTATATGTGATACTTGATACAGCATGACCTCTGTATAATTCTGGCCAAGATCACACATCCTAAATCCAATCATGGGGAAACACTAGATATACTCCAGATGAACAAAGATCTTCTTAAAGAAGAGGAGATTTATATTGCTAAAAAATATCAATGTTATAAAAGACAAAGAAAGGCTGCGGAACTGTTCCAGGCTCAAGGAGGATGAAGAAGAGATGGAGCCAGAGTAAGAGATGGGGTTCGGGGGAGAGATGAAGTGAGACAAAGAGATAGAGTAAGAATGGCACCAACGGTACGTGAATTTGGATAAAAGATCGGTACAAGTGTTCTTTATAGTCTTATTCTTGCAATTTCTATACATTTGAAATAATTTCCAAATAAAAACTTAAAACATAACTCATTGTTTCTTACTGTTTCTTAGTTTACTATTTTCTGCTATTTTTTTTTGGTTTTATTTTAAATATGCACCCTGTCTAATGTTTTTTAAATATTATTTATGATGATTCATATTTAATGATGCCTATTTAAATGATATTACAGAATAAGAGGAAAACCAGAAGCATTAAATCACACCATCACTAACAGCTTGGAATCCTGTATCAAGAGGGTATAAGTATACATAGCACATACTTATATTCATCTACACTAAAAGCTAAAAGATAATTTGCATAGAAATATCTCAAATTAATTTTCTTAGAATCATAGAACAAAATTAAAAGATCATTTAAAGATATCTTAACACAACCTCCTCGTGTTTCTGTGTATGGAACTGAGGTCACACAGTCACAGAGAACCAGACTAAGACAGTAGTTCTCCTCTTGAGCCTGGTTATCTTCCAAAACATAATCTTGGCTAACCTGAACAAACTGTTTCAAGTAAATCCCTTATACACCATTCCTATGAAACAGAGTGGATAGCACATTTTATCTCTGAAATAGTTATGTCTGTGATATGTTATTTTAAAATCATTTGTAATTACATGTTTTGTTTCTTTACAATATTTTTTAGATAAAAGGGAGCATGTAAACCTAAATGATCAATCTAAGCTTGACAAATTCATTATAATCATAGCTAGCCATGATTAACGTCATTCTACTTAAATTGTCCTCATTAAATATACCATCCAAACTATATAAACACAATAGAATCCATTTTCCATGGGTTACTTCTAACAATGCATGAAGTGATCTTCATTCAGTTGTCAGATTATAGAGTAATTGTTTTTCCAATACTTAATTTTCATACTATCCTTGTGAGATGAATAGGTAGTAACTAACATAATCCAGCTACATCATTTTTTCCATTATCTTCAGATCTCTAAGTCACTCCCTTTCATTTACTGAGAACTTCAGCAACTGTTTTTTTATCCACTCTAAATTCTGTTGTTTTCACTGACTTCATCAGCCACATACCAAACTTATCCAGTCTCTCAATTTCTTGTGCTCCATCACATCTATCTTTTACTGAATTCAACCAAAATCATTCAATCCCATTGTCACACTGCAGTCATCAAAAATAACCTCCTAAATTCCATCCAATCACAGTATCTGATGACCTTTTCTCTCATATAGTTCCAGCTTAAAGGATCAAGGAACCCTGCTGAGTCAATCTCTAAGTGTCATTAAGACCACCAGTCATTTGACCCACCATCCACTGTTCCTCTCCTGTGGTCGCTCCTCTCCCCATCTAGTTTCAATTTCAAGGCCAAGTAGGTATTACTGCATTGGTAGTTCTTGTCTCACACACCATACTCAACACACTTTCCTCTTAGTTCTTCTACTGTGTTTATTGGGTCTCCTGCATTTGCACACTGAGTATTCTGAGGGAAAATGACACATTTGGGAAGAGTCATATCACTCTAAAGCAGTAATCATCAAACTTAATTTGCAAGGCAGAAACAGGCACAAAGACATAGAGAGTGAACAATGGATACCAGGAGAAGAAGAAGCGTGGGACGAATTGGGAGACTGGGATTGCCATATATACATTACTATGTCTAAAAGAGAAAATTAATGAAAACCTATTGTATAATACAGGGAACTCTACTCAGGGCTCTGTGGTGACCTAAATGAGAAGGCAATCTGAAAGAGAGGGGTCTATGTATACATATAGCTGACTCACTTTCCTGTAGAATAGAAACTAATACAACATTGTAAAGCAACTGTAACGAAAGCTCATAAAAAAAAAGAAAGTGATAATCCATTTGAAATGAATACTCAATATTGACCAACAATGACTGCAACTCTTTACCAACAATTATTTCAAATTTTTTCCAGATGATCTACTCATCACCAAGTCAACCCACACAGTTGCTAAACTGTTAGGTGATGACCTTGATGACTAACTCATGAGAAGACAGAAAGCCCTAATCAAATGGAAGCATCCTAATCAAATGGAAGCATCCTAATCATGCCACTGGCAAATAGACCTGCATTCGTACCATCTCCCTCCCTGTTATAAAGGAGAAAAGGACCCGCCTATCAAAAGTAAGTTCTTCTGCATGTGGGTCTAGTTCTCCTTCCTTTTCAGTTTTTTTATTTTATAGCTCTTCTACATCTTCAACTTTTCTTTCTCAACTCTATTATTCCCAATAGCATTCAAAGATGCTCTAGCATTTCCCATCCTAACAAAGAAATAAATAAATCTCCTAATACCATGCCCCCTACAGATGACAATTTCTCTGAGATCTTCCAGAACCCAGCTTCTAAACAGTTATCTGTTTAGCCACAGTGCGTGCATCCCCTCACTTACTATTTCACTCTTCAACTCACTCCTTCATGGTATCTAGGTCAAACTCTACTTGGAAAATTCCTAAGAGCATCAGTGACCTCAATGCTGCCAACTCAATGGACAACTCATTGTCCTCCTCCCTAATCTGTCAGATCATATCTGCCTTCTTGGAACATTTTCTTATGTTGATCATTCGACATTACACCATTTCACATTTTTTTTGCCATAATTATCTCAATTTGCTTTGCTGAATCTTCCTTTCTGCAATCTTTAACTGACAGAATACACTAGGATTTGATCGCACACTTCCTCTTATTCTCCAAGTACACACTTTCACATAATGATATCATGCAGACACATCATTTTATTTCTCTCTATGTGGCAGTGATCTCAAATTGATATCTTTAGTTATAATTAATCTTTGGAATTACAGACTCAAATTCAACTACTTACCTGACATCTTTGCTATGATCTCTGTCTAGAAGGTATCTCGAACATAACATGGCCAAAGCAAAATTCTTTATTCCTAACCCTGACCCTACCACTACTCAAGTCTTTCCTTTCCAAATAGATGGCACCATCATTCAGCTTTATAGGCCAGACAATTAGGGGCCTTTCTTGAGTATTCAATTACCCTGAGACTGGAGTCTAAAACAACAAAACAGTGAACAAAACAATCTGAGAAAGAGTGAACTAATGAATAAGAAGGAAACCCAGAGAGTATGAAGTCATGTATTAATGACAGACAAAGTGATCTGCTGAGAGGTGGATCAAATAATTAAGAAGCGAACACTGAAGGTCACTGATGATCTTGACAAGAGTAGACTCAGAGGAGTGATGAGGGTGAAAGTTTAGTTGGAGGAGATTAAAGAGAATAAGAAGAGAATGCCAAGTTAGCAACCAACAGAGACTTCTTTCAAGGAATTTTGCTGTTTGGAATGCTGAAAGATGAGTACTAGTTGGAGAAGGCTATGAGGTCAAGAGTGGTTCTAAGTTTTTTTTTTTTTTTTTTTGGAGAGACAGAGGAAATACTAGGGCATGGTAGCATGCTGCTAAAAACGACCCATTCATGAGTTAAAAACAAATATAGAATGGGAAAAGGAGGTTAAATCACTGAGGAGTGGGAGCCACTGCTTAAGTGGACAGGTTATTCTACAGATGGAGGGATTCACTGATGCCTAGTCATAGGAAATAGTATGCACACAGATGCAGGGCAATTTGGAAGACTTCACAGGGGAGGATGAAGGACCTCTTAGTTGAGTGCTTCTAGGTTTGTCTAATAATTACGAGCTAGGTAATCGGTGTGTGGTATATCTATGTGAGTCTGTGTGGTGTGTGCTTTGGGGGTTGAGAAATTGGGCGTGAAAGAGACTGAAAAAGAGAAAAAATATCTTTGTTAAAGAGAAGCTACTAGGTGATTTACCAGGTACAACTGAATGTCTTTGGTCATGCGTACGATTTAACCAAAAAATGTATACATCCAGTTTAGTGGGTTTTCTTTTACTGCAAAATTAGAATTTCTTATTATACAGCAAAATATTTAGAGGGGATAAAACAACATTACATACTTCCAAAGTATACCCAAATAGAAACTGCATTACACTGGTTCACAAATTAAATGGGACTCTTGTTAACAAGTTATCCATTTTTCTTTAAACGTCTATTTCTGTATAGAGATGTCACAAAATAATTTGAAGATATAGATGCATACAATTAATATTGCACTGTGGTAAAATGAGGCCCATTTCAAACATGTTTCTATTATTCTGTGGTTTCTCATTACATGATCAGAAACCATTCTGTCTTAATGTCAAGAATATTTATTTAAAATTATATCAAGTAAGCAAGCTTTATTTATAATACTAGCACCACTGGCTGAAATAATTTGCCTTCCTTTTAGCATTTTCATCTAAAGCTTTCTAAATGCAAATTAGGGAAAGAAACTCTCTGCTCACTAGATGGTAAGTAGTTTTTTTGTTGTTGTTTTTTAAATATCTCAATTGTATTAGTGGTGTTATTTTATTGGGAGTATATTTACTTACAACCACCATACATGGCACTCAAAATATTTTATAAATATTAAAAGCATGCCTACAATTCCATCCTATGAAATCTCTGCAATGTACCATTACAATTATCCTACAGAAAAGGTAAAATATCACTATTTTTACATAAAGAAATAAACTGATTATCTAGACAACTGACTTCACCAACAGAGAGGAAAAAAAAAATGAGTATCAGAATCTATTACCTCTTCCAACACACCCACCCAGTATTTAAATACAAAATACAAAATAAATCCATGAAACTTAAAACATCCAAGGCTATAAAATTCCCTCTGCTTCGGCCTTTCAATTCTGTGCTCTATTTTTATTACAGGGAACGAAAACACTATGGAGCTAAGTAACAGAGGGAGTTTTCAAAAAGTCATCAAATCCTCTCTCTCTGTCAAGCAAAGATGGCAAAACAAGAGATAAAGCCTGTTGTGAAAAATGGCTCATTTTAGATTCTCTAAAACTGAAATGCTAAAACAGGTGAAGCGTGCCCATATTCACAAAAAGGCATTTATTCATTTAAAAAAAAGATTTTCAGTCACAAATTTATGAACTTTAATATCAAGAAACAATGTGCATTTGATTTTGCCAGCCTTCACCCTGGATAAAACAAAAGAAATATTTAAAACATCTAAATAAGTAAATTTGAGCTATCAAAACTAATATCCATTATTTTGATCTACAGATATTGCCAGTCAAGTATGATTTCAAAATCCAAACACTAAGTTCGCTTGAAAAATAAAAGCATCTTCCACTGATGTTATACATACTTAAAAATAGCTAGCTGAAAAATTGATTTATTCAGACCAACTACTGTGAGTTGCAAATTTTAGCAGTGCTTTTCAACAGAAAACTCACTTAAATTTTACCTCACTGTCAATGTAAGTAGCAAACAAAACAAATAAAATGATAAGAAGCAATGGTTTCTCCAGTATAGTGATAATTGCTTCATTTCTTTTATTTTTATGAGATTATCAAAGTTGAATTGACCTCACAAAACAGAAATGAGCACAAATAGGATTTCACTTGTTTAGGTTAAAACACATATACACAAACCAAAAAAGCGGATATTATGATAGTAAAGCTCAAAGGCCAAGCATTCTTATTTTTAAATGTAATATAGTTAAAAGACTTTTTACTTGACTTTATTTTCAATGAGTGACTTATTTATTTCTGCATTTTATCTTATAACATTAGCAATGGTCCGATATTTAGGCAATGAAAAGAAAACATAATCAGAAGTGTGAGAGGAAGAAAATAAAGTACTAGCTTCCTGATTTACATAGAAAGAGGGCTGCACTTCTACATTTAATAGGAAATTTTTCCAAAGCACAGCCATTAGCTATGAACAGAAAGCTCTCCCATGTTCAATAAGCTCATGTAAGAAACATTAGAAATGTATTCATGGATCAGGAAATCCAACTTGGTCGATTACAATATAATAGTCATTATTATAACAACAAATTACTAGTGACCAATGGCAATGTTTTCCATGTACATTATTCTATTTAATCACTCTAACAACCATATATAATACTTTGGCCACCTGATGCGAAGAACTGACTCATTTGAAAAGATCCTGATGCTGGGAAAGATTGAAGGCATGAGGAGAAGAGGACGACAGAGGATGAGATGGTTGGATGGCATCACTGACTCAATGGACATGAGTTTGAGTAAACTCTGGGAGTTGGTGATGGACAGGGAGGCCTGGAATGCTGCAGTTCATGAGGCTGCAAAGAGTCAGACATGACTGAGCAACTGAACTGAACTGAACAACTATATGAGAAAGGTATTATTATCATGACTCTGAGGAAATTGAGATTTAGAGAAGCTAAAACATTTGCTCTTGGTTCCATAACAGGTAAGATTAAAATTCAGATTTCCTGACTTCCAATTATATGCTCTCAGTTAAACTCTTGTGGGACATCCCTGTGGTCCAGTGGCTGAGACTCTGAGCTCCCAGTGAAGGGAGCCTGGGTTCAATCCCTGCTCAGGGAACTAGATCCCACATACTGCAAATAAAGATCCCATGTGCTGCAACTAAAACCCCACATGACCAAAAAAAAAAAAAAAAACAAACAAACAACAAAAAAAAAAAAACACAACTTCTTGCTAGAGCAATAATGACTAACCTCTGCAAGAGCAACAGATAAAAGATTATGTAAGAATTTATGATACATTATGCTAAAATACCTAGCCTGGAAGCACCATGGCCAGCTAGTCAATGTATAATCTTACAACTAAAGAGGAAAAAATGTTACAGAACTAAAAAAAAGATAAATTAACTCAAATAAGTCTACATGCATATTCTTCATTTATGCCAAAATATATTTATTTATTTGGAACGTGTTCCACTAACAGAAATAGTCCACCCATTCCTTGTTGACCTGCTCAGGGAATATAAATATTATAATTCTTTCCTCACTAACTGACGGATTTACTGCAGAAAATTTATAAGGGGAAATTTGTTATAAAAAGTCAAAATTTCCCATTAACTTACACTTCCCAAGAAGCAAGAAATAATCAGTTTCAAGGAAAAATAATGATTTTTCTAACGTCTCTACTAAATTCTAATAAAGAAGACATGAAGAAATGTCCATCACAAACAGAAAAACACCCAGAACAACCAACAAGTTAAAACTCATGTGCCATTTCCTTGCAAACAAATGTCTGAAACAATTGGAACATGCTATACCTGTTTGAACCTAGGGAAGCACTTCACAAGTACAAATCTGAAATCAGTAATCAATTATTACATTTCTTAGTCAGCAAAGAGTTTTCCCTTTTATAGCCTTTTCTCATACATTACCTCATTTCATCATTGGGTGGCATAGATTGGTGACTTCCTGTAGAATCTGTCAGAGTGTCTTAACACTCAATAAATAACTTTTATTTATTTAGCACTCAATAAATAGTCAGTATTTGGGCTTCCCTGGTGGCTCAGAGGTTAAAGCGTCTGCCTGGAATGAGGGTGACCCTGGTTTGATCCCTGGGTCAGGAAGATCCCCTGTAGAAAGAAATGGCAACCCACTCCAGTACTCTTGCCTGGAGAATCCCATGGACAGAGAAGCCTGGTGGGCTACAGTCCATGGGGTCTCAAAGAGTTGGACACGACTGAGTGACTTCACTTTCAAATAGTCAGTAACTAGTCTGAGAAAGCTATGATCAAAATGAGTGAATGAATGAATGAATAAACCAAAGAAGTGATTACACCACCATCAAAGAATGAGTGAAACTTTAGTACATGGTATAGAGGATACCATGAATTTGTCAAAACCTACAGAATGTACAACACAAGAGTGAAACATGATGTAAACTATAAACTTCAGTTAATTACTATGATTAAATTATTATATATTAAAGGGCTTCCCTGGTGGCTCAGAGGTTAAAGCATCTGCCTGCAATGCAGGAGACCTGGGTTCGATTCCTGGTTTGGGAAGATCCCCTGGAGAAGGAAATGGCAACCCACTCCAGTATTCTTGCCTGGAGAATCCCATGGACAGTGGAGCCTCATGGACAGCAGAGCCTGGTGGGCTACAGTCCACGGGGTCGCAAAGAGTTGGACACAACTGAGCGACCTCACTGCACTGAAGTGGTTCACCAATTATGACCAGTGTACACTAATGATAAGGAAAATCCTGTGGGGGTAGGGAAGGGGCATGACTTTCTGCTCAAATTTTCTGTAAACATAAAACCGCTTCAAAAAGAAAGTATATTTCAAAAAAATGCACAGTTCATGTTCAAATTAAAAAATGCCAGATGGATCTGAAAGCTAATTTCTAGTATTACTATTACTATTATTTTAAAAACAGAAAAAAAAAGACGTGTCACTAACACTTCCCATGAAAAGTTGCAGTCATCAAAAGAAAGACTACCAAGAAATAAACAATGAACACCATATGTATTATTTATTATTTTGATTTTGATAATGTAGCACTCCAAAAGCACCTCTAGCAACATGTATAAAAATGTCAATCTACATATTAAAATGAAAACCCTTCAAAACAACCCAAATACAGACTAAAAAAGTTGAGATGAACATGAAATTCAACTATATTCAATGCAATCACAAGTCTCAAATCACTGGAAAAGTTAAACCACCCAGAGGCAGGCTTGCTCAAAAGCCCTGACATCTGATGATGTGAGCTAGAGTCCTGGTAGGTGAGAAGGGAATAACGTATTTTACCTGAGGGCCGAACATATTTCTAGCCCACAATATCCCAAGCTGGGAAATGATGACTAGCCCAAGCTACTGTGAGACCTGTGAGTTAAGTAGTACTCACAGTGACTGAGATATGTTTATTAAGTCATGTAAACTGTGAAAAACAATTTCTTTTATCTCCCTATATTAACAAGCACATAAATGTGTTTAATGAATGCTTTTCATAATAGTTCCATAGACAGAACACCACCACAGACACCACATTCCAGGACAAAAACCTCAAATGGTTATGTTACTTGCCAAGTCTCATAGTTTTTGACAAGAAAGAACCATTTACTATAGTAGACTAACTTTTATTCGATCAAGCAAATAACTATATTCCCATATATAATGAGGACAAAGTAAATCTGTACTGACATCAACAACAACAAAGTCTCTACAACGTAACATGGCTGTCAGGGACTCAAGCAAAGTTCACCACTTTCCAGGAAACTATGTGTCTGGGAAAGAAAGCAAACGCATTGTCTCTGGGTTTGATTCATTTGCAGGGTGAGGTTTTCAGACCTTGATCTTTAAGGTTGGTTTCAGTTGAATATGCTTTGGTTTAATAACATAGATATGACCCACTTGAGTCTTGGGAAATTTGAACGTCTACTTGAATGTGTATATTGGTCCACCATTATAAGACTTCCAAGCCAATATGTGCACAGTGACAGGGAACTCCTCCCAGAGAGCAGGAGAGGAATTCTCAGCACCAAGTACAAATAGAAAAGATATAAGTGGACTGAAATCCTGCCAAAAGACTATTACAGATGGAGACTCAGGAAGGGGATATGAAAACAACAAAGCTTAGCTCCATTTGAATGGAAGCCAGGGATAATGAATAGTACTACTTGTATAATTTCTCTTGATTGTATAATGCAATTATTATATTCTCCTCTGTGTCCCTGTAGTAACTAAAGTAAAGCTTTTCTATCTAAAAGAGAAATTCTGGTTTGAATGGTTCAAACAATTTTCCACAAAGACAAACAAAAAATCTTTCTAAAAAACTGCAATGAATGAAAATGAAAATGAAAAAACTGTGGCGGAAAAAAAAAAAAAAACTACAAATGGTGACAAAGGTAACAAAGGGTTAATCTAAACATTCAATAAGATCCATAAATAAGAAAAATACTATCTCAATAATATAAAATTGAATAAAAATATATGTACAAATAATGGACAAAGAAACACAAATGGTCAATATATAATTTTTAAGATTTTTTTTTATGTAGACCATTATTAAAGTCTATACAATTTGTTACAATACTGTTTCAGTTTCACGTTTTCATTTTTTGGCCAAGAGGCACATGGAGCCTTAGCGGTCTGACGAGGGATCGAACCCAAACCCTCTACACTGGAAGGTGAAGTCTTAACTACTGGCCTTCCAGGGAAGTCCTGGTCAACATGAATTCAAACTACTAAACATAATTCATAAACAAATAAAACAAAAACAATGAGAGTTTTTCATTCATCAATGGCAAATTATTTTTTGATTATGATACTCATTGTTGGTGATGATTCTAAATGATTGGCACTCATTTACAGCTGATAGGAATGTAAATTTGAGCAGCCTTTATAGAAACAATTTAGCAATACATAAAAAGCTCATTAAAACTGTTTCTCTGCAAAACTATTAGTTTATATTCCCAAAAGATATTAGGTGCAAAAAGCATTAAAAATATATATTAAAAATAATAAAATATATGTTAAAATAATATAATATTTCTTTTAAGATACAAACAGATTGAAAGAAAAAGAATAATGAGAAACTAACACTGAAAGAATATGTATCAAAGTGGTAGGAGTGGCTATAAGAATTAGGTAATATAAATTCAAGAGATTTTTCTTTAACTCTCTTCTCAGTGATCAATGAAAATGAATAGAGCAAAACAACAGGTTGGGAAAGACTAGAGATCTCTTCAAGAAAATTAGAGTTACCAAGGGAACATTTCATGCAAAGATGAGCACAATAAAGAACAGAAATGATATCGATCTAACAGAAGCAGAAGATATTAAGAGCAGGTGGCAAGAATACACAGAAGAACTGTACAAAAAAGAGCTTCATGACCCAGATGATCACGATGGTGTGATCACTCACCTAGAGCCAGACATCCTGGAATGTGAAGTCAAGTGGGCCATAGGAAGCATCACTACGAACAAAGCTAGTGGAGATGATGGCATTTCAGTTGAGCTGTTTCAAATCGTAAAAGATGATGCTGTGAAAGTGCTGCCCTCAATATGCCAGGAAATCTGAAAACTCAGCAGTGGCCACAGGACTGGAAAAGGTCAGTTTTCATTTCAATCCCAAAGAAAGGCAATGAAAAAGAAGGTTCAAACTACCACACAATTGCACTCATCACACACACTAGCAAAGTAATGGTCAAAATTCTCCAAGACAGGCTTCAACAGTATGTGAACTGTGAACTTTCAGATGTTCAAGCTGAATCTAGAAAAGGCAGAGGAACCAGAGATAAAATGGCCAATGTCCACTGGATCATCAAAAAAAGCAAGAGAGTTCCAGAAAAGCATCTACTTCTGCTTTATTGACTACACCAAAGCTTTTGACTGTGTGGATCAAAACAAACTGTGGAAAATGCTTAAAGAGATGGGAATACCAGACCACCAGACTTGCCTCCTGAGATATCTGTATGCCAGTCAAGAAACAACAGTTAGAACTGGACATGGAACAACAGACTGGTTCCAAATTGGGAAAGGAGTACATCAAGGCTGTACACTGCCACCCTGCTATTTAACTTATATGCAGAGTACATCATGAGAAATGCCAGGCTGGATGAAGCACAAGCTGGAATCAAGACTGCCAGGAGAAATATCAATAACTTCAGATATGCAGATGACACCACCCTTACGGCAGAAAGTGAAGAAGAACTAAAGAGCCTCTTGATGAAAGTGAAAGAGGAGAGTAAAAAAGTTGGCTTAAAACTCAGCATTCAGAAAACTAAGATCATGGCATCTGGTCCCATCACTTCATGGCAAATACATAGGGTAACAATGGAAACAGTGACAGACTTTATTTCATGGGGCTCCAAAATCACGGTACATGGTGATTGCAATCATGAAGTTAAAAGACGCTTGCTCCTTGGAAGAAAAGCTATGACCAATCTAGACAGATTAATAAAAAGCAGAGACATTCCTTTACTAACAAACGTCTGTCTAGTCAAAGCTATTGTTTTTCCAGTAATCATGTATGGATGTGAGTTGGACTATAAAGAAAGCTTAGTGCCAAAGAATTGATGTTTTTGAACTTTGATGTTAGAGAAGACTCTTGAGAGTCCCTTGGACTGCAAGGAAATTCAACATGTCAATCCTACAGGAAATCAGTCCTGAATATTCATTGGAAGGACTGATGGTGAAGTTGAAACTCTAATACTTTGGCCACCTGATACGAAGAACTGACTCACTGGAAAAGACCCTGATGCTGAGAAAGATTGACGGCAGGAGCAGAAGGAGATGACAGAGGATGAGATGGTTGGATGGCATCACCCACGTGATAGACATGAGTTTTAGTAGGCTCCGGGTGTTGGTGATGGACCAGGAAGCCTGGTGTGCTGCAGTACATGGGTCCCAAAGAGTGGGACATGACTAAGGAACTGAACTGATACTTTCTAAATGGTATATATGATCTCACATACCAGAAACAGACATGATAGTATATATGACAACAGTCCCCAAGTAGTTACCTTGTGAGAAAGAGACACTATCTTGTATCAACTATAGTGTCAAGACAAATAGGCCAAATTACAAGCATTTGCAAGAGGAAAACATATGTCAAGTAGAAGGGAATATATACATGCCTGGCTTTTCTATTAGCAATATTGGAGTACAGTACACAAAAGATGGAAGGAGGTCATCTATCCCCCAGCTAAATCAAAAAGTTAGTTCAAGACAAGTTTTATTTATCTCAATGTTTAATTATATAATTCAATTGAAATGGATTCAATAGTTGAAATTTGGACCTACATTTAAAAATTTTGTGACTTCAAGCAAAATGCTTAACTATAAAGTTCTGTTTCTTCCACTATAATTTTGAGATTAAAAAATAGTTCCTCTAACTCACAAGGGATCTGCTAGCATTAAATGAATAGTCTTTGATAAATTCATCTAGCACATAATGTGGTGGTGGCGGGGGTGTTGTCTCTAAGTCCCTTTTGTCTCTTGCAACCTCATGGATTATAGCCTGCAGGCTCCTCTGTCCATGGCATTCTCTAGGGAAGAATACTGGAGTGCGTAGCTATTTCCTTATCCAGCCATCTTCTCAATCCAGGACTCAAACCCACATCTCTTGCACTGCCAGTGGATTACTTACCATGGAGTCACCAGGGAAGGACATAATGTAGCACAATGTAAATGTTCAACACTCAGCAAGTATCTTCTACTATTTTGATGACTGTCATGTATCTACTGCACTTCCCTAAGTTGATATCCCTAATGTTAAGTATGTTCCCATGGAATAAAGAACAGTCATACAAAGTATTAGTCTGATACGTGACCCACTTTTTGTCAGTCAACTCTCTCCTCAAAAGTGTCCTGATGGTTAAGTGAAAAAATGAAAAAAAAACACATGCTTTTTCACTTGTTCAAAGCTGTAAAAGACAGAATTATGATAATTTCTAAATTTGTGAGTCTTCCTATTTTATCACCAACTTTACTAACAACCTGTTCCAGTTATACCCAATGAGCGCATATAAAAATGTGAATTATTATCATGGGCAAACACGAGACCACTGAACATGGTAGAAACAGAGTCACTCAGTTGGGTCCAACTCTTTGTGACACCAGAGATGCCCAGCAGGCTTCTCTGTCCATGGAATTCTCTAGGCAAGAATAATGGACAGGCTTGCCATTTCCTCCTCCTGGGGATCTTCCCAACCCTGGAATTGAACCAGGTCTCCCGCATTGCAGGCAGACCCTGTAGCAACTGAGCCACCAGGGAAGCCCATTTAGCAGAAAAAGAAAGCCTGTTTTCTGTTAAATGGCACATGATCCTATATACAAATAATCTGTTTCTTAGAAGATATCTATAAAATAAATGGACAGATTAGTTTAGCTGTTTTTCTTCTGATTTCACATCTAAAAAATATTGACTTTTCATCAAGAAGATTGTCCTGTAGATGTTTCTAAAATGTTTGTAAACAGCATATGAAAAATAATATATTGAGGTCAGATATAAAATATCAACATTGTATATTTTACATAAAATATAGCCATATATTTAACTGAGCAATCTCATGTTAAACTTTTTTGAAGGGGGTGGGAGTGGTGAAAATAAGTCCTTAGAGGCTTTAACAGTCATCAAAAGTAGTTTTAAATTCTCAGTGTTCTTATGTTAAATTACAAACTTAAATTAAGAATAAAAATACTGCTTAAATTGAATGAAATATCTTTTCATATGTGTATCATTCTCTTGTACTTTTGTCCACTGGAGTCATATCTGTTTTGGAATATTGTTCCTCTTACCAATTTTTTGGTTCCCCTTCCCATGAGCACGATAAACAACCTTAAAACAAGTTAATTCCATTCTCTCTCTTAAATCGCCTCTCAAAATTGATGACTTCTTTGCTAATGACATCTTAGCGCCCCCAAAGAACTGAATCCAAGATGTTCAACCTTCTAGGCAGAGGCCTATTTTCTGGAATATAATATGCCCAGATTACCTTATTTAAAATATCAAAGTGATAATATCTAGTGCATCTCTATCAGACTACTAATTAATTGGTTCTATGAAGGACAGCTACTCTTTCCCACGTTGTGTATTGGAGACTTTGAAGGAAATAGGTCTATTTCATTTGATCATACTACTTTATGGTCTGCAATTCTTTTTTTTTTTTTTTTTTTGCTCCAGAAATTGAGACTATGCAAAGTCAGAAGTTAAAATACTATTTTAAAATTATTTATACAGCATAACTCTTGAATTTCTCTTCATTAACTTGGTGTAAAAATCATTCCCAATAATGAAGGAGTCCCATACATCAAGACTACCTATAAGAATGCATTCATATTCCATGCTAATTAGCCCCTGTACACGTAATCTCTTTCCCTGGTGTGCCCAGTACATGTGTCTCTGTCCTAGACGGCTCATTACATCTGCTACAGCTCATTTGAGCCCTGCATCACCGTGACTGGGTTAGACACTGCAGAATCCAAGAACTATGACTCCTTCCTCTCGTGTATTTCTTACAAAATCTTACAAGCAATGCTCTCTGGTAGTGTTGTAGAAATAATGCATACGGCATCTGATATGTTCTCTAAGTGTACAAACGCGGTTATCACAAAGGTTATCACAAAGGTAGGCTACCTTCCATGCCTCTATTGTGCATGCAGGTAATATGCCAGGTATCTGACAAGGCTGGAGAAGTAGCAATCCTTATTCTTTTTAATAGGGACCTCTGAGACCAACAATGTCTAGAAAAATACCAGGCTCACTGTTACACAGAGACTTTTCCTAGACTACTGGTTATCCAGGCCACACACCCAAACATACATACACTTTTAAAAAATTAGGTAGCATAGAGTATTCAGTAGTTACAATGGCAATATATTCGCCTGAACTATAATGTTCTAAATCCAGTTCTTTAGAGGTGACAGAAGGAGGTTATGTTAAAATAATACAGTGGTGCAGGGGTCTCAAGTATGGATTAATTTTTAAATCGTTACATGGTGGTAGTTTGATTTTTATCTTTTTTGTAGTTGTACGTTATGAAAGAACACTGCTGGAGGATGAAGTTTTTGACTTCTCTTTCAGAATTATCAGTTCTCTACAATCCCAAGGCAAGATATTTTGCAGACATGGCAATTCCACATTGATTTTTACTTTCCTATCATTTGAAACCTTAGGCTAACAACATTAAAAAAAAAAAAAAGATCTGTGCTGTATATACAATACAGATTCTTTTAAACACCAATCTACATCATGTATGTGTTTCTACTCGATATATTTGAAACTGTTAATTATCTACATGTCAATAATATAAGTAGACTGCAATGCTTATTAGAATAACTATATTCTTTTTTTCATTGACTTTTAAAAGTCTAATTTCTAAATACAAACAATTCTGACCAAATGCTATCTGGCAATATCTGTACCCTTTTATTTTTTATTTCTAGCAGTAATAAAAGTATTTGCCTTTAAATTCAAATCACAAAATGTATCACAATCTAAGAAACATATACACTAAAAAAATGCTTACTGCATTAAAAGAAATGAAATTAATAATTTTACAGCTATGTATAATTTAAATTCAAAATCCCTGCTAAATTATCAGTAACCTTCAATAGAAAGTTTTAAGAAGTTGACTTAAGACATTCCCACCTGAGAGAGAGTTCGGGTAGTAGAACAGATGTCCTCATGCTAATTACAACTTATATATAAATATAAGGAGTTGTCATGAAACAAGCAAGTTAAATCACTTTGGCTCTTTGAATCTAAGTATATTTCCTTTTGGGGGCCCTTGTGTTTGATACCTATTACTAACTTCATAATCATCAAGATATGGATTTATGCAACATTTATATGTTTTTTAAGTGTTTGACAAGTTACCTTAAACAATCAAATCTTTAAAAAACTACTCTTACATATTGCAGAATATCTGACCCTGAGGGAATTTGCTAATCCTTGTGACAGTGACTTTTGATTTCCAGCTCTTCTCTTTCAAAAATCTTTGAAGAAAGTATGTGTTTACTTATGTTGCTATATTAAGATATTCTCTATTACTTTATTTTGCTTAAATACAGATGCTTTAAATAATTCAGAGTTCTCTATTTAGTTAAAAGTAAGTTATGGTACACCGGTGATCATTTTAAAAGAAAAAAAAAGAAAGAAAGAGAGGAGCAAAACCTCAAGGACAGCCACAGAGGAATTAATGGAGATGACCTTTCAAAAAGACATTTACTAGCACAGTAAATGTAACTGACTCAGTTTATTAGATCTGGAATCTTTCTGCTCTCCAATGCTATTATCTTACTTTGGAAAATAAGCACATTTTGAATGTGAAGATTCTAAATATTAATATTTAACATTCCCAACTGGCTTTCACTATTTTCTGATTTGACTCCTAAAAAAATCTCACATATTCATTTCTTGACACAGAATGGGTATCTGACCTAGAGAGGCATCTATGCAAACCTACCTATATATGATCAAATAGTCAACAAAAATATTAATAGCCTACTAGAAATGACTTTTTATAGTAGAAAAAGAAGAAAAGCCTTTGTGGATAGGGGCAACGGATTTGAGACTTTCAGAATACAGAACCTTTGGGGAGAATACCATACAATGGTTTACATGCGTTCCCTAAGAGCCCCATGGTGTCTCATTACATGGTATTGCAGCCTTTCCAACAGAGAAGCCATTCAGTAAATGGTTGTGTGAGATATACAATTAATTATCACAACAGAGTTGCCACCAAGGGAAAATATACTTATTTTGACCAAAAACAGGTGGACTGAAATATTTGAGAAAAACATAAAATAGCCAAAGTAGTCATACAAGCCAGACTCTCTTAAAGAAAGGAGTTCTATCCCGTTAGGCAAAATTTAAAGGGTGCAAATAAAGTTTTTATAATACATTCTTAATAAGATGTTCTAGGAAACATTATACAAGTCTTTGTGTAATTGGGGTAATTGTTTCCAAAATCTTTTTTTACACTAAAATTTGTGAACTTGAGTGCTTTTGAAAGTGGAATAAAATAGGAGATAAAGAGGACAAGAGTAGGAGAAATGCCACACCAGGCCCCAAGAGCTTAAAAATTAAAGAAACAGACTGGTAAAAATCCTACACATAATACCTACTATTGGCTATCAAGTGTCATAAAACTGACAATAGTTCAACAATTTGGGCACTAAGTTGCCCAACCATCACTTAAAATTTCAATCAAGATGACAGGGATAACCTTATGAAACAGAACTATAATTTAGTAAATTGGCTACTATAATAGCCATTATCATGTTTTAGGAATTAAATTTTATACTTTCTACATCTACAGAATTTGTACCAGCATTTATCCCCAATACTTTCATTTGGATGTGTACAGTGTCTTGCTTAGATTTCTATTTCAATAAGCTCCAGACCAGTCACTCCTCCTCAAATCCAAATGTCCCCTCTGTGCTGCTGCTGCTAAGTTGCTTCAGTCATGTCTGACTCTGTGCGACCCCATAGACGGCAGCCCACCAGGCTCCCCCATCCCTGGGATTTTCCAGGCAAGAACACTGGAGTGGGCTGCCATCCATCCATACCTCCAACCATATCCCGATCATCTCTCATACCATAATTGAGAGTGATCTAATGTTTTAATGTGAAAATGTCAATTCTGGGCTTAAAATTCCTATTCCTTGTTACCTTTAAGAAAAAAAAAAAAAAAACAAAAAACAAAAAACTAAATACTACAAACCAGGCCATTAATGACATGATCCCTTCTTGCTTCTATATACTTAGTTCTTACCACTTTCCCAAGAATTATACTACCCACTCACTGTACGGAACAACTTGCAGTTTCCTGAAGACACTATAACTTCTCATACCTTAACAGAGGCTTCAATTTGTACTTCCACTTTGTCTAGAATTCCTTCCTATTGCAATCTCTTTTTTCCATTGACTACATCATGAGAAACGCTGGGCTGGAGGAAGCACAAGCTGGAATCGAGATTGCCAGGAGAAATATCAATAACCTCAGATATGCAGATGACACCACCCATATGGCAGAAAGTGAAGAGGAAATAAAAAGCCTCTTGATGAAATTGAAAGAGGGGAGCGAAAAAGTGGGCTTAAAGCTCAACATTCAGAAAACAAAGATCATGGCATCTGGTCCCATCACTTCATGGGAAACAGATGGGGTAACAGTGGAAACAGTGTCAGACTTTATTTTTTGGGGCTCCAAAATCACTGCAAATGGTGATTGCAGCCATGAAATTAAAAGACACTTACTCCTTGGAAGGAAAGTTATGACCAACCTAGATAGTATATTCAAAAGCAGAGACATTACTTTGCCGACTAAGGTCCGTCTAGTCAAGGCTATGGTTTTTCCAGTGGTCATGTATGGATGTGAGAGTTGGACTGTGAAGAAGGCTGAGCACCGAAGAATTGATGCTTTTGAACTGTGGTGTTGGAGAAGACTCTTGAGAGTTCTTTGGACTGCAGGGAGGTCCAACCGGTCCATCCTAAAGGAGATCAGTCCTGGGTGTTCATTGGAAGGACTGATGCTGAAGCTGAAACTCCAATACTTTGGCCACCTCATGCGAAGAATTGACTCATTGCAAAATGCCCTGATGCTGGGAGGGATTGGGGGCAGGAGGAGAAGCGGACAACAGAGGATGAGATGGCTGGATGGCATCACTGACTTGATGGACATGAGTTTGGGTGAACTCCGGGAGTTGGTGATGGACAGGGAGGCCTAGCGTGCTGCGATTCATGGGGTCGCAAAGAGTCGGATACAACTGAGCAACTGAACTGAACTGAATTCTTATTAAGATTTTGAAACTCAAACCTGGCATCAATATTCACTGTGAATTCTTGCTTAATTTCCTTCATCTGAATTCAGTGGTCCTCCAGTACTCTAGTACCCTACTTATTTCCTGTCTGGTATGTGTCACCTGTTATGATAATGTTTGATGCCTTTGAATGTGCTGCCAGAGAAGACTCTTTAGAGTCTCCTGAACTTCTAGGATCAAACCAGTCAATCCTAAGGAAATCAACTATGAATATTCATTGGAAAGACTGGTACTGAAGCTGAAGTTCCAATACTTTGGCCACCTGATACAAAGAGCCAACTCATTGGAAAACACCCTGATGCTGGGAAAGATTGAAGGCAAAAGGACAAGGGGATAGCAGAGGAGAGATAGTTAAGATAGCATCACCACCTCATTGGACATGAATCTAAGCAAACTCCAGGAGATGGTGAAGGACAGGGAAGCCTGGCATGCTGCAGTCCATACGGTTGCAAAGAGTCAGACACGACTTAGTGACTGAACAACAACGTAATGATGATCTATTTGACTGTATAATGTCCGCACGAAACTTGAATTACTTGTGGACATAGAGTATTATTTCTGTCTCCCTAGCATTCAGCACAGTGCCTAGAAAAAAGGAGACAATAAATGTGTATTGACTGAAGAAAACCAAAAGGCAGAACTAGCATTTGCAGTTAAACTGCTATTAACAAGACTGGATACAGGTAGGCAACACCCAGAAGAAATGATGCTGAGATAAAAAGATGGGAGTACATTATAAGGTTTATTGAGTTATGCGTTTTTTATCATAATTTATCTAACTTTCCGTATAGTGTTTTCAGACTTTTGGCTTTCTTCTCTCCTTTAGGTTCTAATGAAAGTATCATAATAAGGTGATTCCTTGAAATTATATCATTTAGCATTCTGGTGAAAACCACTTATGAAATAGGTCTCCTGTGGGGCTCCAGGATGCATGTACCCCTACATAGCATGATTCCAGCTCATACACTAGAGGTGAGATATACTGCAAAGGATATTTAATCAGAGGGCCTTGGGAGAACAAGTTACAATGGATGTTTAAAGGGGAGAAGAAGTAACACCTCTGAACTGAACCAAGAAAGAAAACTTGAGGAGAAACACCAAAGCCATTCTGAGATAAAACTGAATGTGAAAATGAGCTCTTTATTCCTATGATTTGCATATTTCCCCTTGTTGCCAGTGATAATATATACCTTATTGGTATGGAAGGCATAACACTATAACATTAAATTACAAATAACTCTAACAAAACATTAAAAATATTTGCCTCATGCTTTAGTACTTTCAATTAAAATGATATTTTACACTGCTCTCAGATTGGTGGATATATTGCAATCACATCACCATCTGATTGGTGGGAGAAAAGGGGGAAATGGTGGCAATTATGATTTTTGCTAATATATAGCAAAACGACATCTTTCGGTTCTCTCTCAAGTATGCAATTTGTTATCTATTAGTAATAATCTTGTTAACTCTGTCTTTAAAGAATTTCTCAAAAACTTCTCTCCATTCCTTCCACCTCCTCTTTGACTCACTTTAAGCCTGAGTTATATTAACTGGTCAATCCAAAGGTGTTCAATCTCTGTACTGAATTGTTTGTTTTACCTCTCCATCTTTCTACCCATCAGTGCATAGAACATAATTATGTTCTGTAGGAAGGATTTGTGAATATTTTTCTAAATAAAGAAAATAACATTATAGAAAACCATCAAAGCTATGATAGAGGTAGGTGTTTGGTGCGATGGGGCCAGTGGATAAGGTTAAGAAGAAGCCACAGAAAATAGTCAGCACACACTGGTGGGCAGAAAACCTGATCTTTGTGAGAGTGCAGAAGGATAAGATACGCATAAAAAAAGGGGAAAAAAAAGGAGGAATTAGACAGACACATACCAATTAGAAACTTACTACAAAGCTATAGTAATCAACACAGTGTAGTACTGACATAAAGATATAAGTCAGTGGAATTGAACTGGCGGTCCAGAAATACCTCCTTATAATTATGGTCAATTGATTTTAGATAAGGGTGCCAAGAAACTAACAGAAAGGAATAGTCTCAACAAATTGTGTTGGAATAACTGGATCTCTACATATAAAAAAATGCACTTACCTACAGGTTCCTCTTAGAAGGAAACAAGTGCATGTCTTTGTGACCTTAGATTACACAATGGTTTCTTCTGTATGACATCAAAAGAACAATCAAAAGAAGTAAATAAAACAGGCTTAATCAAAGTTTAAAACTTCTGTTTCAAAAGACTCTACCAGGAAAATTAACAGACAATCCACAGAAGATACTTTTAAAAATTCAACCATGAAAACACAAATAACCCAACTAAAAATGGGCAAAGGATCTGAATAAATATTTTTTCAGAAGGTATATAAATAGCTAATAAACACATGGAAAGCTGTTCAACATCACTAGCCACTGGGAAGTGCAAATCAAAACTATAAAAGTATAGCACCTCATACCCTTTAGGATTGCTACAATTAAAAGACAAATAATAACAAATGTTGGAGAGGATATGGACAAATTGGAATGCTCCTATATTATTGACTGGAATGTGAAATAGTACAGCTACTTTGAAAAAGAGTTTGGCAGTTACTCAAAATATTAAACAAAGAATCCCCACATAGCCCAGGAATTACCATTCTGAGTATAGACTCCCCAAAATTGAAAACAGGCATTCAATCAAATACTTGTACATGATTATCAATAGCAGCATTATTCACAATAGTGAAAAGGTGGAAACAACCATTGTTTTTCCAATGTCTATCACCTGATGAATAAATAATTAGGTATATCATACAATGGAATTCTATTGTCGTAAAAAGGAATGAAGTACTAATATGATAAGGATGTATCTTGAAAATATATGCTAAGTGAAAGAAGTCAGACACAAAAGGCCACAAGTTATATAATTCCATTTTTAAAAAAATGTCCAGAATAGGAAAGTTCAGATCAGTGCTTATAATGGGTAGAAGATTAAGGATAGGAAACGAGGAGAGACTGCTAAAGGACTTTTTTTTTCCGTAATGATGAAAATATTCTAAAATCAAACTGTGGCGATGGCTGCACATGCTGTAAATATACTAAGGCAGCCGATTTGTTTTAAAAATCAAAAGGAAGAGAGAGTGTATATTGAGAAGATCCTGTGAAGCGTAATATAAAGGTACAGAATGATAAGAAATAGCTAACAGGAAAGGTTGGGAGGTAATAGCTAGAAGCCAGAGAGAGCGTAGTTTTAATAGAACAGCAGTCATGGGCATTTCACTGCCAGGAGTCAAGGAAATTGCAGGGACGCACAACAGACACCGAATGTGGACCTCATTAATGAAGATGATTAGCCATACAAGGAACACAAAACATATCATTTAGATGCTAGAACAATAAGCACACTGAAAACAATTCCATGAACATTTTTCAAAGATATTCTATGGAATGTTTTGCCATCATTGCTGCTGCTGCTGCTAAGTCACTTCAGTCGCGTCTGACTCTGTGTGACTGCATAGACGGCAGCCCACCAGGCTCCCCCGTCCCTGGGATTCTCCAGGCAAGAACATTGGAGTGGGGTGCCATTTCCTTCTCCAAGGCAGGGAAGTGAAAAGTGAAAGGGGAGTCGCTCAGTCACGTCCAACTCTTAGCGACCCCATGGACTGCAGCCCAGGGTCCTCTGTCCATGGGATTTTCCAGGCAAGAGTACTGGAGTGGGGTGCTATTGCCTTCTCCAGCCATCATTGCTTCTATAATGCAATTAATTTTCTAATACCTTAAGAAGATTAAAGTAATATTTATGCAAAGTCCAAGCTTTTATATAACATTGCCCAGATTTTGACATAATACAGCTTTTGAAATTCAAAACTGCAGCTAAAACTTTCTCCGTTCTTGTTCTTCCATCAGTCACTTTTCCCCCACCTCAAAATAAAGACCTGCATCTAATTGCATAAAAAATAAAAAAGAAATGTAGGCAGAGTGGGTGTTGACAAGTGCTCCTGGTTTGGGTAAGTGCTAGTGTCTTCTGGCGTCATTGGAATGCTCCTCTTTATGTAGGTCCATTATGTAGTGATGAATGAAATGGCTACTGATGCTCTCTAAATAAAATACTCACTCTCCCGCAACAGAAGCAGGTCCTATGGAACCACTCCTGTTTGCACAGTGACTTTCCAGACAAAGCTTAACACAAAAGGAACATGCAAATAATCCCTGGGAGGCCTCCTCTGTGAATTTCTTGGACAATAGCCCAGCTTCACCAATGCCACATGTGTCATTCTTAGGGTCAGTTTGGAATGGTTGCCTTTTTTTAGTAGCATTACTACAAGCATTATTATAAGGCATACACATCACATAGAATTTGACAATGGGGTTATATTTCATTACTTGATGAATGCCTTAATATAAGACCTTTATTGCAAGCAATCTTTTGATCATTGATGCTTACAGCTTTAATACAATTAAGTATTGGCAAGAAATAGCTTTATAGCATTTTCTCTATCACACGTCATATTTTAGACTAATCTATTACATTAAAAAGTAACAGTTGCATACACTTTACTTACTTGACAAGAGGAAGAATTAGATTTGCAGCTTGTAAAAATGTAAAGTGATATTATGACTCATGATAATTCAGCAATCTGCACTAAAGGCTATGTTATTTCTAATTTACTTGTGCACATAATTTGCATAAGTGTTTGTATCTCCACACCTTCGCTGTCCCAGGCAATTTTGTTAAAAAACATTAGGATGAATAAAGGAACAGAGGAGATTTAGGTTTCCACCTAGATTGTATCAATAGGTTTTCTTATCCAGTTGTTTGGGTACTTCTAAAAGCCCTTAGAATCAAGTGAGTCCAGAATAAAATACTGGATAAAATAGCAATGCTACTTTGAAAATGAGAAGAGATATGAATACAATTGTGGCCTTAAAAAAATGCTAGAATACTAATATACTTTCTAGAAGCATTATCAACACTCTAAGTGATATTTAGAAAATCTCCACACAAGACATGCAAAGGAAACAGAAACATTGTAAAGAAAGGCTAGGCAACATGTTGTTAAAAACCAATGTTCTATGTGTGAGAAAACAAAGGTATGTTGCTTATGATCCAATAATAAGAGAATAACCAGAAATTTTAAGAGGAGATCTGATAATCTGAGTGAAAATGTATTTCTAAGCAGTTAGAGGACAGGAAGGGCTTCCCTGGTTGCTCAGTTGGTAAAGTATCTGCCTGCAATGCAGGAGACCGGGGTTCAATCCCTGGGTGGGGAAGATCCCCTGGAGAAGAAAATGGCAACCCAGTACAGTGTTCTTGCCTGGAGAATCCCATGGACGGAGGAGCCTGGTGGGATACAGTCCATGGAGTCGCAAAGAGTCAGACTCAACTGAGCGACTTCACTTTCACTTTAGAGGACAGGAAGAAGGAAGAGTAACAGTTCTTAACCTAAATATAGAACTAAAAGATCAAGAGAGCCACCTGAGGAACTATGAAAATTCCCCTGGCCTCTCATCTATAAGTGTCATTTCCAGGAATGATACTCCCAGAGGTCCTGATTAAGTTAGACGTGGTAGGGAAAGTACATCATGGTATTAATATAACTCAGATATACTCTAAAAGTCAATTCATGTTTTAAGTTCCATGATGCTTTTAATATGAATCCTTCTTAAAAATGATTTTATATTAATGCGTTCAACCATCAATTGCAATATATTTACTGAGCACTTACTACATTGGTTACTTCATATTCCCTAACCAAATGGCAGCTAGACATGTATTATAAATGATATTTTCCTATCTACATTACCATATTAGTCCCCATAAGAAGAATCTTCAACTTTTGAGGATGCAATAAAACAATACATTGTCACCATATGTTTTTTAAAGTTTCCATTTTCAAGTTTGGATTACAATAATTCTCAAATGCTTTTATTCCCTCTATCCCTAGTTGGGTATCACAATGTCGCCATAGCCTGTATCAAACGTGCACTTAAATAAATGTACCCCAGTTAACATATGAAATTGTCTGGCAAGAGCACAGTCTATCATGAACCGTGACTCTGTCTGAAGTATTAAGAAGTAATACTGTGCTTGGCACTGGCACCTAAGTCTCTGCTGGCTCCTATCAAACATTCAGTCAAGAGAAAAGGCTAGTTCCCGCCTTCATTTTTCACAATGGAGAAAAACCTCCTTCACCTGAGACTTAGGAGAAAGTTGACTGAAATGGTTTGTAAGACTGTTTATCACCTATAAAAATTGCCACAGGATTTCTAGACTGTTGAAGATGGAATACTGGTTTAGAGATTACTGTATTCTTAATCGACCTCTGAGTAGGTAATCTGAAGTCTAGAGCTAAATCTGTTAATAGCACATAAAATCTAACATGATGGAATATCAAAACTGTTGTTACCACAAGCAAATGTCCCTGGGATACCCAGATGCCAGCTTTCTCAGAGGGAGTACCACATCCAATCTTCGATATTAAAAAAAACATAGGGAATTGTGTCTAATCAACAGGAGCATTTTAAAGCAGTGGTCAGAATAGATGAGCAGGCCTATTTTTAGTGGATTAGATCATTCCCACCTAGAGAAATAACTGAGCCAGATATCAAGGAATAATCAGCTCTTATGCAGAGAATGATAAACCAGCTTTCATCCTGCCTGGTTGCTTTGTTTTCTTACCTCATCTCAGCAGATCAGACTCAGGAAAAATAAATGGAAACAAAATTGCAACTATTAAACCCTACTACTAAAACAAAATTCTGGCAAATTTATATTTGAACATAACCCCTCAAGCACTAACAGGGTTGATGAAGAGAGGATAGGTCTTCATTTAGGTGGAGGAATGAAAATGCTTAACAAAGAGCTATTCATACCTCCCTAGTCTACACAGACCAAAGCATACCTTTCTCTGGTGTCTGAACAACCTAAACAAGCACCTCTTTCAAAGACACTAGTTCTGCAATAAGCTTCCCTTATAGCTCAGTCGGTAAGGGATCTGCCTGCAATGCAGGAGACCCGGGCTTTGATCCTTGGGTCTGGAAGATCCCCTGGAGGAGGAAATGGCAACCCACTCCAGTATTCTTGCCTGGAGAATCCCATGGGCAAAGGAGCCTGGCAGGCTACAGTCCACAGGGTCCCAAGAGTCGGACACAACTTAGCAACTAAACCACCACCGTGCACAGATATGAATACCACTACTGGGTGTTCCTTTGAAAGTTTCACAGATACTCAGGGATCCTACACATCTCTGAATTTCAAAGAGTTTGGAAACATTAACTGATAACATTAAAGGAAATATTACAAAGGCAATATAGATTTGTAGTAAAATCTATGTACAAAATAGAAACTTTTTTTTTTTTTCTCTGTGTGGATCACAACAAACTGGAAAATTCTGAAAGAGATGGGAACACCAGACTACCTTACCTGCCTCCTGAGTAACCTATATGCAGGTCAAGGAGCAACAGGTAGAACCAGACATGGAATGGTTCACAATGGACTGGTTCAAAATGGTTCAATGAATGGACTGGTTCAAATTCGGGAAAGGAGTAAGTCAAGGCTGTGTATTGTCTCCCTGCTTATTTAATTTATACGCAGAGTACATCATGCAAAATGTCAGGCTGGATGACACAAGCTGGAATCAAGATTGCCGGGAAAAATATCAATAAATTCAGATATGACGTAAGGCTGACACCAGCCTTATGGCAGAAAGCAAAGAGGAACTAAAGAGCCTCTTGATGAAGGTGAAAGAGAAGACTGAAAAAGCTGACTTAAAACTCAACATTCAAAAAACTAAGATCAGGGCATCCAGTTGCATCATTTCATGGCAAATAGATGGGGAAACAATGAAAACAGTGACAGACTTTATATACTTGGGCTCCAAAATCACTGAAGATGTTGACTGCAGCCGTGAAAGGATACTTGCTCCTTGGAAGAAAAGCTATGACAAACCTAGACAGCATATTAAAAAACAGAGATATCACTTTGCCAACAAAGGTTCATCCAGTTAAAGAATGGTTTTTCCAGTAGTCATGTATGGATGTGAGACTTGGACTATAAAGCTGAGCACAGATGAATTGATGGTTTGAACTGTGGTGTTGGAGAAGACTCTTGAGAGTCCCTTGGAGAGCAGAGAGATCAAACCAGTCAATCCTAAAGGAAATCAACCATGAATATTCATTGGAAGGACTAATGCTGGAGCTCTAATACTTTGGCCACCTGATGCAAAGAGCTGACTCATTGGAAAAGATCCTGATGCTGGAAAAGATTGAAGGCAGGAGGAGAAGGGGGCAGCAGAAGATGAGATGGCTGGCTGGTATCATCAACTCAGTGGGCATGAGTTTGAGCAAGTCCGAGAGACAGCGAAGGACAGGGCAGCCTGGAGTACTGCAGTCCACGGGCCACAAAGAGTCGGACACGACTGAGCAACAGAACAAAAAAACTGACTGATATCCATTCCACCTGAAATCTGATTTTGGTAAAACTGGAGTAGATTTGTCACCTTTTACCTATTATAAGGGCTTCCCTCATAGCTCGGTTGGTTAGAAATCGGCCTGCCACGCAGGAGTCCCTGATTTGATTCCTGGGTCAGGAAGATCCCCTGGAGAAGGGATAGGCTACCTACTCCAATATTCTGGCCTGGAGAATTCCATGGACTGTATAGTCCATGGGGTGCAAAGAGTCGGACGTGACTGAGCAACTTTCACTTTCACTTTTCACCTATTATATGCTTTCGTGGAAAATGTTTTATGCGTAGTGTCACTGCAAAGAAAAAGAGTTTAAACTGTCATTTTACTCGAGTCAAAAGTACATTGCAAACAAAATACTGACTCTAAACATCTTACCTTTACCAACAAAGTATAACCTTTTCTCTGAATGATTACATTCTTGATTCTATAGGCATGAATCTGAATCTGCTTCCAATATGTCACCTTATTATTGAGTTTAAAAAATATTTAATATTATTGAGTTTATAATGTGCATAAGTATGTTTGTTATGTAATATCAATAGAAAATAGAAAGTGAAATGCCTGCTTTGTTAACTCTTTTCAGTTGATAAAGTGTTCTAGAAATGAAGAGGAGCAGTATAATGAAGAAATTGAGAGTATGAGCTATGGGGCCAGACTGCCTGTGTTAACACTTCAGCTCTACTTAATAGTGGTGAGACCTTGATTAATTGAATTAATCTGTGTTTCACTTTTCCCATTCATGAAATGAATATATTATCAGCTTTCATTGGGTAACTGTGAAAATTAAATGAGTCACTCTGTGTAAAACACCTAGAACAATATCAGGCATATAAGAAGCACTAGATATGTGTTGGCTGTTATAGCCTTTAGAATAATCTGAATCAATGAACAGATATACCTAAAGATATAACAGCTGTGAAATTTGCAATAAAATTAAACAAAAGGAAAATATTAGAAACAAGGAAAGAACAAGAAAAATAGCACAGAGGACTATGTTCAATATCTTGTGGTTAATCATAATGGAAAAGGATATGAAAAAGAATTCTCCAGGCAACAATACTGGAATGGGTAGCCATTCCCTTCTCCAGGGGATCTTCCCAACCCAGGGATCGAACCCAGGTCTCCTGCATTACAGGCAGAGGCTTTACTGTCTGAGCTACCACGGAAGTCCCATGAAAGAAAAAATATGTATGTATAAATAAGTCACTTTGTAGTACAGCAGAAATCAATACAACACTGTAAATCAACTATATGTCAATACAATTTTAATAAAAGTAAAATAGCAAATCTAGTATCTAACATAAAGCAATTAAAACTGGAAAATAAAATTTGCATCATTCCCAATGGCAACACAGTATCATGGGTAATTTCAAACTACTACTAAGTATGAATCCGAAACTCAAATTTTATAATAATAAAAAATATATCAAATAGTATCCAAATATGAATGAAACTGTCATCACCAAAAAGCTAACACATCCTTATATTACACATACACATGTGTAACATTTTAAGGAATATGTATCTGTTTGAAAAGGCATATTTTGAGAATGTTATATAAAAGTCAAAAATCATTATCTTGAGATGTCAGAATTCCAGATAAATTAGATTTTTTATTTATATGATTGTTTCTAAATTTCCCAATGATTTTTCCAAATTTCCCATAACAAACATTAATCTTAGCATAAAATCACTTAACAAGACGAATTGCATTTTCACAGTCAGAAGAACGATATTTTCAGAGAAAAAGCTAACTTAATGTAAACAATTTTGCATTTTAAAAAATTTACAAATATGTACAGATATCTGCCTAGAAAATAGAGGTTTTCTTCTACCAAAACTCATAAAAGTCAACTTATCGAACCTTTCCTATTCTACCTCAAAAGAAATCAGTATCACACTATATTCCAACAAAGGTGTTGGAGATGGACAACAGCACACCCTGGCAACAGTGGAAATAATATACATGAACATGTAGATAGCATTTTGGGCTCCCCTTTTGCCTCAGATGGTAAATAATCTGACTGCAATGCAGGAGACCTGGGTTCATTCTCTGGGTCACGAAGATCCCATGGAGAAGGGAATACTACCCACTCCAGTATTCTTGCCTAGAGAATACCATGGACAGAGGAGCCTGGCGGGCTATAATCCATGGGCTCACAAAGAGTTGGTCATGACTGAGTGACTCAAACAACTGGTGGGGTGGAGGTGAATATAGTGTTTTACAGGAGAACCATTTTCACAGTTTCTCACTGCCCTTAAAAATAACCCTAAAACTACTTGGTACTGTTATTCTTTCTACTTTATATTGGAGAAAATACGTTCAGACAAGCTGACTCACTTGACATCAGATTTTAAGCTAGTAGACTGAGGTCAGATTTTAAACTGGGATTTTAAGCTAGATCTTCCCTGGTGGCTCAGAGGTTAAAGCGTCTGCCTGCGTCTGCCTGCAATGCGGGAGACCTGTGTTCGATTCCTGGGTTGGGAAGATCCCCTGGAGAAGGAAATGGCAATCCACTCCAGTATTCTTGCCTGAAGAATTCCATGGACAGAGAAGCCTGGTGGGCCGCAGTCCACGGGGACACAAAGTCAGACACGACTGAGCAACTTCACTTCACTTTCACTTTCTCATTCCCAGACCAGTAGTAGATTCTATTCTTAATTACATTATGTCCAACTGCTGGCCTTTAACAATCTAATTGCAAACCCTTACTTCAAGTTAGGCCAACTTAAATTTTCTTTTCAAATTTTCTCCATTGATTGTACACTTAGTTCACGCTCTTATTAACACAACTATCTTACTGTACCATAACTGTTTCTTTACAAGTTTCTCTCCCCACTATACAATAGGCTGCCTGATAACAGTAAATCCTATCATCTCATTTTTGTACCCTAACCACAAGGTAAAGTACTCTGCACAAAGGAGATACTTAGTCAATATTATCTGAATGACTATTCTATAGTTTAAATGGACACAATAAATATTTCTTGCCCAGCTTCAGAATATGTTTTTTTAATATAAATTTATTTATTATAATTGGAGGCTAATTACTTTACAATATTGTATTGGTTTTGCCATACATCAACATGAATCTGCCATAGGTGTACACGTGTTGCCCATCCTGAACCCCCCTCCCACATCCCTGCCCATACCATCCCTCTGGGTTATCCCAGTGCACCAGCCCCAAACATCCTGTATCCTGCATCAAACCTGGACTGGTGATTCATTTCTTATATGATATTATACATGTTTCAATGCCATTCTCCCAAATCATCCCACCCTCTCCCTGTCCCACAGAGTCCAAATGACTGTTCTATACATCTGCGTCTCTTTTGCTGTCTTGCATACAGGGTTATCGTTACCATCTTTCTAAATTCCATATATATATATATATTTTTTTTAATCAAATGTCCTGTTATAGTAAGAACTAATTACATATTAATGACTTTGTCAATCAATACAGATTCTACTTATTCCTTATATTTCTTTATCATTGACCATCATTAAATTCTCTTCTAGATTTTAACACAAAATTTTATCCTTTGCTGTTTGGGAGATTAGTATACAAAATTTAACTTACATAAATTGCTTAAGGCTCTCAAAATCCATTCATATAACAATACATTCATATAACAATAATTTTAAAGACCTTCTCTGCACGAGTCCCTAAGGATACTAAGAGGAATAGAAGATGGCCCCCATCCATAGATCTCACCTTCTGGAATGAATAAAGACTATTTGGGCCTTATAGAGTTAAAGACATCATAGGAAAGCAAGAGTTATACTCGTATTACCTGCAACTTCCCTTCTGATAGTTCAAATAATTGTTGTATGTAGTAACATTTTCTAGGGAGTGATAATGAGCACAACCACAGAATTGCTTTGCTACTACAAATACACATCCAAAAGTTTCCTGTTGTTAATTAGAAGGAAGCCCTCTAAGATAGAGCTACACACACATACACATGTTCAGAGCGCACTAAGTAAATTAAGAATTGTGTTCCTGAGTCAGCTCAAGTAAGGGTTTATTTAAAGTATGCTTCAGGTTGATTCTCACCGGAAAGTGTTTAATACAATAACATTAACCATCCCCTGTTAAAATGTATTGATACTGAAGCTCGTGTTAACTCAATTATCTGAACAGAGAAGTGAATGGGTCAACCAGACCACCATATAGCCAAGAGCTTCCATTTGCTTCATTCTTTAGGATTTCTTTTAATCCAGGTGGTTTCAATTGAACTGGCATTATTCCCATTAGCTTTAGGGTGCAGGTAGATTTAAAATACAGGAGTTTTGGCATTAACAATTTGACATATTCCCCCAAGGATCTGTTTCCCATAATTATGTGACAATCCTAAGTCTTTCCCGACCTGTGTAACTTTACTAACAGCCCTAGTTTTTTAGCAGAAGACTAAGTTGCCAGTGGAAAATATATCATTATTACTTAGAACAGCATCAAAATGGATAAAATTTGTAACAGTTTGAGTAAAAATCTATTAAGGCCTACTGCATAATCAGGGTAAGAAAACTGTACAAAATCATCTGAATGATTATTTTTGAGAAGTATAGCCTAAATAGCTGATTAACTTTTAAACAATACAAACACATACTGAACCATTTTTAAATCTGAAACTTAAACAGTACTGCACTTGGTTTGAGGGAGGCACCAGATGGATTGGTAAAGAGAGGCAAAGAGTTAAGCAAAAGGTTACTATCAAGGTCCTAAATTTTGTTTTCGGTGATGAGGTCAGAAGAACAGCGTACATCATCAAAAAGAGCTAATTTAAAAACTTAATAAATAGTGAGTCATCCAGAAATCAATGATAAAGTGGGTTATGAACTAATGGGTTGTGATTAGCCCAATTCTGTGAACTTGAAGTCCAGAAAAAAAAAAAAAAAAAAGGAGGGATAAAATAGCACGAGCTGTAAAAAGCTAAATATACGATTTAGCAAGTAGGCGCCAAATGAGTTGAAAACTGAGGTCTACCCAAAATCTTGTACGCAAATGTTTATAGCAAAATTGTCCATAATTGTTGAAACATGGAAGAAACCAAGATGTCCTTCAATAGGTGAATAGATAAACTGTGGTATATCCATAGAAGGGAATATTATTCAGTGATAAAAAGAAATGAGCTGTCAGGCCATGAAAACACATGGAACAACCTTAAAAGCCTATTGCTTAGTAAAAAAGTCATCCTGAAAAGGTTAGGCAAACGTGCGTTCGGGCTCAGTCTTGTCTGACTCTACAGCCCCAAGGACAGTAGCGCACCAGGCTCCTCTGTCCATTGATTTGCCAGGCAAGAATACTGGAGTGGATTGCCATTTTCTACTCTAGCTGATCTCCCCAACCCAAGGATCAAACCCAAGACTCCTGAGTCTCCTGAACTGCAAGGCAGATTCTTTACCACTGAGCCACCTTAGAAGCCTCAGGCAAAACAACAGAGAAAGTAAAGGGGTGTTGAGTGGGTGTCAAGGAGGGAAGGGTAAATAGAGAACAAAGGATTTTTAAGGCAGTGAAACCATTTTGTATAATAATATAATGACAGATACATGTCACTAAAAATTTGCCAAAACCCATATACTATATAATGGGAAAAGGAAATGGCAACCCACTCCAGTATCCTGGCCTGGAGAATACCATGGACAGAGCAGCCTGGCAAGCTACAGTCCATGGGGTCACAAAGACTTGGACATGACTGAGTAACTAACACATACATGTACACTATACAATACAGAGTGAACCCTAATGTAAAGTAAGGATTGTAGCTAATAATATCGATCCAATAATTTAATAATATTGGTTCACCAATTGCAACAAACATTCCATAATAATGCAGCATGTTAATAAGAGGAGAAACTAGAAGCATGGTGAGAGCATACATGAGAACTCTGCACTTTCCACTCGATTTTTTGTAAACCTAACAATGATCAAAAAATAATCTGCTAATTAAAATAATAAAAACTAAAATATCAACAGCCACTTATGATTTCCTGATTAACCACCTGGGTTTACAGTATATTATACACTAATTTCTATTAAAGCCAATGTATGGTAAGCACAATGCAAAAGTTTAATATAAAAATACGTTGGTAGCATATCTTCTTCACTTAGTCACCTGTTAACAGACGGTTAGGTTGCTTCCGTGTCATGTCTGTTGTGAACAGGGCTGGTATGAACACCATGGTGCCTGTATCTCTTCCAATTAGAGTTTTTATTTCCGGATATACCCAGGAGTGAGACTGCTGGATTATTAGGTTACTTTATTTTTAGTTTTTTTAAGGAGCTTCCATACTGTTCACCACAGTGTTTGCACCAATTTACACCTATATTTTAAATGATTAATCAAAACTATATGATTAATCAAAACTAAAAACATATGAACATGATAAGGAAATATTGGTACATGTATCCTCCCCCAGATCTGATCTTGTGTTAAGTACTAAATTAAGCATGTTCTAATAAATGTACCTAAAAAGTTCCTGTGACTGACCTTAGTCAACTTCAAGAAAAGTATTCAAAGCAGAGTGAGTGAGTGAAAGTTGCCCAGTGGTATCTGACTCTTTGTGACACCATGGACTATACAGTTCATGGAATTCTCCAGGCTAGAATACTGGAGTGGGTAGCCTTTCCCTTCTCCAGGGGATCTTCCCAACCCAGGGATCAAACCCAGGTCTCCCGCATTGCAGGAGGATGCTTTAACAGCTGAGCCACAAGGGAAGTTCAAAGCAGAAGTGGTACTCAACTTTATACCCAGCTTCACACTGAGAATCAGTGACTCCCAGTTTTGCCAAGGACAACAATCAGTCATATTTAACATTAACTAGTGAAAGTAGATCACCAACAGGTTTCTGCTAGAAACTGACACATAATCTCCTGCCTACTACACAACCCTGAAGCCCTGTACTGTGAGCCAAGACAACTACAGCCAAAGTAGATGGATGCAGTGATTTAAGGAATGCTACACATTAAGTGAAGTGAAAGTGAAGTCGCTTAGTCGTGTCCGACTCTTTGCGACCCCATGGACCATAGCCCACCAGGCTCCTCTGCCCATGGGATTCTCCAAGCAACAATACTGGAGCGGGTTGCCATTTCCTTCTCCAGGGGATCTTCCCGACCCAGGGATCAAACCCAGGTATCCCTCAATGCAGGCAGACACTTTAACCTCTGAGCCACATTAAGAGGTTACCACAAATTACATTGTAATAGATAGCTTGGAACCTATAGAAGCAGCAACAACAAATAAATATACATTACCTAAGAATGGTGTGGCATCTTCTGAACAACTTATTTGGAGAAGAGACAGAAGCCACTTGTCAAAGGTATCCATAGCACCCCATTCTATAAATAGCGGCTCTAGGCTCACAGCATTAAAAAAATAATAATAGAGAACTTCTAAATCCTGATCTTTAAGAACGAAAAAGCTTAGAGAGAGCATAAACTTCATCAATATAACCAACTCTTTACTTTAAAAAGTAACCAAAATATACAGCACATATACGGCTATAAAGAAACCTGATTATCTACGTCTCATTTCATCTGATTTTTTCACGATGACATTCTGATGAAACTAAAATTACCATTCCAAAATAAAAGGTCAAGAACGAGTTAATTTTAATACTACAAAATATGTTTTCATATTCTGCCAAACTGTATAAATTCATAGGCTAAGTGAGATGTTCTCTAAGACAAATGAGAACAACTTAACCTTAAGAAAGGCCAAGCATCAATTTTTCATGAATTAGCCACTGGTGGGTTTGCATTTCATGAAAAGAAGGATTAAATGTAGATTTCACACTTGGTGAACTGCCCCACCTACTGATTCAAATGAAAACAGAAGAAATTCATCACAACATGTTGACAGCTTGTGATTTGTTTCAAGATATACCTTTTTTTACCAATATTCTAGTATGAGGATAATAGATTCCTATGATATGAAGTGAATAGTAGTTCCCAAAATCATCATTTTACATAGTTCCCAACATAATCATTTTACGTAGTTTCAACAAAAAGGTTGAATACCTTTTTAAGACATTCCTAGCAGCAGAACTATTTAAATATAATTTGCTCAGAAATAAAGAATGCATATACAGGAACTGATCAATATATTGTTTCAGTGTATGAATCTGAAGTGAGAGCACTGCTATTTATTTTCTGTTAAACAGATCACCTGTTTGCAACTGCTAGATGAAGAGTCTTTTTTAAAAGAGTTTTTGAGGTAGTGTTTGTTTTAACTGAGCAAGGCGTGTTACAAAGCCACCTTGTATAAAAAATGCCATGTTACCATATACATAGACACATACTTGCATGTGAGTTATACAGCATACATAAATTTTTAAATTGAATGAAAAAAGCAAATTGGACATAAGGTCAGCAGATTGGATGATATCTGTTACTATATGCAGCTTCAGAAACCAGGTCACTTCAAACACAAAGAGTGAAAGCAGGTAGGAAAAACCTCATGGTAATTACTGAATTCAGTCTTTTATTTTTTCCCTGTGGATTCATGAAAAGCAAAATGAGACCTTCCCTAAAATGAAACACTAGAGAATTTATGGAGGGCAGAGCATTTACACAATAAAAATGCCATTATTAGAGCACCATTTTAAAAATAATGTTCATTAAAAATGCTTATTAGTTCACATATAAAAGTTGGTATTAAAGAATACTTGAAGCTAAATATGATAAATTTTGGTCTCAAAGACACTATAGGACTTCCCTGGTGGTACAGTAGTTAAGAATCCAACTGCCAATGCAGGGGACACAGGTTCAATCCCTGGCCCATCCCTGGTCTGGGAAGATTCCACGTGCCTCAGAGCAACTAAGCCCATCACAACTAGTGACCCCATGTGCCACACCTACTGAAGCATACATGCCTAGAGACTGTGTGCTCTATAACAAGAGAGCCCAGAACAATGAGAGGCCCATCACTGCAATGCACAGTGATGCCCACTCGACCCAACTAGAGAAATCCTGCCTGTAACAAAGGAGGAACCAGCCCAACTATAAATAAATAAACAGACAGATAAATAAAATTATAAAACAAGCAAAAAAGACACGACGCATAGCGAAATTTCTTTTCTAGATAATTGTCATGTTACTTTTATTTTTTTAGATAAAAGTGCTATTTTTTCCCATTCTTCCTATTGAGAACACTATCTCATTGTTAAAGAGACTGAAATAGACATCTTATTTTAGGAATTTCCCTGGCAGTCCAGTGGTTAAGACACTGCACTTCCATTGCAAGGGGGCATGGGTTTGATCCCTGCTCAGGGAGTAAGATCCCACATGCTGCGTGGCATGGCCAAAAATAAAAAATCTTATTTTAAAAATAAAATCAATTACTTAGAGGATAAGTTTCTCCATATACAAAAACTCGAATCAAGGATAAAAGCGGGATATGTTACTAACTCATACCTAGGCTTCAATTCTATATAACAATAAATTGAAATCACTTTCTAACACCGCACACAAAAATAAACTCAAAATGGATTAAAGATCTAAATGTAAGACCAGAAACTATAAAACTCCTAGAGGAGAATATAGGCAAAACACTCTCAGACATAAATCACAGCAGGATCCTCTATGATCCACCTCCCAGAATTCTGGAAATAAAAGCAAAAATAAACAAATGGGATCTAATTAAAATTAAAAGCTTCTGCACAACAAAGGAAAATATACGCAAGGTGAAAAGACAGCCTTCTGAATGGGAGAAAATAATAGCAAATGAAGCAACTGACAAACAACTAATCTCAAAAATATACAAGCAACTTATGCAGCTCAATTCCAGAAAAATAAACGACCCAATCAAAAAATGGGCCAAAGAACTAAATAGACATTTCTCCAAAGAAGACATACGGATGGCTAACAAACACATGAAAAGATGCTCAACATCACTCATTATCAGAGAAATGCAAATCAAAACCACAATGAGGTACCACTTCACACCAGTCAGAATGGCTGCGATCCAAAAATCTGCAAGCAATAAATGCTGGAGAGGGTGTGGAGAAAAGGGAACCCTCCTACACTGTTGGTGGGAATGCAAACTAGTACAGCCACTATGGAGAACAGTGTGGAGATTCCTTAAAAAATTGCAAATAGAAATACCTTATGACCCAGCAATCCCACTGCTGGGTATACACACCGAGGAAACCAGAATTGAAAGAGACGCATGTACCCCAATGTTCATCGCAGCACTGTTTATAATAGCCAGGACATGGAAACAACCTAGATGTCCATCAGCAGATGAATGGATAAGAAAGCTCTGGTACATGTACACAATGGAGTATTACTCAGCCGTTAAAAAGAATTCATTTGAATCAGTTCTGATGAGATGGATGAAACTGGAGCCGATTATACAGAGTGAAGTAAGCCAGAAAGAAAAACACCAATACAGTATACTAACACATATATATGGAATTTAGAAAGATGGCAATGACGACCCTGTATGCAAGACAGGAAAAAAGACACAGCTGTGTATAACGGACTTTTGGACTCAGAGAGAGAGGGAGAGGGCGGGATGATTTGGGAGAATGGCATTCTATCATGTATACTATCATGTAAGAATTGAATCGCCAGTCTATGTCTGACGCAGGATACAGCATGCTTGGGGCTGGTGCATGGGGATCACCCACAGAGATGTTATGGGGAGGGAGGTGGGAGGGGGTTTCATGTTTGGGAACACATGTAAGAATTAAAGATCTTAAAATTTAATAAAAAAAAAAAAAAGAAAATAATGGCATACAACACTCATAACATTTACTATGGATCAGGTCACTATTCTAAACACTGCAATTCTTTAAACCCTCCTGAAAAACTTATGAGATAGTATCATCCCTCCTACTTCACAGATGAGGAAATAGAGATAGAAGAGGTTGGGTAAGCTGCTGAAGGTCACTCACGTAGTAAGTGGCAAAGGAGGATGCAACCAGGGCTTCCCTGGTGGCTCAGACGGTAAAGAATCCACCTGCAATATGGGAGACCTGGGTCCAATCCCTGGGTGAGGGAGATCCCCAGGAGGAAGGCAGGCAACCCACTCCAGTATTCTTCCCTGGAAAATCCCATGGACAGAGGAGCCTGGCGGCTACAGTCCATGGGGTCACAAAGAGAAGGACACAGCTAAGTATGCACAGCACGGGATGCAACCAAGCATTCTGCCTCCAGGGTTCACCTCACAGAAGCACTGCATACTCTGCAGCTGCAGAATCTCCAGGCTCTGTGAGAAAGCGGAGGGTATCTTGGAAGTCCTTCTGAACTGACAAATGTCTATAACTAGTTCTCAGAGTAGAAGCTGTGAAACCAGTCTGGCTCAAGTTGTTGAAAAGGTAAACAGTTGGGATTTAATGACAATATTAGGGGGGAAAAAAAAGATAAAAAGATAATGTTTCATGAGAGACAGTAGGAAATAAATGTGGGGAGAATGAGAGGCAAAGAAAAGTATACACCAAAAGGAATAAGTCTGGGAATATGAACCAAAAAGAGAAATGAATTTTATCAGAAGCCAAGACAAAAACTGTATTCCATCTTAAAACTCTAAGAAGCTGGTTTGCAGATGCAGCACGTGACTGAAGCTGCTCATTTGCCCTGAATTCTTTTCCATTGGTTTTCTTTCTGATCTATTATCTAACCTTAACTGCTAGCACCGTTCCCACATTTTTACCTCTTTTTCTTCCTTATCTTTTAAGCTGAATTTGTATTTCCTCTCTTCAAAAGCTCACCTCTGCCAACAGATCCTTTGGCCCCACAGTCACTGCGCACAGATCCTTTAAGACACGGCTCTCTCTTGCAATATATACTCCTATTAGCACAGTTTCTCAGCTTTCATTACCTTCCCCCTGGGTTGCTGAAACAGCTCCATACCTCATGCCTGTGCGCTAATCTTCTCTTCCTCCAGTGTCCACATCCACCTGTCAGGTCAGTTTGTCTCAAATGTAAGCTGGATACAACCGAACCTCCAAATTTTTCCTTGAAGAACGATTTCAAGAGTTCCCCCATCCTCATTTCAATTGCCACCACTTTATTTTATTATTTTTTAATTTTATTTTTATTTTTTATGTTATTTTGAAATATTTTTAAATTTATTTATTTTAATTGGAGGTTAATTACTTTACAATATTGTATTGGTTTTGCCATGCATCAGCATGAATCTGCCATGGGTGTACATGTGTTCCCCATCCTGAACCCCCCTCCTACCTCCCTCCCCGTACCATCCCTCTGGGTCATCCCAGTGCACCAGCCCCGAGCATCCTGTATCCTGCATTAAACCTGGACTGGCAATTCATTTCATATATGATAATATACATGTTTCAATGCCATTCTCTCAAATCATCCCACCCTCGCCCTCTCCCACAGAGTCCAAAAGACTGTCCTATACATCTGTGTTTCTTTTGCTGTCTCACATACAGGGTGATTGTTATCATCTTTCTAAATTCCATATATATGCATTAGTATATTGTGTTGGTGTTTTTCTTTCTGGCTTACTTCACTCTGTATAATAGGCTTCAGTTTCATCCACCTCATTAGAACTGACTCAAATGTATTCTTTTTAATGGCTGAGTAATACTCCATTGTGTATATGTACCACAGCTTTCTTATCCATTTGTCTGCTGATGGGCATCTCGGTTGCTTCCATGTCCTGGCTATTATAAACAGTGCTGCGATGAACATTGGGGTACACGTGTCTCTTTCAATTCTGGTTTCCTCGGTGTGTATGCCCAGCAGTGGGATTGCTGGATCATAAGGCAGTTCTAGTTCCAGTTTTTAAAGGAATCTCCACACTGTTCTCCATAGTGGCTGTACTAGTTTGCATTCCCACCAACAGTGTAAGAGGGTTCCCTTTTCTCCACACCCTCTCCAGCATTTATTGCTTGTAGACTTTTGGATCGCAGCCATTCTGACTGGTGTGAAATGGTACCTCATTGTGGTTTTGATTTGTATTTCTCTGATAATGAGTGATGTTGAGCATCTTTTCAGTTTAAATGCACTTCTCACTATTCCTCAACATGCTAATCCAGTCAAATCAACTAAATTGTACACTCCCATCCGATGTAATTTTTGCAAACTCCCTACTCTGTGACTTCAAAACTAAACATTTTTAAATGTCAAGACCTTGGGTATTTTGAGTAACTAACTTCACATATTTCTTTATGGAGATGTGGGACTGTAGCAAATTTCACAGTCATTGAATGTCTACCCTGGCAAACGAACAATACAAGGTTAGTCTTCATCACCATAGGGCAAAGTAGGTATTACTAAACAATTTCCTACCTAAAACTAAGCAGCGATGTTAAACAATTTGTCCAAGTTCACCCAGCAGAATCCAAGTCCAAAGTTGGTGGACTTTCTTTTCTTTTCTTTTGATCCTTCCGTATTGGAACCCAACTGGAAGCCACAGCTACTCTTGCTCTCAGTCAAGTCTCTTCCTTGTTGGCGTCGCTATTTGCCTGCCAATGATGGAGGCTTCCAACAGCCAGGCTAATTTGTCATGTTAAAAAAAAAAAAAGGTGTTGTAGCCTTTAATTTCTTTAATGCCAACACTTAGGCCCTGACTACTGAGGTATGGCAGGCGCACTGACAATGGCACAAAGTGACAGCTGACAGCTGACAGCAAGAGAGAAAACAAAACACCTATAAAAAGCAGACCTGAACACTATTAAATGACAGCAGGCTGGGACCATGAGCCTCTCCTGGTACTCACTCTGTGCATTCCTCTCCAACTGAAAACTGACAGGGAAGAACAGAGCCGCTGTCCACCCCCTTTCCTCCATGACTATTTTCTGCTCCATGAACACATGAAAAAAAAAAAGAAGCTATCTCTCCAGCCCCTTCAGTTTTCTTTGTGTCTAGTCCACAACTGCCTCTTTTTCCTTGTAAAAATGCCCACATAACAGACCAAGGCAATGCTCAGCTCTCAGAGACTCAACAAATTTCTGGGGCTTTCCTAAGGAGGCTTCTCAAGGCATCATCCTGTTCTTTCAAACCCTTTTTCTGCTGTGAACTCTGAACTCATTCTCCAAGGCCCAGGGCTATTTCCTCTCTGATGCTTTCCCTAAATGCCCCGGTAATGTGTTTAAGGAAATGCACGGCCACCCCGTGAAGCTGGAACTTTTGTCTAACTTGAAAGGCCATGTGCTCTCCAACTGCCAACTAAGTGCCTGACAACTAGTCCTTCTGATTGCTGAGGTATCCACTTCAAAGACATCCATCTCCAAGAAATATATTGCCCACTACAAGACTACATAAAGAAGCAGGCTACTCTCTCATGAAATTCCCTTTTTTAGACAGGTCCTGCTGACTGAAATAACTGACCATTTGACCTCTTGCTTTTCCATTTCAGAGTTTTAATTCCCATTCTTGTGTTTTAAATGATAAAATGTGTTTATCATTCACTAATAAAGAATAAATCTGTAAAACTCTAGGTACCCACCTCCAATGCCACTAAAGATATAACCTCAAGTCTACACTCTGTCAGAGACCTTCCTGTGTGGCCTCAGGCATGTGATGTCCCTCCAGGTTCTATGGGTCATAATTTTTTTTCCCTTCAAACTTTCCTAATGCTTGTTGCTAAGGTGTGTCTAACAATCTTAAGAACCACAAGGGCTAGCCTGGTCATAGCACTGGTTCTACAGAGAAAATGTCTTTGGGGGGCTCACCTTGGGCCCAAGGGAATTTCCTGATGCATTTCTAGCCGATAGCATCGCCATCCATAGGTTAAGACTGGCACAGAACACCAACAACACACATTTCACAAAAGAGTTCTATTATTATTTGAAGACAGTAAATTCAAAAGTCACACAATGCTTTCTATAGCTTGCTACATTTATCTTATTAACTATTCATAACAGTCCTGTAAGGCAGTTACTATTAAACTCAATTGAAGGAGTCCTGAGCATCAAAAAAAAAAAAGCTATTCAATTTGTTAAAGTTATACAAGTAGTCACAAAAATAGGGATTGAACCTATATCTTTTGTAGTAAATCTGATGTTTTCCTTACAATTAGAAAGCTATCTCCACAACCTTAAAAATATCTCCAACATGGCATATATCATTTTACTCTATAATTATTTATGAGTTGAACTGCACAGCTCCTTAAGTATGAAATCCTCAAGGAGAGACAATGTGTTGTATTAATATTTATACTTTCCATTTCCAATGTAATATATGAGATGACTCATTGCATAGAAAGAATCGAGTCAGATGGACTGGGCTTAAACCTCAGTTCTGCAATATTCAGGAGATTTTAGGGGACTTATTTAACTACCTGAGCTTCACCATTAAAAAAAAAAAATAGGCTCCATAATACTATCAATGTTAGAGGGTTGTGAGGACTCAATAAGAGAATGCGATGTTCTTGGCACAGTGTCTAACATACAGAAAATTTTCAATAAATGTTAGTGGCTATTATTGTTGTTATTATTGTAGTCATTTATCTCAGGAACTATTTCTTTGAGCACTATGTCTGCCTTATACAGCTTTTCTGGATGAGGCACAGTTTGGAATATCTTCCCTTGCTCCTGCTGCCTCTTAACCCAATACTATTACTAAACAAAATGGCTAATGGTTATCTGGTTTATCTGGTTATCTGGTTTATCCATCTCCCACTCTGCAAGAAGCACTCCTTCTGGATAGGAACCATCTTATTCAATCTTAGAGTGTTTTGTGTGTGTGCTTATTAGCTCAGTCATGTCTGACTCTGTTATCCTTTGGACTGTAGCCCACCAGGCTCCTCTGTCCATGGGGACTCTCCAGGCAAGAATACTCCAGTAGGTTGCCACACCCTCCTCCAGGGCATCTTCCCAACCCAGGGATGTAACCCAGGTCGCCCACATTACAGGTGGATTCTTTACCATCTGAGTCACCAGGGAAGCCCAACAGTGCTTTACAGGCATGCAAAAAGCTCTTTGCCTAGAATAGCCTTTACTATCTTCTCTAACTGGGAAAACCCTACTTATTCTTCAGAAACAATGATTACTTTTAATGTGAGTCCTTTTCAACTATCTCAGGACAAGTTCTTCACACTTTGACTATAGTACTAACCACACTATAATATACTTTATTTATTTATCTACACACCTGTCTCTCTAACTAGACTGTGAACTTTTTCATATCAAGAATTTCATTTTATTCCTTGGCTAGGCCCAGGCTAACTGGAATATAACATGACTGATACTTAAGAACCATTATTTTGAAGAATAACTGATAAACATATAAAGCAAGCAGGGACTAAACAATAATATACTTGTTAAATGGAATTTCAAGTATTATGAAGTTATAGGTTCCAGATCACTATTTATGAATTGCTGTATCAACTGTAATTATTGTAAAGAAGGGTATTTTGAGATGGATTCATATCTTCATGGATTCTTTCACTTTGAAGGAATTACAGGAAAGTATATGTGTAGGTAGAGACTTGGAGTTAGGGCAAATAAGATTTTCCTTCATGTATTGTTTAGAAAGCTGAACTCATTTGACAATTTCAGCCTAATTATAAATAATTTTCCATGGAGTAGATTTTTAAAAAGAGATAAAGAGTTAGATCATCTGCTCCTTGAGTACAGGTTGTGGTGTACCTTTGTGTAGATAAAAGCAAAGAAAAGAGAGAAGTAAACATGAAAGGGGTGTGGTTTACATCCAAAAACTAGGATTAGAAAGATCTTTTGTAGTTCAGTCTCTCAGTCGTGTCCAACTCTTTGTGACCCCATGGATTGCCGCGTGCCAGGTTTCTCTGTACTTCACTATCTCCTGGAGTTTGCCCAAACTCATGTCCATTGAGTTGATGATGCCATCCAACCATCTCATCCTCTGTCACCCCCTTCTGTATATTTAAGATCGATAGGTCATCTTAAATTTGGACTGCAAAGTTGCCTTGCTTTGATCTAAGACTGTTCAGCCTGACCATTTTCACAAGTACTGGATTCATTTGATAACAATGAAAATAACATCCATAATATCTCCCTTTGAGAAAATCACTACTATTACCCATTTTCATTTCCTAGTGATTTAGCAGCAAATACAATGAGAATTAGAAATGTTAAGAAAACTTAGAACATTTTTGTGCCTTTTCATAATTAATTATATATTGAAAAGTGATCAGTCCAATACTGTGAGCTAAAACACTAAGGAAAAGAGGAGGCTATTCAGCTATTGAACTAATAATTAACAGTGAAAATCTTCTATGGAATCAATATAATCACGCTTTAGGAAAATGTTAATGTTATCTGTTGGCTTTATTCACATCAGGACTTGTGACAAATGTAAATGAAATTGCAGCTTTGCATTTGGATCTTTTCATTGTCCTTGCTACAGTCTGCATGGGGTGTGCCATAGAACATTAAAGCATGTGTACATATATTCAACACAAGTTATTTATTTCCCATTGGAAAGTAAAGATAATAGATAAAGCCTAATAATATACTCAAGCTTAGATATATAAAAACAAGCAATGCTTAAATACACAGAGTTAAGCCAATGTGCAAATGAGCAGTTAAGACTATAGATACATGGATTAGATTTGACCTACTGAGTGACAACAGACTCTCAGGCAGTGAGACTAATACACATTCATGGATCAATGACTTGAATTATCAAGACAGTATTTGTTCATCAGCATTACTTTTTACAGAAATGCTCATTCTACCAATGATTCTTTTTCTCTCTCTGATCTTGGGATGTTCAGTCTGATTTCAAGAAAACATTAAAGTTTCAAAAAATCTGGTACCAAATTCAGAAAAACAACATTCTTCTTAAATATTGGGCCAAAAAGGACTAACTTTGTCAAGAAATCGGGGGGAAAGAAAAAGTCAAGGCTATAGGTAAGACCTTCATTGTCTAGCATTTCTAAGGCCTGCCCTCCATCTTCAGGGTTAAAAATAAGGAATAGGCAAAAAAAGAAAAAAAGAAAAAGACAGTTCAACATTGATACACTCTATACTAATAAGGAATATATTTGGCTTTGGGTTTTAAATAGATCATAAGTCTCCCCAACTCCTCCATTTGCCTACTTTTCAATTATGTAGGTTAATTTAAAATAAATCTGTATACCTTGAGCATTTCCCCTTTGAGGAAGTTAGAATCAGGAAAAAGGCTGAACTAAATACTCAATGGAGAAGACAATGGCACCCCACTCCAGTACTCTTGCCTGGAAAATCCCATGGATGGAGGAGCCTGGTGGGCTGCAGTCCATGGGGTCGCGAAGAGTCGGACACGACTGAGCGACTTCACTTTCACTTTTCACTTTCATGCATTGGAGAAGGAACTGGCAGCCCACTCCAGTGTTCTTGCCTGGAGAATCCCAGGGACGGGGGAGCCTGGTGGGCTGCCGTCTATGGGGTCGCAGAGTCGGACACGACTGAAGCGACTTAGCAGCAGCAGCAGCAACAAACACTCAATGGTGTTGTGAAGGGTATGCTACAAATAGCTGACCTGTTTCATACCCTCAGGAAACTAAAAACAGGTTGAGGATACCAAAGAGAATATTTAAAAGCAGCTCAAGAGCATTTAGAAAGCCAAATGCACACCTTAATAGAATGCATATTAAGAAAATGAAAGGCTCCATCCACACAGGCATACTTAGCTCCCCCTCAGTATTCTCAAAGCTGGAATCGGGAATAATTAGAAGTAAACAAGATTGGGAAGGAGATAAGTGCTGTAATTAGTTGAGTCAGAGGCTCTGGGTATTTCATTTGGGGAAATGTTTATGATGGGGACATGAGCAGATCTTGTCACTTATATGCATAAGTGAGTGCAACCAGATTGGCCTGCCTGAAGCAAGAGTCCAGTTCAAACACACCAAACACTGATTTTGAAAGCAGCAAAGGATAGACAGGAACTGGTAGATAATAATGGCAGATGGTAACAGGAACATAGAGGGATTATTCATCTTTATTGCGCTAATCAATAGTGCTATAGGTATTTTTCATTTAACACAGATATCATAATTCACAAAACTATAAAATAGGCATAGATGTTGAAATGTTTTCTAGTAACTCATGTTTATGGAAACCTGAACTTATAAATTAGGAGGTGAGAGAGAAGAATCAATACTATTCAGCTAAAAGCTGCAAGACTGAATGAATCTTGAAACTTTCAGCAATCTGTTTACTGAAGAAGGAGAAATTTTCCATACCTCAGTTGTTAGACTACTTAAAAGGTGGACAACTTGAAGGGATTCCCCTGGCAGTTCACTGGATAAGACTCCACACTTCCATGGCAAAGGGCATGGGTTCAATCCTTGACTAGGGAACTAAGATCCTGTATGCCACGTGGTGTGGTCAACAAAAATTGAAAATTAAAAAATAAAAAAAGTAAATAGTTTGGAAATATTACATGCTACCTTTACTTTGAAAGTGGACAATTTGGAAATGCTATATTCATATCAACTTTTTTTTTTCAAGCGAATGTCTTTGATGAAAGTCAATCCCTGAGTCTTTTTTTGTCCTTTGTCACTAACCATATTCCCCTTCATTCTCAAATCTAAACTTTTATCACATACTAGGTGCATCTATACACAGTTTCATGATAGACATCAACAGAAAGATAATTCCAGAAATTGCATTTCAGAGTTTACTTTTTCCCTGGGAAAACTAAAACAGCCATACCTATACAAATAGTGCAGACATTTCATACACGGTGCTTAGGTTGAAAGAATCCATTACTCAAAATGAAGAAAAAAGACATGTCAAACTTAAGCCATTAAAAATCAGCACCAAAAAAGTCATCAGAAGAACTGTATTCAAAATCAGACTTTTAATTACTAGCTTTTGAACCTGAAGTAGATACACCTGTGGCCCATGGTTTTTCCACAAAAGAAGATTGCTATCTGTACTAAGTGCTGGCCAGATCACAGACTCTACAAGGATGGCGAACAGGTAGTAAAGGTGTCAAACATCTCTACCCTATTCTCTGCAAATAGACAATAAAGAATGGACCACACCCCTGGACCAAAAATAGCTGCTGTTGTAATAACAAACATGATTGGCAGAGATAAAAATGATCGCAAGAACTCCTTCATCTAGAACGCGGCAAGCACTATTGGGAACATACATTGACTCAGTTGTCACAGTAAACCCATGAGGTACATACTGTTGTTATTTCCATCTTACAGATGAGGAAATTGAGATATTAAGGATCTTACCCAAGATCACTCCAGTTACTAAGTGGTATGAGTGAGTTTTGAGTCCCAATTGGCTCTAAAGTCTGCTCTCCTAATTCTGCTTCTCTGACTGTAAGAGGACCTTTATTTCTCATTTAATCATGGCTCCTTGCTGACGAGAATAAAGTATAAATAATGCAAGTGAATTTCACTAATTTTTATCACAAAGTACTACCTTTAATGGAAAAAAGCAAGTAAATCAATGCTTTATTTCTATTACCAAAGACAATTAGAAAATTAATATATGAGTTTGCTTCACTTAACAACAAAAGCTGTTACCAATATTAAAGGAATCCAGTTTTTCAAAGCAAGAATGATTAATATATCCTCCATAAACTGAGCATTTTTATTTCTTCCCTCACTTGGGGAGGGGGGAGGTCATTAAAATGAGATGATTCTAATACAAGTGTCACTTCCCCCCCGCAGTCGAAAATCTACTCAGTAAACTATGGCAAGAAACATGTGAGTAAAACAGATTCTAGGTTTTCTTCACCCCCTTCTTTTGTGACAGAAAACAGTAGGTTCATACATTCTAAACATAAGTGCCACAGAGGGTGAAGGCTAATATATACTAATTACTACACTGAGCTACAGAATAAGAATTTCTTCAGAGTATAACTATTTTTACTGGCTGACAAAATACCCAACTTAAATCATAAGAATTAAAATCTAAGAATGACCTTTAAGGAAAAATCACTGGCTTCCTCTGTAAAATGCTGTCATTTAACTATGAATACAGCCTCCCACAATTAAATCTGATAAAAACTAAGCCAGTCTTAGCTGACAATGACATTTTATAATAAAAACATGAATTATACAAATGATAGTTGGTTGCCTACCTTAAACATTTTAGCACTGAATTCACCACTTTACCTTTAATGTTCATGCTATCTACTGAAATATCTTTTCAAGGGAGGAATATTAAAAGCATGACATTTAATATAATCAAAATGATCTCAATAATCAGATGAAATGAGAAGATCCAACAAAGTACATAAGACACTGAAGACTGTTAAGAGAATGGAGATGATATCAGGGTGGGGGTAGGAACACAGCCCAGCCTAGACAAAGGGCAATGAGAGCTGAAGGGCTTCCAAAGACCTATGAAACTCACACACTCTCAAAAAATGAAGAATAGCTATGTTCAGAGCTTTGAGATTCTTAGACACATCTACAGTCCTTACTAACCAAAAGAGTGTCACGATTCCTATATGCCATACAAAGTTGCATAGGATTGGATACTTCAATGAAGAGGAAAAAAATAAAAATCTGAAGGTACTGGAGAACCATAGGGTATACATTCATTTTATTAAATGTGATTCAAAAACCCAATTTAAAAGGTCATTTATAACAACGTCTTACTATGTAGCACAGGGAACTATATTTAATAATGTGTGATAAACTATAATGGAAAATAATATGTCTATATACGTGAATAACTGAATCACTTTACTGTACAGCAGAAATTACAATATTTACCTCAACAAAATTAAAAACAAAGAATCCTCAAGTCTCTCATTCAGAATCCCTTCACCAAAGATTGTATGTATCAAGTCAATTACCAAGTGAGAAGGTACCTTCATCCTTTTTGCATTAAACACTGACATTTCCTTGGGGGGAAAAAGAGGTTATCTATTATCATGGGACACCGACTATGGGGGAATATGAAACCATACATACCATCCAAGCCTCTCCCACACACTGAGGCCAAAGAATTCTGAAGGATAATTTCACAATACTTATATAATTTTCCAGCTACCACAACCATAGCATCTCCAAGGCTTCATGAGTTTAAAATATTTCTCCATGTACTTACTCCTCAACTGACCATGGTTCAACTTAGAATTTTTTGGCTTTACAATGCAAAATCAATACCTGTTCAGAAAAACTATACTTCAAATTGTGAATTTTGATCTTTCCCTGAGCTAGCGATAATGCAGTACACTACTCTCTCACGACGCTGGGCAGTAGCTGACTCACAGCTCCCAGTCAGCCCCACAATCACGAGGGGAAATAAACGATATACTCTTACAACCATTCTGTACCCATATAAACCACTCTGTTTTCTACTTTCAGTACAGTATTCAATAGATTACATGACTTTATTATAAAACAAGCTTTGTTTTAGTTGATTCTGCCCAACTGTAGGCTCGTGTACGTCTCCTGAGTCAGTCCAAGATGGGCTAGGCTAACCTATCATGTTCTGTAGGTAGGTGTATTAAATGCATTTTTGGTTTATGATATTCCCAGGTAGCACTAGTGGTAAAGAATCTGCCTGCCAGTGCAGGAGACTTAAGAGAGGCAGATTTGATCCCTGGGTTGGGAAGATCCCCTGGAGAAGGAAATGGCAGCCCACTCCAGTATTCTTGCCTAGAGAACTCCATGGACCAAGGAGCTTGGCAGGCAGGCTCATGGGCAGCCCATGGGCCTGCAAAGAGTCGGACACGACTGAAGTGACTTAGCACAGCATATTTTCAACTTACTGATGGGCTTACATCAGGATATAAATCCAATATAAGGGGCTTTCCAGGTAACTCAGTAGTAAAGAATCCACCTGCAATGCAGGAGATGCTGGAGATGGGGGTACGATCCCTGGGAAGATCCCCTGGAAGAGAAAATGGTAACCAACTCCAGGCTTCTTGTCTGGGAAATCCCCTGAACAGAGAAGCCTGGTGGGCTACAGTCCACGGGGTTGCCAAAGAGTTGGAAACAATTGAGGACATACACACACACAACACCAACATGATACAAGGAAGATTTGTACTCTACCAATAGGACACATATGTGCATATACTTAAGTATGGATAAACACATATCCACACAGAAAGAGAAAGTGATCTTATAGATTAAGCTATACATTTTCTATCCAATTATTTACTGACCTCAGCAAAAGAGGTAATCCTGAGATTTGTTGACACTATACCCATATATCCATGGAAGGATAGCAGAATATGCCACCACAAAATATGCCTCATTGACATAAAGAAAATACGACACAATTTCAGCTTTTCCTTACTATTTTTGGCCTGTGACTTTACTAGTTTAGACTGTGGCTTTGCACATCAAATTGTGGATGTCTATATTCAATATTGATATCAGAAATACATTAAGGTCAACACAATTACCAGTGAATATTCACGCAATTATATCGCATCCAAATGCACGGCATAGATACATAGTCATTGAAGATGACACCACTATAGCAATTTAAACTAAATATCTATTAAATAAGAACTGAGACTGTGACCACTAAGTTTTGACACTTAACACACTCTAATTAAGGCAATCGTTAATGAATTAGTGGTTGTTACTAAGAAAAATAATGAGCAAAATCTGGCCTTATCATTAGACAATTTCTTTAAAATATGTGACAGTATTGTCAGCGAGAATTCAAACACCTAGTTAATTTCTATCAACATTTTACTGACAAAAATGCCCTAATAGAATCCCTGACCTTCAATAAAGAGTTTAAATGTATCAAACACAAATTATTTAATAGTTTTCAAAAGCATACAATAGCAATTTTGACATTTTATAAGGTCATTTTTCAGGAGCATAAATCGATAAAGGTTCATTCTGCAAAGTCACTATCATAACTTTTATTATATTGTATACAATTAAAATTAATAAGGTCAATCACATTCTATGTTTTCTTTACTAGCATGAAAAACTATGTGACAAAAGCAATTTAAATCAAAAATTGTCATTTCCACATTTCTGACTGTTATACTCCACTGTGAATGAAATGGTCTGAGGGAGAACTTTTACTAGAAAATTAACTCCTAAAATGACTATTTTGAATTTCAGATTCACGGCTATTTGTCTGATGGCATTTTCACTGCTAAGTGAACAATGGAAATAAATAAGCATATAACTTAAATGGCACTTCATAAAAATCTAGAGTATAAGTGCAGTGTTGACAATTAAGTTAATGATTGATATTCTTAAGTCTATTTTTTTCAAGGCTAGTTACTTAAATGGGACTATCTGCTTTGACTGAGCTGGGATTTTAAAAGGATGCCTGATCAAATTTTTTCATTAACTAAGATCCTAGACTCAGAAAATATACTTCTTAGGTATTAAGTGCTTTGACCAATATAAGACCATATTCAAATAATTAGTCTTTAGAGAAAGCTAAGCTAACTCATTATATTCATTTCTCAATAGTCTCCTTGGCAAACTGTAATGTATATGTATTTCACTGTGATAAATTAGACATTAATAAAAAATGCCAGTTTCCCATTATAAATTGGTCCCAATTTTATGTCAAATGTAGCTGAGAATATCTAGTGAGTCTTCAACTACTGAAAACCCTCCCAAATCCTTATCTCCAGCCCAGACTGCTCTTGGGAGTTCCAGATCATATATAATGAACATCTCCAGCTGAGTATCATACTGAACAGGATTGACATTTCATTCTTTTTCCTACCAAAGCTCAAATTCTTTCTGTACTATCTCAATGACTGGCACCTCTGATACCTCCAATGGTCCTAAACTTGAATGATTTCCAACCTGGCCACCATTCACACCAACTATTAGAAACTATTTTTGTTAAGATCACTAATGTTCTCCCTGCTGCATATCTAAACTTTTTTTTTTTTTTTTTTTGCTGCTTTTATCTGACTTCTCAGCAATATTCTACCTGACTAAATTAACCCTTTCTTCTTTTTTAAAATATGAATTTATTTATTTTAATTGGAAGTTGATTACTTTACAATATCGTATTGGTTTTGCCATACATCAACATGAATCCGCCACAGGTATACACATGTTCCCCATCCTGAAGCCCCCACCTTCCTTCCTCCCTGTACCATCCCTCCGGGTCTCTTGGCTTTTCTGATGACACATTTTGTTTGTTTTGCTACATCTTTTGTCGGCATTTCATGTACTGGCTCTCCTCTTCCAATGGCCCTTGCAATGTTGGTGTCCCTCAGGACTTTATCTTGGACTCTCTTTTTTTCTGTCTCTACAATACTTCTTTAGGTAATTTCATCCATTCTCATAATATTAAATTGCACGTACATGTAGATAAACTCCCAACCTCTATCTCAAACCAAAATATTCTCCTGAGCTCCAATTTTCTATATACAACTGCCTATAGAACATGGCCACCAAACTATTGTATATCCCAAATTTAGTATGTCAGACACCTAGCTTTGATTTTTCTCACTCTTCCTCACGTCGGCAAGCAGCACCATCATCCACAACGTGGGAATTATATTAGATGTTTCTTTCCTCCTTCTTCCCTGTCTCTCATCTACCCATGTTGAATGCCATTAATAACTATTAATTTCACTTTCTAATATTTAGTTCCCTCCTTTACATTCTCACTGCCACTGCCTCAGTTCAAGTCATTAAAATCTCTCAATTAGATTATTTAAAAGCCTGCTAAATGCTCTCCCATCAGTCTTCCACTTTCCTACTGAAAGTGATCATTCTAAAATGCATTCTGATCACACATCGCCAACCCTAATTAAAAATGCATTAAAGGTTAATGACAGGTCATAGTAAAAAAGTCCTTTACTAGTTCACATCAACCTGTAATCTCCATCCTGTCCTTCATGCCACATTCTCCACCCAACCAGTTAATGTCTCACTCCCCAATGTGTGATGTTTTATCATACTTGCCCTTGTTCACATAGTTTCATATGCCCTGAATGCCCTTTGTCCTTTTGGGGGAAAAAAAAATGGAAACCAAAACTACATAAACTTCAAGTCCCTATTCAAATGGTCTTTTTCTCTGAAACCTTCTGAATTCATCTTTAATTATTCTTTAACAACAAGGCTATTATTTTCATGACTCTGAATAACAGTTACCACATTTATTTTAGATATAGCAGATGCTTTCTGCATCTACCCCTCTTTCGAAAATTGAGCTCTTTAAAGAGCCAAACCCTTTCTTCTTCATCTTGGCATACCTTAACTGCCAAGACTATGGTGGCCTGAGATGCAATACTCTCTCCCAAAGAGCCATGATATGGGTCTATTGCCCTTCTTCACCAATAAACCCATACACGGTGCTTCTCCCACTGGGTTAGCATGTATCGCCCCCCAGTGGACAACAATCACAATATCTTTTCACATTGGTGCTGCTGCTGCTGCTGCTAAGTCACTTCAGTCGTGTCCGACTCTGTGCAACCCCACAGACGGCAGCCCACCAGGCTCCTCCGTCCCTGGGATTCTCCAGGCAAGAACACTGGAGTGGGTTGCCATTTCCTTCTCCAATGCATGAAAGTGAAAAGTCAAAGTGAAGTCGCTCAGTCGTGTCCGACTCTGTGCAACCCCATAGATAGCAGCCCACCAGGCTCCTCCGTCCATGGGATTTTCCATGCAAGGGTACTGGAGTAGGGTGCCATTGTGGTATCATCAATTGCAAGGTAAATCACAGAGCTGCTTTTTTCTTTTTTCAGAGTTTTTATTTTTATAAATACTTAACAAAAATTTACAAAATAAATTTCATGTTTTTTCTGTAATAAAGTCATTCTAACTTTCTTGCATTCCAGCATGTCTTTTGACACAGAAAGAATATAGTAAAGTTGCTGCTAGCACAGGAAAAACTACACAACAGCTTGTATACAACCTTGAAAGCAGTCATTATCAGAATATTGTGCATTAACTGAATTTTGTCAGGCAATATTCTGCTGCAGCCCTTCTTCGCAACTGGTATTTTCAACTAGAAGTCAATTTCTAGATCTATTTTCTGATTTCCTACTTAGGAGACAGTTCCAGTATTCTTCCTTTCTCCTACCTTCCACGTAAGTCTTCCCCATTAATTCTGCCTGTAGGCGTTGTTCACAGCACTGTCCAATCCTATTCCCTGAGCTATAGCCAGCTATGACCATCACACATGGATTACTGTGTCTACACAAAATGAAAAGCAAAATCAGACTGCATAATAACACAAACACTGATAAAGCCTTACATAAGAGTAACAAAAAAACTATTATTCGGGGGAAGTGGCAGGGTGAAGACGGGCAGGTCATCCTGTACTGCCTGTGATGTAGAAGAGAAAGAAACGGTGTTCTGAGATACAGCATGCTTATCGTTGTTGCGCCTGTGCTCAGTCGTGTCTGACTCTGTGTGACCCTGCGGACTGTAGCCCACTAGGCTCCTCTGTCCATGGGATTCTCCAGGCAAGAATACTGGAGTGGGTTGCCATCTCCTCCTCCAGGGCGTCTTCACGACCCAGGGATCGAACTTGTGTCTCCTGCATTGGCAGGTGAATTCTCTACCACTCAATCACCTGGGAAAAACTATAATATGCTTACTATTATAAAACATCATCCAATATCAGAATTTCATCAAGAAACTTCTGCTCTAGATCTCCTTCCCCAAATACTTTTTTATTTGGAGCAAGTACCAAAGTATCAAAAGGAAAATGGCAAATAACATAGCCTATGTTAGAGGAAGTTTACACCACTAGCTTAGAGACAGTGAAAACAAACTGTTGGTTATATACGTGTTCACATATATACAATAAGCTAGTTCTTCCAGTCATCCATTATGGAAACAGAGCTTTTATAATATATTAATACTAACTTCTAAAAGCCCTACATTGATTAAACAGAAAACCTCTTATAGCTACTGATATGATGCAACTTTATACCCAGTGAACAGCAAGAAAAAATCAGTGATGATTTATTACAGAGCTTCATGAAATGTTAAAGAGAAAATGATATCAAGGCAATTAGCAAATGCATACACTATAGCATTAAAAAATGCCATGAAACAAAATGCCTAGGTTTGAATCATTATTCCCTCATTTATTATTATCTGTGTTATCCTGGGCAAGTTATAGAACTTTTCTGTCCCTTATTTTCCTCACATATAAAATAGGATGAATAAATAGTAACCTCAAGGAGTCTATTGAGAAGACATAATGAGTTAATGCATGTAAGACAATTATAACAATACTCAGCACAGAGTAAATGCTATGGAAGTGTGAATCTTTATTATTATCATTGCTTCCCCAGCCTCCATTTGTGAGTTTATTTAAACTGGATTTTCTTTTTAATGTACAAAACTGCAATCATTCAGCAGAGGTCAGAAACTATGCAGATTGCAAATAAGGACACAGTATTTTGAAGTAAAGGAGTTTTGAAAAAAGAGAGAAAATGCTGAGATACACTCCAGATTCCAGTGATATCGACATAACAATTATAGTAAATACAACTCTTCAGGTTAACATTTCCCTTATTCCCAACAAAGACAAATAATTAAGCACTTTTAGTGGAATTAGCTTCCTGCTAGCAAAGGAAAGGTAAAGAGGCGTGAATGAAGCAGCACAGAGCCGGAAGCATGGCAGGAAATATTCCAAGGGGAGTTTTGAGTGAAGGCCAGTAGTCAAGCACAGTGCTGCCTAGCACGTGGCCTGTCTGGGTAACGACAAACCGTAACAGACGTCCTGGCCCTACGGTACCATGCCCCTAGAAGTAGCTTCTGTGGAGTATCAGAATGGAAACACTGGGATCTTCCAAGCCTGATATAAGTTGTTTTTTCTACTGCTTAGCTTTCTACTTTCTCTAGATTGAAATGGTCCTTGTCCCTTTGTTAAAGTTTCAGTATGAGGAAAGAAAAAATGAGCAGGCCAGAATTCACTTAGTCGCTCACTCATGTCCAACTCTTTGCAACTCAATGGACTGGGGCTCACCAGGCTCTTCTGTCCATGGGATTCTCCAGGCAAGACTGGAGTGGGTTGCTATTTCCTTCTCCAGGGCATCTTCCTGACCCAGGGTTCAAACCTGGATCTCCTGTACTGCAGGCAGACTCTTTACCATCTGAGCCACCAGGGGAGCTCCAAATTCACTTTAGGGCATGTACAAATGACTGACATTTTATGCAGAAATGTAGACAAGTTATATAAATTTAAAGATGGGCTTGTGTGTGCAACTTATATAAGACACTAAAATATGTTGGTTATGCTTTTATACACATATGCCGAGGCATGACTATACATGTTTTAAAATCCCCATGTGATACCATTTCTAAAAGACAAAAAAAAAAAAATATGACAAGAGTTTTAACCATTACTTCTTCAAAATGTCAAGTAATAAATGCTGGAAACAGAAGAGAGATCAGTTGTTAAAAGCAACTAAAAGAGTTGCTTTTAAACCTTCTTATATACATTCAGAGGCCCTACAAATTAATTTCTTATGAGTTCACCAAAAAAAAAAATTAAGCTGTATTAGATTCGAGTTAGTAAATCTCAGTTGTAATATACTTTCTTTCCACATGTGCTAGAATGCTGTTTGAAAAGATTATCATACAGAGAATTTACATTATCTTCCAGAATACAATTCTCTCATGCTTTCACAAAGGTAGTTGTCATACTGTGCTAAAACACCTCTCTGCTAAATTGTAATGAAGTCAAATGCTACAACTGAACATTCATCAATGATCATGAATAAAGCTGGAAATCTCAATCAAACCACTGAAGATTCAGATCTGGTGCAAAGTTTTCTGGGTTATAAAAGACAAGGAAATAATTAACAATTATAGTTGCTTTACTAATTCCACTTATTCTGTAGGACCAAGTTATCAGAGAAATAGCTGCTTAAGTGACAAGCACTAAGAAAAGAATGAGAAGGCCTTTTAGTATCTATCATGAATAATACAACCACAGGAAGAACACTTTAAAAGTTACATGAACGTTTTTGTCACATATGTATAATCCATTTTGCAATTTCCCAATAATTAATAGACACTAACTTTACTCTCAATTCTTAGAAAAAGATGATGCATAAAATTTTTCAGTTTCTTAGATAGAGGGTATTATTTCTATCTGGAAAGCAGACTTTGAAATATGGTGCTTCCAGCTATTTAGTAGAAGATCCGAAAGAAGGGACCTACATTTCTTTCTGAATTTGACAACAGGGTTTTTATCAGTATACTTTCGGTGTCTCTCAGGAACAAAAAGAAGCTAAAGATCTTCCTTAGATCACAGATTTAGCTGGAATGAAAATAAAATTCTCTGTTCACCAGAGCAAAATTGTTCACTTCGTCATTAATTCATACCTAGTACTCAATATGATCTCAGTCTAGAAGAAATCAAAAGAAACACTTAAAAGTGCAATGTTCATTTCACCAAATAGTTAAACACAGAGAATAAAAATTGTCTTTACAGTCAAATCAAGAGGCACAAACCCCTAGAGTTGAAGCAAAGGTTAATGCCAAACAGATATATTTTATATCCATACATCAACACTGAACTAATTCAAGCTGTAATTCCTACCTCTGGAAATATTAGCATAGTATATCCAAAGATGGTTCTCTCTTATTATATTATTTTTAATCCTCTGACCACCATTTCTGTCAACACCATCTCTCTCAGTCTTTTCTGCTTCAGTGGCTAGAATAGGAACTTGTTGTACAGTATTTTATTTGGCTCAAGATCCAAATCTACGAGTGACCAATGACTCCTGGTGTGTTTCGTTATCCTACTGTACCCAACCCATCAACAAGTCCCGCTGGCTTCTGCAGATATGTGTTTTAAATTCCCCAGTTTACATTCTTTAAAAAGACTGCCCTTAACCATCACATTTAATCATCCACGTAAGGAATTCTCTACCACATCACTGTATTTTATCATCTTTAGAATATATAATAACATCTGAAATTCATGTTAGTTTAATGGCATGTGTATTATTTTAGGCTTCCCAGCTGGCTCAGTGGTAAAGAATCTGCCTGCCAATGCAGGAGACGTGGGTATGTTCCTTGGGTCAGGAAAATGTCCCGGAGGAGGAAATGGCCCCACCTCAGTACTCTTGCCTGGAAAATGCTATAGACAGAGGAGTTTGGTGGGTACAGTCCATGAGGTCATTATTATTATATTGTTTCTGTTAGACTGTAAGTTCCCAGGGCATTAAGATCACATTAATTACAATATCCCCTCCCAACACCTCCATCCAAGACTAAATTTTGGCACAGAGTAGTTGCTTAATATTTTTATTTGTGAATATAAGAATGTAAAGAAAAACAAATTTACTGATTATTATTAAGGAACACATAGTTTTTAGTGTTTACTATATACTTCTTGAAAATAAATTTTAAAAAAAGTCTGAGAAAATATAAGCAGTTCCCTCAAAAAAAAATTTCATTACATTATTAATTTTGTAAACCAAATGCCATAATGAGGTGACAAGCATATCAGTCTTTCTTATGAATTTCCTTTTATTGGACACTCTTAACTGCTGCCATTTTCACTCTCATTTCCAAATCACAGGTCGACTCCAAAGTCCACTGGAACTTTTTTATCGTACTGAGTTTTAGGAAGCAACAAGAGAACTCAGATAAAAACAGGGCAGAAATGTGAAAATAACTAAGCAGATAGTTTCTGGAAAATACTGTCCATCATAGAATACAGTGGTCCAGTTAACACCTAACAGTTTAAGTGTGTCTACCCAACAAAAATATAATTTAGATCCTAGGAAATCCTAGTAGAAAAAAATAGCCAAAATGCAGGAGTACAAGCATGCTGTCATGACAAAACAAGAAAAACAAAATCCTTTCCCACCACTGAGAATTCAGTGACTTATTCGTGGGTCACAGGGCTAATGGAACAATAAGTATTCTGAGAAATCTAGTAGTGTAGAGCATATGATACAAATTCAATACATATTTATTGAATGAGCAAATAAGACAAAGAAGACATAGCCTCAATGGCAGTTTGGAGAAACTGCTAGAATAATGCTGTTATCTCATTTCTACAGTGAATTAGTCTCCATGTAGGTCACTTATTAATACCTGCATATGGAAATATAGCTCTCAATATGCAAGCATCAGTGGACTCAAGATTTGTGAAATATAAATTTGCTACTATGTTGACTATGCAAAGTCATCTCGGTTTATTGGGAGAGAGGAGATGTACATGTCTGAGGCAAATATGTGAGAACAGGACTATTTTAGAAAGTTTAGTTATATTGAATTTATACACATTATTATCAGGAAGTTTAAAAAAAACTGTCATCTTTCACTAAAATTTAGTCTCAAAAAAAAAATCACTGCTTAGTAATGGAGATTAGCATTGAATATCTCTTGGAAAATGCATCGTCATCAACTGGCAAATTCTTTACATTGGTTAGCATAATATATTAAGCCTAATAGGTGGTGTATTTTACTTGTAACTGGTGCCTTCACTAAAAGTTATTAGAACATCAAAGTACTGCCTATTTTGACTGGCAAAGATCTGTCCAGTGTTACATGTGCCCCAGTTCTCCACCTCTATATAGTAAAGGAAAAAGGCTGCTTTAACAATAGATTTCAGGGCACACATCCTAAAGAGTGAAAGTATTACTAAAACAGTCATTGCTTAGATTTTCTATTTCTATTATTCAGATATGCATAATATCAATAATAAAGCAGAGAATACTTTTCATTTCTTCTGCAAAGATCACAATGATGAATTTTAACCCAATAACTAAAAGACTGATGTTCTATATGCAGTCATTCCACAGACTCCAATATCCTGGCAACTATGTTACTTTCTGCATGGAAAGTTTAATTGGTTTCAAGGTGAATTTCCTTAATGGCAGCATTCAGGATAAGATGTGTTCAGAAATATTCAAAGCAACTTGATTCTAGGTAATTACTGATAGATTTCATTATTCACAGTGTGCAACTATCGATATGTTACAAATGCATATACTCTTCATAATACTGATGTATCAAATCCCATTTATATAACTTCTTTCGCTGATTCAAATTTAAAATAATTTATGTAAACCCTCTAATCAAACCTTATCAAAATTGAGAAGTGCAAAAAACTGAAGGGAATGCCCATTGGACACTAAACATTGTAGCAGGCCAGTAATGATGGGCATTTAATAAAATACTTTTATTTATATAAATGATCAGATTTCATATGAAAAAAGTGACACAGCATCATTTCAATTTAATATATATTTGACAAAAATCATGATATAATTAAACTTTACAGTCTTCCAAATGGTTTACACATTTTCATTAAGTTGACTAAAGCTTTCAATTCAAAACAGTATAAAAAATATTTGTTGATAAGTTGATATATTGATTCCTTTCAGTCAAAATACATGTCATGCTTGCAACTGTTACACAGTCACTTTCTAGCAGACATTTGGAAATGACCTTGAAACTCAAAACTGCACAATTCAAAAGACTATTAGGAAAGCATTAATATTTACATTATAGGTGTGAAATATAATTTAGCTCCCTGTATTTCTAGAAGTCAGATGAACTGGAGGCCCCCAAGAAGAGAGAATATTATTGACAGAATTTAACCCGTTCCTTTCAGTAGGGTAGGGAATAAAGATCAATATATAAAAAACTATATCAAATGCAAGACAGAGTGATATCTGTTAAGAATCCTCAGCTTTTAATAGAAGTGTGAAATAAATTTGCAAAACATCTTATAGCAATGCCTAATAAAGGAATTCTGAAACCTTTCCTATAGAGCAGTTATAGTGGGAAAGACTTTTTGCTAAGAATTAATACATAATAATCAAGACCATACCCAAGGAAAAGAAATGCAAAAAAGCAAAACGGCTGTCTGGGGAGGCCTTACAAATAGCTGTGAAAAGAAAACAATTGAAAAGCAAAGGAGAAAAGGAAAGATATAAGCATCTGAATGCAGAGTTCCAAAGAATAGCAAGAAGAGACAAGGAAGCCTTCCTCAGCGATCAATGCAAAGAAATAGAGGAAAACAACAGAATGGGAAAAACTAGAGATTGCTTCAAGAAAATTAGAGATACCAAGGGAACACTTCATGCAATGATGGGCTTGATAAAGGACAGAAATGGTATGGACCTAACAGAAGCAGAAGCTATTAAGAAGAGGTGGCAAGATTACACAGAAGACCTATACAAAAAAGATCTTCACAACCAAGATAATCACGATGGTAGGATCACTCACCTAGAGCCAGACATCTTGGAATGTGAAGTCAAGTGGGCCTTAGGAAGCATTACTACGAACAAAGCTAGTGGAGGTGATGGCATTCCAGTTGAGCTCTTTCAAATTCTGAAAGATGATGCTGTGAAAGTGCTGCACTCAATATGTCAGCAAATTTAGAAAACTCAGCAGTGGCCACAGGACTGGAAAAGGTCAGTTTTCATTCCAATCCCAAAGAAAGGCAATGCCAAAGAATGCTCAAACTACCATACAATTGCACTCATCTCACATGCTAGTAAGGTAATGCTCAAAATTCTTCAAGCCAGGCTTCAGCAATACGTGAACCGTGAACTTCCTGATGTTCAAGCTGGTTTTAGAAAAGGCAGAGGAACCAGAGATCAAACTGCCAACATCTGCTGGATCATGGAAAAAGCAAGAGAGTTCCAGAAAAACATCTATTTCTGCTTTATTGACTATGCCAAAGCCTTTGACTGTGTGGATCACAATAAACTGTGGAAAATTCTGAAAGAGATGGGAATACCAGACCACCTGACCTGCCTCTTGAGAAATCTGTATGCAGGTCAGGAAGCAACAGTTAGAACTGGACATGGAACAACAGACTGGTTCCAAATAGGAAAAGGAGTATGTCAAGGCTGTATATTGTCTCCCCACTTATTTAACTTATATGCAGAGTACATCATGAGAAACGCTGGGCTGGAAGAAGCACAAGCTGGAATCAAGACTGCCGGGAGAAATAACACTTTGAACTGTAGTGTTGGAGAAGACTCTTGAGAGTCCCTTGGATTGCAAGGAGATCCAACCAGTCCATTCTAAAGGAGATCAGCCCTGGGTGTTCTTTGGAAGGAATGATGCTAAATCTGTAACTCCAGCACTTTGGCGATCTCATGCAAACAGTTTCTCATTTGACAAGACTGATGTTGGGAGGGATCGGGGGCAGGAGGAGAAGGGGACAACAGAGGAAGAGATGGCTGGATGGCATCACCGACTTGATGTACGTGAGTCTGAGTGAACTCCAGGAGATGGTGATGGACGGGGAGGCCTGGCGTGCTGTGATTCATGGAGTCTCAAAGAGTCAGACACGACTGAGCAACTGAACTGAACTGAATACATAATAGGAGGGATTAAAACATCAACTTCTGTTAAGAGTTTTTCATGTCCTTTTCAAGTTCAGGATTTGAATCTAAAACAAGTACACTTAGATGCCATAAATGAGTAATACTGTTCAGACTGAGAGCAATTCAGAAATGTGGATCGTCTGGAAATTCTCCCACTCTCATCGTCTATCACTGAACTGGACTAACACTCTTCCTTGCTGTCACAACCATTCTGGCTTCCAGATAAACCTCAGACTTGCCTAAGCATCTATCAGGCTGGTGGAAGTGGACTGCGGTTTCTTTGATATATACTTCATAAGTGTATAAAAGGAACCTAGATTACTGGTTATATAACTGATAGAACCAGTTATATAAATGAGCTGGAACCTGGCAGTTTGTGGCATAAGTAAGGGCACTGGGTTCAAATTCAGCTTTGCTACCTACTATCCTTGTTACCTTTGAGGAAGTCACTGACTCAGTTATCTACAGAATAAGAGATAAGAACATCATCGCATACATTTCTTTCCTGAGGATTAATTAGACAATTTAATATATCTAAAAAGTCCAGAAGAACATGCGGTATGTAACAAACGCTTTATGAATCAAATCTTCTCTCTCAGTATATCCATATTCTCCTATTAGATAAACACTGATGTTCTAGTTCATAAGTATATTCCTGGTTGTCAAAAGAAATGCAGAGTACCCTTGGCAACCAGTCCACGGAATGCTCACAGATCAGACTGAATCTACCATGTTCATGAATGAATTTGAGATCCCCTCAAGAAGGGAATGGCTACCCACTCCAGTATTCCTGCCTGAAGAATTCTATGGACAGAGGAGCCTGGCAGGCTACATACAGTTCATCAGGTCACAAACAGTTGGACATAACTGAGCGACTAACACCACCATTGCAATTCTAAACCATATCAATCCTGAGGTGTTTGTTGGACCCTTACCAACAATATTGCCGTTGCTACAATGGAAAAAACTGGGGATGAGGGAATTAAGACAATCTACAGAAAGAGAGTCTTACAACTTAAAATAACACTCCAAACAGGACAAATCCATTGTAATCCTTAAGACTATGAAGAAATTCAATAGTAAATACACAGTTTTCTATACAGTCCAGAAGAAACTTAAGTTGTGAGAGAGGACCAAAATGGGTTTTCCAAAGGCCAAGAGCACATTTTTCTCTTCACCAACAAAGGTTTAAAATTATCTTTGAAAAATCTTTAAACAAGCCAAAGTCAATCTTTCCAAAGGAAGGTTGTTTTCATAGTTTCATTTGTTTCTTACTCCTAATTAAAAAAAAAAAAAAAAAAAACACAAACAGGCCTGAACTAAAGATTCTGAAATGCAAGAAGAAAAAGACCACTATAAATACATAAAACATTTAATTGCCTTTCCTTTCTACTTATACTCCCAAAAGTTCTATACATTCAATTCTATTTCATGAAAGAACTGAGAGCTATCACATTCATCTCATAAATACTAAATTATAAAAAAAATTACCCATTTATACTCATTTGTAATATTCATAAAAATCTGAGTAAACTCTTAAGACTTATTTTATTAAGTCCTAACTAATACCTAATTTAATAATCTTATTTACTGGTAATAACTTCCAAGCAAATATTATGCAGTATATAAATGTCAAGGCACAGCTACAATCTGCCCTGTCTCTGAAGGTATTAAGAAATGCAGACTATCATTAAAACAAAGTGAAAATAATACCATAATATTACAACAATGATAAAAAGGCTTTGTATAAGTTACTAACTCTCTCAACAAATGCTTAGTTAAAAATATATTAAGTTATGTCACTGAAAAGACCAAAATTAAGAATTTATATTGGCTTGCTTTTTCCCCCACACATAATTAATAATATCTGGCTATATCCTGATCTGGTAAGGTACTAAATTAAAAAAAGTACTCTTTTAAGTCTTCAACACTAGACAACTCAAGAGTCCTACAGTATGAAGCTATTCTCAGGCACTGCTACTACAAAAAGCTAATGCTATCAAATTCATATCTAACATAGAAAAGGTTGTTTAAAAGAGCTGACAGCTATCTTTGTCATTATATTGCCTAAATATTAAACCAAGATCATGCATTCAAAGCTTACTGAGTTGGTTTTCTTGTTTGTGCACTATGGATACAAACTCTACTCCAAACTCCATCATAAATGAGTATCATTGGTCATAAGAAACGTTAGGCAAAAACTGATGAAATGAACAGTTTAAAAACATCACTATCATGGAACTCAAAATAGTATCATGGCCTATTAATTATAGTGGATAGCATCATCTTTTTATAACAATGAGAGACAACATTAGTAGACCAAGTGACAAGCAGAATATGAAAAATCTCACTGCTTTCATATATATGTGTGTGTGTGTGTGTGTGTGTGTGTGTGTGTGTGTGTGTGTGTGATCTTAAAAAAACTATGTGGCTAATTAGAAGTCATCTTCTCAGGAAAAGTTAAAGAATTCTAAATTTTTAAAGAATGTTAAATTCCAAAGGAACCCCTTAGTTAAACTATATCTCAGAAATATTTTTTTAAAGGGCTAGTGAAAGTCGCTCAGTCATATCCAACTGTTTGTGACTTCATGGACTGTAGCCCACCAGGCTCCCCTGTCCATGGAATTCTCCAGGCAAGAATACTGGAGTGGGTTGCCATTCCCTTCTCCAGGAGATCTTCCCGACCCAGGGATTGAACCCAGGTCTCCCGCACTGCAGGCAGATGCTTTACCATCCAAGCCACCAGGGAAGCCCAAAGGCTAGATATGTCCCCAAATCCTGTTTCAAATCTAAGAAATTAATTTCCTAAAATTTTCTCTTTATATGTGTTCATTTTATGCTCTAAAATGGATTAAGAAGCTATGTAATGCCAAATGATGATTTAATAATAAAATGAATGTCTATAAAATTATGATACAAAGATTTTAGGACCATGTTCTGATCTATCATATAGACGTATTAACATTTGATAATACAATTATTTAAATACTTAAACTGTCAGCATTGGGAAAATAAAAGCATGTGAAATAGAATAAAAAAGCCAATAATTAACAAGAATGTGATCTGATTGGTACTGAAACAGTAAATAGTATGTAAAACTAAGGGAGGAGTGATAGTGTCTTTTTTTTTTTTTTTTTTGAATTGGTGGTTTTCTTTTTCTTTTCTTTTTTTTTTTATTTTTTTAAATTAAATTTAAATTAATGCAGTTAATGGAACAAAAGGTATCTAATCACACCAGCTTCTTTTTTCAAAGAAAGCTACAAATATCCTAATAGCATCACATGTCAAACAGCAGCTACTTTGGCTACTTTCTATTAAAAGCAATTACATGCCAGTAAACAACACATTGCTCCCACGCTGCCAGGAGCATGTTATAAGTCTATTCTCATCACGTGAAGCCAGACACAGTCAACTCTCAGTAAGCCATTCCCATGGAGGGGACATTGATAACTCATAATAGTTATATTTGCCATTTGAATGCATCACCTACTTTGTTTAGGTTCCTATAAAATTAATTTCAATTAAAAATATGATCCTTAAGCCAGTATCAACACATGATAAAAAGCATGAGGAAATGGTATTGGGGGGCAGGGAGATATCAGACTAGTATGAATATTGGGCTATGGATAAACTAAAGGCAGACCACAAATATGCAGAGAACTTAGCTACGATTGGCTAAGAATTCCCATATATTTTCATTCTTTTTAGATTAGTTTTATATTGCGAGCTATGGTTTTCAACCCACCATATGTACATTGTGTTTGTTTATTTAGTGGGCAAATTGAATTCTGTCACTATTTGAGTATACTTTTACTGAGTTGCATTAATAGTAATAGATTAATACCATAAGTTAGGTAGGACTGAGTACACAGAATAAATTACTTCAAAGTGAAAGATCACATAAATAGACTATCTTTGTCCTGTGGGAGAGATAAGTGTATCTCGAATTGAGGTCTCTGATAATAGAGCTTTTATCTGCACAATCATGCTACAGAGAGATGCTGTAGTGTTGAAAAGTGCAGGCTATGGATTCAGGCTAGCTCTAATGTACCCTATTCCCATGATTTTGCCCACAGAGTAAGCAGAACAAAGAAGTGAAGCACATGGGCTGCAAAATCATCCTGCTTGAGTTTGATTTCCTTCTCTAATTTACTTATCTGCAAAACGGCTACAATCATAGTGTCTACAGCATAGGAGAGATAAAAGAATTAAATGAAACAATCCATGGAAAACACTTAAAGTATCTGGCATATAGTAAGTGTACTACAAATATCAACATTTATAATTGCTAAAATTATTAATTTGGTTGAGTCTGTGATAGATAGTTATCTTCACTCTCACAAAATTCTGTTTGATGGTTTTTCTACTTTACTGACCATAAATCTACTTTTGTTGTTGTTTAGTCACAAAGTTATGCCTGAGTCTTTAGGGACCCCATGGACTGGAACCAGCCAGGCTTCTCGGTCCAGGGGATTCTCCAGGCAAGCATACTGGAGTGGTTGCCATTTCTTTCTCCAGGGTATCTTCTGGATTCAGAGATCAAACCACATCTGAATAGCAGGCAGATAGTTGTTTAAACAGAGACAATAAGAAATTAGCTAGTTTCCAAAGGGTCAAACAACAAATCAGGAAATAGACATCCACCTCTGTTTACTCAAGTGGGCCAGCTATAAATTTTAAAAACTATTGACTAAATCAACCATAGGGCACTGTTGGAAAAATCAGACTTACACATTTAAAAAATTTAACAAAAATCTGTGGTTACACACACACACACATATACCCCTAAATGAAGTGAATTACTAAATCATAGGAACCTAAATGACAAATTAACAAACTACCACAGCCAGACTCAATTATGTAGTTCTCTAATATTTAATTAGAAGAATTTTCAGAAAGCAGACTCTATTATTTTATTATTTTTATATTATTATTATTATTATATATATATACATATCTCCCAGAATAAATCATTAAATACACATGCACTTCTTAGTGTGTGCCTAAATTTTGGGTTAGCACCCATACTTTATTTGGTTGGTACTATGAAACTAAATACACATATATATTCATATTCTCTTCAACACTCAGTCATGTCTGACTTGCTGCAACCGCATGGGCTGTAGCCCACCATTCTCCTCTGTCCAGGAGATTCTCCAGGCACGAATACTAGAGTGGGTTGCCATGCCCTACTCCAGGGGATCTTCCCAACCCAGGGATCAAACCCATGACTCCTGCATCTCCTGCACTGGCAGCTGGATTTGCCGGCACTGACCTACCAGTACACACGACTGTAATTCACGTGCCTGTTCATCGAACACACATACCTCCCAGAAGCTGTATTACATGCTGAGAACCAACAGTAAACAGAATGGAAATATGCCTTCCTCACTGCAAAAAGTTCAGTGTCTGATGGAGTCAAAAGAATGAAGAGAATTATAATGCATTCTGAAAAAAGTGTCATCTAAATGAAAAACTGGTAAAAGTTTGGACTGAAGTTGCAAAGCCTTGTATCTCTGTTTGCAAAACAAAAGAGTTCAGTCTAAGGATATTTTAGAGGGAGTAAAGCGTCAAATGACCTTGAAAAGGATGAGTTTAGATATTCCCTAGAAGACAACGGGTAGTCAGTGAAACATTCCAAGCATAGGAGTGCCATGATAATTTATATTTTAGAAAGACACTTCTGAGTAGGTTGTAAAAACTGATGACAAGGCAAGAGGACTGACGGCAGAGAGACCACTTAGGATTCTTCTGAACTCATCAAGGAGAGAGATATCATAGCACATGTAATTACTGAGAAATCTAATCATAAATAATCTGTACAGTAGGCAGCTTCTAAAATGGCTCCCAAATGCTCCCTGCCTCCTGATATTCGTGGCCTTCAGTATATTTCCTCACTGTGTGTTTCAGGGCTGGACCTAGCTAATTGCTTCCAATGATGAGATCAGGTTATAAAAGACTGTGACTTCCACTTCTTATGGGTGTGCACAATTTGATGAAGCAAACTGTCTTCTGTGAGCTACATTACCGAGGGGCGCATGAAGCAAGGAACTGAGGGCAGCACCTATACAATAGCCAGTAAGACAAATGGAGGACCTCAGCTCAACAGCCTTAGAGCAAAGGAATGCTGTCAAAAATCATACGGGTGAACTGAAATCATGCCCCACTCAAGTCTTCAGATAAGACCACAACCACGTGGTCACCTCATAGGCAGCCACGTGACAGACTTTAAGGCAAAGGACTCAGCTAACCTCTGCCATGATTCGAGAAACTGTGAGAAAATAAATATGTATTCATTTAAGCTGTTAAATTAGGGGATAATTTGTTATGAAACTATAGGCAACTAATATTATCCACACAATAAAATAAATTAAAATTCTTTCAACATGCACAAAATGTGAACCTGTTTTCAAGTGTAACTGTATTTCTAGAAACTGGTGTTAAAATGCAAGTGATATTTTTAAGTTACACTTTTAATTTTTTGAGTCACCTCCCATACAGCAATTGGAGGGCACTTAATTTAGCTCACTCAATCAACACATCTACAAGACATTAAACATGATATGCCCACAGAAATAGAAATAAGAATTGTGGCTGACAGAAGCAAGGGACAGGGGGTGGGGGAACTGGATGAAGATAGACAAAAGGTACAAATTTCCAAAGGACAAAAGGTAAAATAAAGTTTTGGTGATGTAATGTACACCATGATGACTGTAGTGATCTATACTGTATTGTAATATTTGAGTTACTCAGAGTAAATAAGCTCCATCACAAGGAAAAAAATGTTAATTATATTTTCCAATAGACATATAACATACGCATATATCAAATCATTACCTTGTATATCTGACACTTACACAACATTATATATCAAATACACTACAATAAAACTGGAAAAAAAGCAAATAAGAAGCCAGAAAATAATATGAATTAAAATTATAATAATAATGATACCAAAAATATACTTTAAAATTAGTAAAAGCAAGGCACCACTCAGATATTACTGAAGAACATATGAAAAATAATTTAACTACTCTCACCAATAAGGACTAATAGGCCAAAGAGACTACTTATATATATTGCCTCAGAAAAGCTACCAGATTTGCATATCCCTAAATTAAATGTATTTCTCGTAAACTAGAGAAATCTCTTCCCTTATTTCTTATATCATGTAAAATATACAGCCTGGAACTGGTATAACTGTCATCAATATATAGTTGGATTAAAACACACCTCTTAATAGTTTTATATAGCTGTGTGAAGAAATTCCACTGGATTTCTATGTAAATAATTTCTATTTACCAAAATAAAACTAATTTCGCTAAAACAATAATTCAAAATGTGAACGAGTATCTGTGTGAACTGTAGATGTTATCAACTGAACAACTGTTATTGTGCCTATTCCATACAGTGTTTATAAGCAAAAATTACTGAAATGAGGAGAGACAGACTTATTAACTCATAGCTAAAAAGTATCATATTAAAATAATACAAGCTATATACAATGCTATAAAGCTAAACTCAAAGGATCACCAGGAATATTGATTTCATTTCTTTATGGATCCCATGTATATTAATATACCCTTACAAAATGCCTAATGACTCGAAGACAACATTCCTTCATTCATTATTAGAAGAGCAGACTCCAAGTTACAGCACTGCTTTACAATTGATAGATTCCATCCAGAAAATATCTTAAAAATCGTAGACACAGAAAAAGCCACCTCATTCCCTTCCAAACATAGACCTTCCTAGCTTTGGTTTAAGCTCTAAAGTACTGTATTCAATTATACATTTCATATATATAATCTTGTAATACATACAATATATATATATAATTGTATTAAAAAGAAATTGGTTAACTATGCAACAAAACTCACAAATTATGATACTACGGGCATAAAAGCCATTGTTACAACATGGAGAAGTGACTAAGAATGAAACTGCGTTCCATCCACAGCTATGTACTTACTAGCTGTGTAACCAAGACATAATTCTTAATCTCCCTAAGGATCAGTTTCCTCACCTATAAAACTATAATATAGATATTTACAGACTAATGAGATATGAATTATAAAATGTTTATCACAACTCTTGGGATACAGTAAAGCATAAGAAATGTGATAATATTATTATTTTGATTGCTATTGTAATTTTTATTTGTAGTGATGGTACAGGGAGTAAGAAGTACAGTCAGGAAAAAGGTATTTTGGAAGCTACTCATTCAGAAAGTTTAGATACACTGTCTCAATGTCTCTTTCCAAATAGTGACTCCTCAGTTCAGTTCAGTTACTCAGCAGTGTCCAACTCTTTGCAACCCCATGGACTGCAGAACGCCAGGCCTCCCTGCCCATCACCAACTCCTGGAGTTTCCTCAAACTAGTGTCCATTGAGTCGGTGATGCCATCCAACCATGTCATCCTCTGCCGTGCCCTTCTCCTCCTGCCTTCAATCTTTCCCAGCATTGGGGTCTTTTCAAATGAGTCAGTTCTTTGTATCAGCTGGCTAAAGTATTGGAATTTCAGCTTCAACATCAGTCTTTCCAATGAACACCCAGGACTGATTTCCTTTAGGATGGACTGGTTGGATCTCCTTGCAGTCCAAGGGACCCTCAAGAGTCTTCTCCAACACCGCACTTCAAAAGCATCAAGTCTTCAGTGCTCAGCTTTCTTTATAGTCCAACACTCACATCCATAAATGACCACTGGAAAAACCATTGTTTGACTGGATGGATTTTGGCTGCCAAAGTAATGTCTCTGCTTTTTAATATGCTGTCTAGGTTGGTCAAAACTTATCTTCCAAGGAGCAAGCGTCTTTTAATTTCATGGCTGCAGTCACCATCTGCAGTGATTGTGGAGCCCATGAAAATAAGTCTGCCACTGATTCCACTGTTTCCCCATCTATTTGCCATGAAGTGATGGGACCAGATGCCTTGATCTTAGTTTTCTGAATATTGAGCTTTAAGCCAACTTTTTAACTCTTCACTTTCACTTTCATCAAGAGGCTCTTTAGTTCTTCTTCACTTTCTGCCATAAGGGTGGTGTCATCTGCATATCTGAGGTTATTGATATTTCTCCCGGCAACCTTGATTCCAACTTGTGCTTCCTCCAGCCCAGCGTTTCTCATGATGTACTCTGCATGTAAGTTACATAACCAGGGTGACAATATTACAGCCTTGACTTACTCCTTTCCCAATTTGGAACCATTCTGCCGTTCCATGTCCAGTTCTAACTGTTGATTCCTGGCCTGCATACAGATTTCTCAAGAGGCAGGGGAGGTGGTCTAGTATTCCCATCTCTTTAAGATTTTTCCAGAGTTTGTTGTGGCCCACAAAGTCAAAGGCTTTGGCATAGTCAATAAAGCAGAAGTAGATATTTTTATGGAACTCTCCTGCTTTTTCAATGATCCAACAGACGTTGACAATTTGATCTCTGGTTCCTCTGCCTTTTCTAAATCCAGCTTGAACATCTGGAAGTTCACAATTCATGCACTGTTGAAGCCTGGAATGGAGAATTTTCAGCAATACTTGACTAGAATGTGAGATGAGTGCAACTGTGCGGCAGTTTGAGCATTCTTTGGCATTGCCATTCTTTGGGATTTTCCAGTCCTGTGGCCACTGCTGTATTTTCCAAATTTGTTGGCATACTGAGTGCAGCACTTTCATACCATCATCTCTTAGGATTTGAAATAGCTCAACTGCAATTCCATCACCTCTACTAGCTTTGTTCAGAGTGATGCTTCCTAAGGCCCACTTGACTTCACATTTCAGGATGTCTGGCTCTAGATAAATGATCACACCATCGTGATTATCCGGGTCATGAAGGTCTTTTTTGTACAGTTCTTCTGTGTATTCTTGCCACCTCTTCTTAATATCTTCTGCTTCTGTTAGGTCCATACCATTTCTGTCCTTTATCGAGCCCATCTTTGCATGAAATGTTCCCTTGCTATCTCTAATTTTCTTGAAGAGATCTCTAGTCTTTCCCACTCTATTGTTTTCCTCTATTTCTTTGCATTGATCACTGAGAAAGGCTTTCATATCTTTCCTTGCTATTCTTTGGAACTCTGAATTCAGATGGGTAAATCTTTCCTTTTCTCCTTTGCCTTTCACTTCTCTATTCACAGCTATTTGTAAGACTTCCTCAAACAACCATTTTTCCTTTTTCCATTTCTTTTTCTTGGAGATGGTCTTGATCCCTGCCTCCTATACAATGTTCCAAACAGTCCTTAGTTTTTCAGGCATTCTGTCTATCAGATCTAGTCCCTTGAATCTATTTGTCACTTCCACTGTATAATCATAAGCGATTTGTTTTAGGTTATACCTGAATAGTCTAGTGGTTTTCCCTATTTTCTTTACTTTAAGCCTAAATTTGGCAATAAGGAGCTCATGATCTGAGCCACAGTCAGCTCCCAGTCTTGTTTTTGCTGAATGTATAGAGATTCTCCATCTTTGGCTGCAAAGAATATAATCAATCTGATTTTGGTACTGATGATCTGGTGATGTCCATGTATGGAGTCTTCTGTTGTGTTATTGGAAGAGGGTGTTTGCTATGATCAGTGAGTTCTTTTGGGAAAATTCTATTAACCATTGCCCTGCTTCATTCTATACTCCAAGGCCAAATTTGCCTGTTACTCCAGGTATTTCTCGACTCCCTACTTTTGTGTTCGAGTTCCCTATAATGAAAAGGACATCTTTTTTGGATGTTAGTTATAGAACTAACTTCATAGAACCATTCAACTTCAGCTTCTTCAGCATTACTGGTCAGGGCATAGACTTGGATTGCTATAACGCTGAATAGTTTGCCTTGGAAACGAACAGAGATCATTCTGTCATTTTGGGGATTGCATCCAAGTACTGCATTTCAGAATCTTTTGTTGAGTATAATGGCTACTCCATTTCTACTAAGGGATTCTTGCCAACAGTAGCTATAATGGTCATCTGAGTTATAGTTAATAGTGACTATTATAATTAAGTAATGGCATGTATCTCTGCCTCACAAATTCCTTATTTCTATTTTACATAAAGAAGATGACTGTTCAATGTGAGAACACATCAATAGAAAATAAAATCTTGCATCATCATAAATTAAAACTTTAAAAGTTCATAATAAAAAAAACATTGATAAGGTGATAATCAGTATATATATATAAATTCAAAGAACATGTATATATATATATAAATAAATGATGAAATTATACAAAAGTATGCACACTTTCTGAGGCTTCACAGGTGGCTTAGTAGTAAAGAGTCAGCTTAAAATGCAAATAATCCCTGGGTGATGAAAATCCCCTAGGGGAAGAAATAGCAAGCCACTATTAGCTTCCCTCATATGGGCTCAATAAAGGACAGAAATGGTATGGACCTAATAGAAGCAGAAGATACTAAGAAGAGGTGGCAAGATTACACAGAAGAACTGCACAAAAAAGAGATGATGGTGTGATCACTCAGTTAGAGCCAGACATCCTGGAATGTGAAGACAAGTGGGCCTTAGGAAACATTACTATGAACAAAGCTAGTGGAGGTGACGGAATTCCAGTTGAGCTGTTTCAAATTCTGAAAGATGATGCTGTGAAAGTGCTGCACTTAATATGCCAGCAAATTTGGAAAACTCAGCAGTGGCCACAGGACTGGAAAAGGTCAGTTTTCATTCCAATTCCAAAGAAAGGCAATGCCAAAGAAGGCTCAAACTACCACACAATTGTACTCATCTCACACGCTAGTAAAGTAATGCTCAAAATTCTCCAAGGCAGGCTTCAGCAGTACATGAACTGTGAACTTCCAGATGTCCAAATTGGCTTTAGAAAAGGCAGAGGAACCAGAGATCAAACTGCCAACATCCGCTGGATCATTGAAAAAGCAAGAGAGTTCCAGAAAAAAAAAAAATCTACTTCTGCTTCATTGACTATGCCAAAGTCTTTGACTGTGTGGATCACAATAAAGTGTGGAAAATTTTGAAAGAGATGGGAATACCAGACCACGTGATCTGCCTCTTGAGAAACCTGTATGCAGGTCAGGAAGCAAGTTAGAACTGGACATGGAACAACAGGCTGTTTCCAAATAGAAAAAGGAGTACATCAATGCTGTGTATTGTCACCCTGCTTATTTAACTTATATGCAGAGTATATCATGAGAAACGCTGGGCTGGATGAAGCACAAGCTGGAATCAAGATTGCTGGGAGAAATATCAATAACCTCAGATATGCAGATGACACCACCCTTCTGGCTGAAAGTGAAGAACTAAAGAGTCTCTTGATGAAAGTGAAAGTGGAGAGTGAAAAAGTTGGCTTAAAGTTCAACATTCAGAAAAATAAGATCATGGCATCTGGTCTCATCACTTCATGGCAAATACATGGGGAAACAATGGAAACAGTGTCAGACTTTATGTTTTTGGGGCTCCAAAATCACTGCAGATGGTGATTGCAGCCATGAAAATAAAAGATGCTTGCTCCTTGGAAGGAAAGTTATGACCAACCAGACAGCATATTAAAAAAGCACAGACATTACTTTTCCACAAAGGTCCATCTAATCAAGGCTATGGTTTTTCCAGTGGTCATTTATGTATGTGAGTGTTGGACTATAAAGAAAGCTGAGCACTGAAGAATTGATGCTTTTGAACTGTGGTGTTGGAGAAGACTCTTGAGAGACCCTTGGACTGCAAGGAGATCCAACCAGTCCATCCTAAAGGAAATCAGTCCTGGGTGTTCACTGGAAAGACTGATGTTGAAGCTGAAACTTCAATACTTTGGCCACTTGATGCAAAGAACTGACTCATTTGGAAAGACCCTGATGCTGGGAAACATTGAGGGTGGAGAAGAGGATGACAGAGGATGACATGGTTGGATGGCATTACCAACTCAATGGACATGATTTTGGGTGAACTCTGGGAGTTGGTGATGGACAGGGAGGCCTGGCATGGTGTGGTTCATGGGGTCACAAAGAGTTGGACACGACTGAGCTACTGAACTTAACTTTCATAGCTCAATTGGTACAGAATATGCCTTCAGTGCAAGAGAACTAGGTTCAATTCCCAGGTTTGGAAATTCCCCTGTAGAACGAAATGGCAATCCACTCCAGTATTCTTGCCTTGAGAATCCCATGGACAGAGGAGCCGGGTGGGCTACAGTCTATGGTGGTTACAAGAGTCAGACAGTATCACTGACAAAACAACAACAAATGTATGGTTTTTAGCTGGCTGCCTGAAAGAATTAAAGCCTTCTCAGTTTGTTCCTTTTCATATTAAGGTTCACAGTAAGGAGCATGCATATCATGTTATTAAAATGACAAATTATTTGTTAGGACACCAGGTCTCTCAGGACACTTCAGCACCATTTATCAGAGTTGTGCACTGAGTCTGACGTCTCTTTATTTTCAACTGATTTCCAAGAATATCTATATTAAAAGACAGATGAATTAGATATTAATACAGTTTTTGGTGTTTTTTTCACTAAACATATAAGACTTTGTTAAGCAATCAAACAAGGGTGGTTATGTTCAAAAGCAGTCAGCTGATTCTAAGACTAAGAAATACAATTTAAAATATGATCCTAGAGGAAAACTGCTTTTACATAAATACATCTTCAGACTCAGTTCCACAATAATTTTGAAACTAGCCTAATACCTCAAGCATTGAAAACGATCTTTATATGCATTTGAAATATTTATAACCTCTAATTTTCTATTATTATTAAAACTAAACTGAACTATGGAAATATATTATTGAAAAAAACAAATTTTATTGACCTTTATGTTTGTTTCTTGCATTTCCTCCAAGCAACATTAAAACCAAAGAAATTCCTTACAACTTACACACACAGACTATCTTTGTTCTTCCTGAAGCCTCAAGAGAACCCTAGAAATTCTAATTAGAATTAGCAGTTATAACCTACATATTTTATTATTATTTCAAGCTTGGTTAATATTAAAAATCATTACTTTAACTAACATAATATCATTATTACCTATAATTACTACAGATTTTTAAGAAAAATGACACTATTATCATAACCTTAATGTTTATATATCCCCAAATATCATCAATATGAAGAATAAATAAAACTAGAAAACATATCCAAATTCCAACAGTTTCATCTATGACATGTAGTCAAAAGTACTGTATGTGATTGTGTTAGTTGCTGAGTTGTGTCTGACTCTTGGCGAGCCTATGTACTGTAACCCGCCAGGTTCCTCTGTCCATAGAATTCTCCAGGCAAGAATACTTGAGTGGGTTGCCAATTCCTTCTCCGGAGGATCTCTGACACCCATGGATCAAACCAAGGTCCCCGGCATTGCAGGCAGATTCTTTATCATCTGACCCGCTAGAGAAGTCTGGGGTCTTTGCTAACTACCTGTATTATATGCATTTTTCTTTATTAACACAGACAGCATTTTGAGATCTACTTTGTCATACAGCATCATTAGGCTTGTAAGAAGAGACTAAATATTGTAAGCATGGGGACACAGGATTGGGAACTGGAGGAAACTATAGAGATTAAGAATTCATACTCATCAGGATATTATCACACATTGTCTGGCCTACTGGCATTGATTCACAATCAATGGTCCATCATCTATCTGTGAATTTCCATCACCTATATGTCTGCCAAAGGCCTGTTCAACAGTTAATCATCAAATTATTGGGCCCCTAAGGCTTAAAAACAGAGAAGGCAATGGCACCCCACTCCAGTACTCCTGCCTGGAAAATCCCATGGACGGAGGAGCCTGGTAGGCTGTAGTCCATGCGGTCGCTAATAGTCGGACCCGACTGAGTGACTTCACTTTCACTCTTCACTTTCATGCATTGGAGAAGGAAATGGCAACCCACTCCAGTGTTCTTGCCTGGAGAATCCCAGGGACGGGGAAGCCTGGTGGGCTGCCGTCTCTGGGGTCGCACAGAGTCGGACACAACTGAAGCGACTTAGCAGCAAGGCTTAAAGAACAAAACCCCATTTCCTCTGGGATCTCCATCTGCTCTGCTCAAATTTACTATTTCCATTTTGTGCTCCCTTGGCTTTTAAAAAATGGCTAGTCTAATATTTAATAAAAATTGATTAAATGGAGTACACCTCTTTCTCTATTCTTTACTAAATATGTTCCTTGATATCCAGGTAAGACCTTATTCATTTATCTCCCTCCTATTTATTATAGGACCTTACACATAGAGTATGTGCAAGAACTAGCCAATTTTAAAACTTCTTTCTATTTAGCAATCTAAAGCAAATTTAAACTCAAGTGAAACAATTTTTAAAAACACAGACTAGTAATGCTTTACAGCGCAATTAGGGAGAACAGAAATGTGAGCTTTCCAAACCTCTTACAGGTAGAGGAATTTCTCAGAGGTTTTGGAACACTGGGTCTAAGAGTTTTGGAATTAGGTCTTAGAAATGAATATGTTGCTCCTTCCAGGATACAGCTGGGAGGGTAGCACACAGCAGCAGAATAGGGGAAAAAGTGGTGCCCTGGAGCTAGAAAAGCCAAGGCAGTGTGGTTTCAGTTCCCTGGAGCCACAGCCTCCAGCTGATTTCTTACTGATCCTGCCATCTATTGACCAAGTATGAATCAAGGCACTGCAATTAACAAGGAATTTCCACTGTTACAATTAAGATCAAACAATAGTTATTAAAATAAATGGAAGCATGTATCATTCAAGTTTGTTTTGACTATGTTATGAAATATGGGCTTCCCAGGTGGCTCAGCGGGTAAAGAATCTGCCTGCAATACAGAAGACAAAGTCGCAGGTTCGATCCCTGGGTAGGGGAGATCCTCCGCAGGAGGGCATGGCCCACTCCAGTGTTCCTGCCTGGAGAATCCCATGGACAGAGGAGCCTGATGGGCTACATTCCATGGGTCACAAGGAGTAAGACACGACAAGCAATTGAGCACATGCATGTGTTATGAAATATGCTATGATGCGTAATTGTTCCTTTAAATGTCCCTTCAGAAATAAATCTTAGTAAAAGTAATGGTACCCAAAGGTGCTCCTGATCAGATCTGGACTCAAATATTCAAAATTAGGTCTTCCCTGATGGTTCAGTGGGTAAAGAATCCGCCTGCAATGCAGGAGACACAGGAGACACAGGCTTGATCCCTGGGTTGGGAAGATGCCCTGAAGAAGGAAATGGCAAGCCACTCCAGTATTCCTGCCTGGAGAATACTATGGACAGACGAGCCTGGTGTGCTACATTCCATGGGGTCACAAAGAGTCAGACACAACTTAGTGACAGGGATCCAAAATTAGGAAAATAGAAGCAGTAGTAATAGCACATAGAAAATTCAGAGAATCAGAGTTAAGACGAATGGAAATGCAGAATTCTCAGCAGTGAGTACATGAGAGCCTTTACATAACTTTTGTTTGATTTTAATTTGGTTTGATTATGGTTTAGCAACCAGAATAAGAATGGCTTCTACTCTAGCTGACTGGCTTTATGAGCAGGAAATTGTCATGCTGAATTAACAGTTGTATTAAGTGTCAATATCTAAAACAAGACATACATACACACACACACACAGCATCATGTTAAATCAAAAGGAAAGGGGAATTGATATTTATCGAGTGCCTGCTATATTAAGTACCATGCTGGGTCCTTTAAATACATAACATTATTTAATTTTCATATTACTAGTTAAACATCAGCCTTTCTTATTTTACAGATGAGAAAATTCAGTCACAGAGGTCACCAGTATCACAGCTGAAATACAAGTATGTGACTCCATTTCCCCTGGGCTTTCCCCACTATACCACAATACCTTGAGAAACTCTCTAATAGATTTTATATTAACCTGCATGTATCAAACTTCACTTTGTTCATTTGTAAAACAGAGTTCGGTTTAATCATTTCTAAGGTCCAGATGGACTCTAAAATTTTATGAAACATATAATTCTTATGGGACTCAATATGAATACATCAATAAGTAAAAGAATAAATGCTCAATACAAAATGTGCAAAGAAGTAGAGGAAGACGTTCACAGAAAAAGAGGTTAAAATTGCCTTTTAAGAGAAGAAAAGCTGCTACACTTTTAATTTAAGGGGCAAAAATTGTAACATGGATGATTTGCCATTTACCTCTGAGATGGGCAAAGGTTGTAGGGAAACAGGTACTCATATATATTTTAGATGTAGCACTATAAATGAATACAAACTCTTTGGAAGGAAATTTGGTAATATTTATCAAAATGTCATTTCATCTAAGAATTTCACTTCTAAAATGTATCCTACAAATAAGTGCTATGTGCACTAAGATATATATGTAGATACATGTTCACTGCAGAATTGCTTGAAATGGCAAAAGACTGGAACTAATCTCAATATCCATTAATAGGCAATCGGTTACATAAATTCAGATGAGGACTATATGACAGCATTCTACATATTGTGGAAAGAACACAGTAGATAAACATAAACTACTATGGAAAAATATTCAAATATATACAGTGAAAACAGAAAGAAGTGAAAAACAAAAAGTGATAAAAACACATATGCTTCTATAGGCATAGACTATTTCTAGGAGGCAATGTGAGAAATCAGTAAGAGTGGTTTTCTCTGGGGAAGAAACTGTAAGTCTGGAATTGAAGGGATATGTTTACCATGCATATTTTTATTATTATTACTAATACCTTGATATAAGTATGTTTTAGTTTTTCAACTGAAAAAAAACCAGATTATAATAAATAGTAACCTCTGGAGTCCTTGAAGAATCTTTTTTTTTTTTTAGGCTTTTTGGTTATTTTATTGCGTGTCCAAGACAATACAAACATTTTCCCCCTCTTTTTAAACATTTTTTGCACCTTTTTCCCCCCAGTTAATATGCCTTGAAGATCCTTCTTATCGGAGATCTCATTAACGCTATTTCTTTTCTTTTTTCTTTTTTTTTTTTTTGCGAGGGGAGGGGGGAGAGGCTATACTGCGGCAGCAGGTGGGATCTTAGTTCCTGACAGGGGATGGGACCCCCCTGCCCCCTGCAGTGGGAGTGGGGAGTCTTAGGAACTGGACCACCGGGCAAGTCCACATCAACACTATTCTTATGATTATTACTACTATTCTATTATTATTACTTTGGATGTTAAAATTGACATTATTACACACATGTGAAGTTTACAAGAGCACATGAGGGGGAAAAAAGGTTTAGCAGGAATTCTTAAAACGTCAAAATTCTTCAGAATACTTCAGTTTGCCCCAGATTTCTGTGTATGTGTGAGCCACAATCTATGAAGAACAACAGATGCAGCACAAGCGCCTCCACTGCGTAAGACAAGCTAGAAGGGATGAACAGGAGTAATTTTCACCTCCCCCCTCTCTCTCTGAATCTTCCAAAATTCACAGTCTCACATTCTAGGGCATGTTGTGACAAATCAGATAAATGAATGGTAAAGGTGCTAGTTCCAAGGGCATAGGCGTGTGGAATATATCAATTTCTTGGTTGTAAACATTCGCTCAGGCTGAAAAAAACTCCTACGCTTAAGTAAGCTATCAGTTCTGCGATAATTAGTAAAATAGCAATGTTAAAATTGCAAAAGTTCACAAATCACAATGATTCATTATGAGATTGAGAAGTTACCTACATAGTACCAAAATTAGGTGTGACATTCATAGAGGTTAAGGATCTAATCAAAAAAAAAAGGTGCTCAATTATCAATCAGTAAAATATATTTATTAGTTACCAGATTTTGATATTATTCCAGAAAAAACTGCATATGGAAGTATAAAATTTCCTCAGAAATCAAATGGATTATTACAAATGTAAGACTGTATAAGCACTATGAAACCAATCTTACTCCAATTTCATGAAAGCTTCTCAATCCTTACTATTCTGTTACATTATTTTCCCTTACACAGTTTATCAACAAATTCATCACCTTTGCTTCTCAGTAAACATGATAACTTTATAACAGAGGAATGTAAACAATAAAAAAAATTAAAACATCTTATTTTAAATCATAAAAATAAAACCCATATTTCCAGTTGAATAATAATACTTATGCAAAATAAAATTTAAAGGAAAAAAACCTATCATTTTTTAGTCACTGGGTAAAATACAGTTAATAAATCAATCTAATATATTTGACTCTACCCCCAAACTATACACCTACACATTACCGGAAGTTTTTAGCAAAGCACCGAATGCAACATATCAGAACAAGAACTTTATATGAAAAAATAAAACATACCTTTCATCTGGGTAGCAAAATTCAGTGCCAATTTTGCAAAGAGATCTGGATTTTCAAACTTCTCCTCTTTAACTTTCAACCAGAAACAATTCTCAGACAATTCTTTGGGTTCAATCTGAAACAAAAATAACAAAGAGAGGTTTCTAAATTATTACTGTGCATTTATTTTTTTCAAAGAATTCACTTTCACCAAAGTTGAATGAATTACCTTTATTCATCAACCTACTAAATCAATTTTAGGATCTAGCAAAACAACACTTTCTAAGTAAACATTCATTAGGAAAGTCACCGACTTCTATTGGTGTACAAAAAAGTACACAACAACAATAGGCCATGTAGCAACTTACATTTTAAAAATTCTTCTACTTGAAGGAATCTTAAAAAATAATTGAGTAAATCCCTCCCCTCAACTTACATACATTCTTCTTGCTCCTGGATTTTTAAAAATGAGGAAACTGAGATTGAGAAGAATAACTCTCCCATGTTTACTGACTAGGTTGCAGACAATAACCATAACAGCTGACAATTACATACCTCCTATGTGTCAAGCACTCTTTTAAGTGATTTCACATATTAATTCATCTCATCTAATTCTCACAATAATCCTCTGAAGCAGGAAATGTTATTATCTCCATGTTGAAAACGAGGAAACTGAGCCCTGGGATGTTTGAGGAGCTGCCCAAGCTGGTAAATGGCGAAGATGAGATTTAAACGCAGGCAGCTTAGCTTTGCAGGACTGTGCTCTTAGCCACTGAGCTGAAATCCAACATTAGAACTGTGCCTCTCCCACTACATATCATGTCTTCTGAGACTGTAAGCGCCATTACTGCTTGCCATTACTGCATGCTTAACTGCTAAGTAAGTATATTATGACATCTACACACAGATAGCTGGGCCAGCAACTGCTGGATCCTATCGTTTGGTTGATCATGTGTAATAAAAAATAGTTACACTGCAAAAACATTTAGATCTCACTTACTCTTCTGAGCAAAGCACAAATATATGCTTAACTGTAAAACTGATTTAACCATTATTCTGATCAAACCAGTTTAATATATAGATACTGTCAGATATCACTGATATCTTCTTGGAATAGGCATTTCCACAGATGATGGTCTACACAACTGTATTTTCATTACATTTAGTTCCTACTGAATGGGGACTGTGTCAATCTTGACAATAAGTTTTTCATAAGACATGCTATTTAATAATAATAAAGTAAAATAGCATACACTAAATCTTTCACACATAATATAAAAAACAATTACTTTAATGTCTACACTGAATACTATCAGCGATTCCACATGATCTGAAAGTTTAAAACTAAAACAAAATTTCTAAGAACAAAAATAAGATAAAAGGGCTCATTAATAAAAAGGTTATATTTAAGAATGTTATAGCACTTAAAGTTAATAATGGTAAAAGAATCAAAATTATTTTTCGTATACCATTTTCACTTTGATTTACCTTCCGCCTTCTATATTAATTTCAAGTTACCTGTGGAGTTTCCAATTCTCTAGTTATGAAAGATGCACATAAGATGGTGAACTCACAAGCAAAAGGAAAAGAATCAATGGTCATGTCCTCAAATGTTACATGGAGTAATTTTGTAACCCCCATGGACTGTAGCCTGCCAGGCTCCTCTGTCTATGGGACAGACGTGACTTAGTAACTAAACAACAACCACAACAACATAGAGCAATATCGTCATTCACGCATTAAAGAGCAATCAGGGCTGGACAAAGCCAAAAAACTATAATCATAGCATTACCTTTGACCAATTGATCCTCTTCATGGACACCTCAGGCGTATATACTTTTTTCTGCTTCATTCCATATGGCAGATCAAGGAGTATTCCCGGAGGTGGAGGAACTCCCCCGAGGGGAGGTGGTGGAGGAGGGCCCCCAAACAGTGGCGGTGGTGGTGGTGCTCCAGGGATCCCAGGTAAAGGAGGTGGGGGAGGGGGACCTACTCCGGGCAGAGGTGGTGGAGGTGGAGGCGGAGGTGGCGATGGCCCAGCGCCTGGCAATGGAGGTGGTGGAGGAGGGCCTGGGATTCCTGATGAACTAGGTCCCTGAAATATACAATAAACCAACGTTTATTTAAATGTTTACAGGACAGCAGAGTAACAAAGAAAACTATCTGCAGACATCTGTGGTTGGGTTATTCAAGATTCATTTAATTTTGACAACATCTAAGGGCTTAAGAGTGGGCTTCCCTGGTGGCTCAGATGGCAAAGAACACGCCTGCCAAAGCAGGTGACCTGGGTTCTATCCCCGGATCGAGAAGATCCCCTGGAGGAGGAAACGGCAACCCACTCCAATGTTCTTGCCTGGACAATCTCAATGGACAGAGGAGCCTGGTGGGCTACGTACAGTCCAGAGTTGCATAGAGTCAGACAAGACGGAGCAACTAACACACAAGGGCTTAAGAGTACATGAAAAAGACTTGCACAGATTTTTGATAAGCATTATAAACCCTGGAGAATGACTAACTCTGTTAATATACTAAGGCTAGGAAAGGTGGCATACTCAAAGATTTTGTGAAAAACTGCTTCAAAATAATTAAAACTTACCTTTTATTATAAATTTATGAAAAGAAAAAGTACTGTGTATGGTCTGAGCCTGCTGGCCTAGCTGCTATGAACTGTCACTATTGTTTAGTCACTCAATCATGTCTGATTCATTGCAACTCCATGGACTATAGCCTACCAGGCTCCTCTTCCCATGGGATTTCCCAGGAAAGAATACTAGAATGGGCTGACATTTCCTTATCTGGGGTATCTTCCCAATCCAGGGATCGAACCCTCATCTCCTGTATTGGCGGACAGTTTCTTTACCACTGAGGCACCAGAGAAGTTACACTGGTATGAATATAAGATGATTACAACAAAATAATAGATTTGATTCCTCTGGGTCCAATTAGCTTTAAGCAAAGTATCCGTCTCATAGCACTAGTAACTTAATTCTAATAACAAGAATTAACAGAAAGTAACTTCCATATATTGATTTAGAAAAGGAAGAGGAACCAGAGATCAAATTGCCAACATCTGATGGATCATCAAAAAAGGAAGAGAGTTCCAGAAAAACACCTACTTCTGCTTTATTGACTATGCCAAAGCCTTGGACTGTGTGAATTACAACAAACTATGGACAATTCTTATAGATGGGAATACCAGACCACCTGACCTGCCTCCTGAGAAATCTGTATGCAGGTCAAGAAGCAACAGTTAGAACTGGACATGGAACAACAGATTGGTTCCAAATTGGGAAAGGAATATGTATATCAAGGCTGTATATTGGCACAGTGCTTATTCAACTTATATGCAGAGTACATCATGCGAAATGCCAGGCTGGATGAAGCACAAGCTAGAATGAAGATTGCCACGAGAAATATCAATAACCTCAGATATGCAGATGACACCACCCTTATGGCTGAAAGTGAAGAGGAACTAAGGAGCCTCTTGATGAAAGTGAAAAGCAGAGAGAAAAAGTTGGCTTAAAACTCAACATTCAGAAAACTAAGATTAGGGCATCTGGTCCCATCACTTCATATCAAACAGATGAGAATGATGGAAACAGTGAGAGACTATTTTTTTGGGCTCCAAATCACTGCAGATGGTGACTGCAGCCATAAAATTAAAAGATGCTTGCTCCTTGGAAGAAAAGCTATGCCCAACCTAGACAGCATATTAAAAAGCAGAGACATTACCTTGCCAACAAAAGTCTATCTAGTCAAAGCTATGGTTTTTCCAGTAGTCATTTATGGGATGTGAGAGTTGGACCACAAAGAAAGCTGAGCACCAAAGAATTGATGTTTTTGAACTGTAGTGTTGAGAAGACTCTTGAGAGTCCTTTGGACTGCAAGGGAATCCAATGAGTCCATCCTAAAGGAAATCAGTCCTGAATATTCACTGGAAGGACTGAGGCTAAAGCTAAAACTCCAAGACTCTGGCCATTTCATGCGAAGAACTTACTCACTGGAAAAGACCCTGATGCTGGGAAAGATTTTAGGTAGGAGGAGAAAGGGACAACAGAGAATGAGATGGTTGGATGGCATCACCGACTCGATGGACATGAGTTTGAGTAAGCTCCGGGAGTTGGTCATGGACAGGGAATCCTGGCGTGCTGCAGTCCATGGGGTCACAAACAGTTGACCATGACTGAGTAACTGAACTGAACTTCCATTCGCATATTAAATCCAGGTTTATCCATGTTTTTACATCTATTATTTCTTTTTATCCTTATAATAACCCTATAATGTAGGCTGGACATTTTTATCTCACTAACCATTAACTCACTTGTTATACATGAGCAAACTGTAACTGCAAACAGGTTCAATGCCTAATCAAAGGTAGTGTGGCCTGAAATGTGATGAAGATTTACATGTGGTTTTTCTCATATCTAATGCAGTCCTCTTTCCACTACAACAGACTAGCTCCTCATGAATGAGTGTTAGTTTTCTTGAGGGGAATTAATAGATTGCAGTATGAGGAGATTACAACTTGTTCTTCCCACCAGAAAGGAACTTCAAGCTCATTCTCTAATAATGATGCATGACAGCTGATGAAGATCATCCCATTCCACACTATCCACTTTTTTGATAATTAATCTGGACCTGTTTCTTTAAACCATTACTGATCACAATGGTTCACTTTTCAAAATGAATGTAACAGTGAATTTGATAATTGTAAACTTTCCTAAGAAACTCCTCCAAAAGAATACAGATCTTCTGCAATCGAGATATGACATTATATTAACTGAATGAAAAGTTTAAAATTATTAACATTTGTTGGTACAGTATTATTCTTATTTGGGGAGAAGCTCTTCTAATCGTTCCTAATATGAATTTCCACCATGGACTACTTAACTGAACTAACCAAACTTAGAAATATCTTTGCATAATGAATAATTGGAAACCTATTTTGAATGATCAATTTTAAAAGACTGGCCCAGCTGCAAGATTATTAAAAACGAACAATCACAGGTAGACAAAAATGTTTCTCCTAATATTTAATGCACATCGTCCAAATATTTTATTCATATATATGGTTTTGTGTGTACATTCAGACATACAACTAAAGTGTTCATATACTTAAATGACAATCCTCTCCTGGAATGCAATCCCCTCCTGAGATTAAGAAAAGGGATAGGAATAAAATATGTAAAATTCTTTTAATTTTTTTTTATGTGGCAAAACTATAGAACAGTCTGACTTTCCAATCTTGATTGAGATATCAAAGAAATTTTGGGAGAAGTTAATATAATCTTTCTGAAAAGTTCAGTAAATTAGAACTGTACCCTACAAGTTTTGTGTATAAATGAATTTGTTGAATAATTTGAATATAAATGTATATCCTATTTTTTGTATTAATAGACAGCAAAATGAAAGTAATACCTTTATGTAAACATCAAGTTTTGTCTCTATGAGATGGTTATGATATGAAACTTGTGTTATTACAAAAATGCTATTACTTTAAAATAGCTTTTTTTTAACTCAAGTTCACTGTATATTTAACAAATTTAATTAAGAAAATCTCCAATGCTTCTATAAAATACCATCCAGCCTTAAAAATCAAATCATATGAGCCCTTTTCTTCCCTCCTATGAACAATAAATTAGGAATAGAACAACTAAATGAGACCACAATAGAGAATTAACCATTGGATAAACAAATAAACATTTACTATTTGATACAATGTAAAGTGCACAAGAAAGTTTCTGATAATAAATAAGCAAGTACACGACTAAATGCTAAGGCCCTGTGCTAGGTGTAGTCGGGACTTTGATAATAACAGAAAGTAAAGACACTGTCCTCAAGGTGCTTATGCTGATTTGAGTGTTCTACAAAACTCTAAAAGTGAAAGTGTTAGTCGACCACTTGTGCCTGACTTTTTGAGATCCAATGGACTGTAGCCTACCAGACTCCTTTGTCCAAGGAATTCTCCAGAAAAGAATACTGTAATGGGTAGCAATTCCCTTCTCCTGGGGATCTTACCAACGCAGTGATCAAACCCAAGTCTCCTGCATTACAGGCAGATTCTTTACCATCTGAGTCAACACGCAATACCAAAAGTGAAGTTCAAAGAAATTCTCAGACAGAGTTTTGGGTGACGCTTTTGAAAGGCTGTCACACTGAGCTGTTCTCAAATGGCAATGTTTCACTGACAAGAAGCAAGGGAGGGCATTCCTGAGACTGAATAACTGAAGCCAGCATTTCTCAACTAAGTTCCATGAACACTATTTTGCAGGAGATGTTAATAGGTGTTCTAACATAAAGGGTTCCTTGGCTAAAGAATTTGGGAAACTGTAGGAAAAAGAGACAGACTTCTTCAATGTAAGCCATCTCAGACCCTTAAATATGCTAATGAGAATATTCAGTCTCGAAGAAGAAACATTTCAAGTGTACCAAATTTACTGGACTATGGAATGCTTTCCTCCTGCAAAACCTATTAGCATTTCTGTAACTAATGCTGGGAAATGCTGGCAGAAGGAAATGTGTGGAGAGGGTAAATTCTAAATATGAAGGGAGGAGAAGAGGTAACTTAGCTGCAAGAAATGATGGAGTTAACGGAACAAAGATGAGGCTGCAAAGGGGAGATAACAGGGAGTCAAGGATAGAAGAGCTTCAAATTTCTAGTAAGGAGATTTTTTTTTCTTTAATCCTGAATGCAACAGGCAACCATTGAACATGTGAAAGCCTGGAGTGACAATAATTAGAGAAGTGTTTTAAGAAGATTAAAGACCATAGGCAGGGCAGAAAGTTAGGAAATACTGTAATATTCCAGGAAGGACAGAATGAAGAGCAGCCCTCAGGAGTTCTGGGTTTTGATGCAAAGGAAAAAAAAGAGAGAAAGAACTGACATAAAACCGTGACCAGCTTAATTTGTCTGGAGGCAAATCAAAGGCCAAGACAACTCTGGTTTCACAATCAAAAAAACTGGTGGTAAATTTTAAATAAGTAAGAATGGAGACCAAGCCGGTTTGAGGAAAGAGAAGTGAAGTGAAATCTGTTAGTCGTGTCTGACTCTTTGAGACCCCATGGATGGGACCACAAATAATGGGATGGATTTCAACATGCAACAGGACCTATCTATGGGTAATGCGGAGTACACTGGTGACTTCTGAAGTCAGTTTAAAATAGACTGACAGAAACAGAGCTGGTCAATCAACAAACATCAACTATGCTTAAAACTAATTTTATATTTCTTGATATTCATTTAAAAACTATGTTGTGCTGAAATTACTTAATCAGCTCTACAATTTAGACACCATAGTTAAGATTTTAAGTGTATATGGGGGCTTTTCTCATAGGGAATATAGGGGGAAATATAAAGTTTATAGATTTTGAAATTATGGTAGTCAAGATTTAAAGAGATCTCAAAAAGCTTTGGGCATAATTAAAATTAATGAACATTTCCACATTCCTTTTGAAAGAAAATAGTAAGCATTCAACTTTTCAAATCATTATGAAAATTTCATCTCAAAAAGAGTCTTGCTTGTGTAATATATTCCGTTAAAAATATTCAGGGCAACTTATGCAATGAATGCCTTATTTTTATCCAAACATTAAAATGATTTATTGTCCTAGAAACTAAAATCTGTAGTTATTTCACTTAAAATGGGAAACTGCCAAAAAGTCTGCTTCTGGTTACATTTTTCCTCCCATCGAACAAGATAATTTTCTACCATCGAACTCACTGTGACATGACACCAAATCTGTATCTTGTCTCATTACCTGGGTTCGAAGTTGCTGGATTTCTTTTTCAAGTTCTTTGATTTTTTCTTCTCTTTTTTGAAGCTCAGCTTGAGCTTCCTGTCGAGCTGTGAATTCTTCATCGAACTGCAATGATCATCACCATAAATGCACACTTAGTAATGCAGTTTTGAGAAAACTTTCAACAACATTATGTATTAAATAAGTGGAGTGGCATTTGCTTCTTAAATTTCCTAGGTCACTCAGAAAATCAGAGCTCTTGATTATTTTTATGGCAATTAAGCACCTCTGTGGGGATAGGGTGCTAGTAGAGGAGAAATATGTCCCCAACACAACGTAAATAAACCCATTTTAACTTCTGAAAAAAAATAAAACAAAACTTTAAATGCTGGACTAAGAAGGCTCTCTTCATATATAGCAGACATTTTTGTTGTTTTGTTACTGAATGTTAAGTTTTAGAATTGTATGTTTTTTTTTTTTTTGTTCCATCCTATACTTTTAAGTGTATTTAATTCAAAAATGAAACCTAAAAATTAGGCATCAAGCAGTCCAACTCCTTAAAAATATGTTTAATCCTGAAAAGAGATAGCACTTCTAGAATGCTCACATGCATGTATATTAATACAAAATAGGCTATTTGCATTACAGTCTTAATTGTAGTAAAATAAATTCAAAAAGTGATTCCCCACAAAATCTGACAGTAGAATGATATACGCCCTAACAGCATTGTCATTCAGACGGTTAGCCAAAACACTTGCATAGAATGTTACAATAGGGCAAATGAGAGGTTCAGATACAGAGCGGTAAACCAAAGGGACCATCAGATGGTGACTATCCGCTTACTGCAGGCTGCGCAGCCCTTAACTAGGTCAGATCTCTGACCCTAATAAGCCTACGTACTATAAGTGAATAGCACTCATATCCAGCTATAGAACGCCTGCCTTTTATTGCACTGTCACCATCATTTCAAGTCATTTAGAAGTCGATACATTACTAATATGTTATTTATGTTTTTAAAAATGATATATCTTACTACTGAGAACTCTCTTTAGAGTTTGTGGAACAATTAAAAAAGTGTGCCCACTATTGATAAATATTCCTCCTCATAGTAGATTTGACCTTTGGAAATTACAAAATGCTATTCAGATCCAGTCTGAAGAAACAGCAAATTGGATAATAGTATTTGGGTCAAACCTGCCTAACTACTTACTTCTTTTATTCATCTCTATTTGAATCCCAGGAAAATGTCCCACAGAGGTTGGTCCAAATGATTTCTAATCTCTTTACATTTCAAACCTATCCCAGATCCTTCAGTGTCAGCAAATGACCTTATTTCCTAGGTCACTGAGAAGATGGAGCTTTTCCAACTGCATTAGTCTCCCTGTTAAGATTGATCTGAATCTATACTACCAGACTCCTTGCCAGACTTATCTGTGTGCTTCTCAACCATGTTGTCCACACAAGCACACTGCATACAATTTTGCTCTACAAATGATTTATTAGTACACTTAAGGAGAGGCACACAATGTTTCTGCTTATAAGTTAAAATGATCTTTATCTGTAAACCCATTGAGTAGGAATAGGAGAAGCCTGAGCTATGTGAGCTGGAAGACTTCTTGCTGCTGCTGCTGTTGCTAAGTCGCTTCAGTCGTGCCTGACTCTGTGTGACCCCATAGACGGCAGCCCACCAGGCTCCACCGTCCCTGGGATTCTCCAGGCAAGAACACTGGAGTGGGTTGCCATTTCCTTTTCCAATGCATGAAAGTGAAAAGTGAAAGTGAAGTCACTCAGTCGTGTCCAACTCTCAGCGACCCCATGGACTGCAGCCTACCAGGCTCCTCCATCCATGGGATTTTCCAAGAAAGAGTACTGGAGTGGGTTGCCATTGCCTTCTCCGTGGAAGACTTCTTATGAGTCCACTAACCTTATTTGCTCCTTTTAATGATGAAGCAAACAAGATCCAAGGATAGTAAATGGCTTAGTTAAAGTCACAGCTAATTAGCGAAAATGCTGAAATCAGATCTTATAACTACTGCTTCTCATTCTAGCTGTTCCCCCCGCCTTTTTTTAATATTTTGTACTGCCTCTTCAAATCACCCTGAACAAGAGAAGGCATGCAGACAAGAACTGGGAAACCATACAAGTTTTCATTCCAAATTTTGGTGAGGAGAATGAAGCATCAAACACTGAAATGTCTTTATTATTTCAGGACTCCTTTTCCAATAATAGATGCTTACAGAAATTTTTACCAGATAGATCATCACAACTTGCTCCAGTCTTGTGGTATCTAATCATAGTGCCAGAGATAAATTAAAGAGCTCCTAAGATTTTCAAAGGGAATTTTAAATGTGCAACTTAAAACAAGAACATTAAGAAATATAAAGGTATACTAATCAAAAAGTGTGCATTTTATTTCACTAATATAAATGACAGCTTCACACAAACATTTTATGTCCATTTTATGGGCAACATTTTATGCCCACACTCTTAAAATCCATTCTAGTAACTAAAAAAGCAAAGTCATTTCCTCAGATGCCCTGAAGTAATTTCACTAATACTCTACAGTTTCTACAGTAATAGCAAAAGCGATTATCTAATCTCCAAGGTAAGTTATAACTTTTAAGAGTCAGCAATATGTAAGCACTTTATCTTGCCGTCATAAGGCTAAGAACTGGAGAGCTTTTAGACTTGGGCTTCAAGCCTTTTCCTGCCATCAGGAGGAGAGAAATACTATATTAATGCTTTGTAGGGTCTAGAACCATAAAATGCAACTTTTGGTAGAACCTTATAAAATTGTAGCTAAGTTTTCAGGAAACAAGGGATATCTGAGATTTAAATTAAATTCAGATATTCATAATGCTGACATTCACCTAAGGCATTACACAAAGAGGAACCTCAAATGCCACCAAGCCTACATACATGAAGTAGCAGCAGCATTTCATAAATGATAATTATAAAATTCACAGATAAGTCTAAGCAGAAAGAGATAGAGAGAAAGAAAATACCACATCATTTTGTTGCTACCAATAGCACTGACTTAAAGAACATGACAGATAAGATTAGCTAAACACCTTGCAGTTCTCCAAGAAACTATTGTTAAGTGAGACCCGCAGGAAAGCAATGGCAAAATGTGTTTTTGGTTGACTATTTCTAACTATATGCTTCTAGAAACCTAATTTTATTTCATGTATCACTTTACTAGGATATGATTCGTGTATTTCTTCCTTCTGGATTAAAGGTGATGAGCAGGGAATGGTAGCAACATTATCTTAACAGGAAAGAAATCAGTATTCTGTGGTTGTGTCTGACTTTAAAAACATGAAGGACCATGTAACTGAAATAACATGTATAAGGCCTCGCAGAAGGAAACAAGGTGGAATACATATTGTGATTAACGTATACATTTAATAATTAAGGCCAATATTTTATAAGCCTTACCTTCTTTGAAAATTCTGCTGCTTTTTGTTCACTTTCTTCAACTTTTGCCTTATTCACACAAGAATCTATAAAGATTGACCAAAAATGATTAGAAATTATTTAACTGGACCACTAGGCAAATGACGGCTGCCAGCCTATAATTCTACTACGGAGACTATCATTATTATGTCAACTGATGGTAGAGGGCAACTGACTTACACTACACATAAAACATAAACTACCAGATGTTCTCTCTTTTGTATACTACCTGAACTCAATGGTAGTATTGTTGAGGCACAAAACCAAGCATCCAAGAATATATTAGACACAATCATCATCATTTAAATGTATTCCATTATTTACCAACTTTATCTATCACAGAACTCATTACAAATATTTTGTAGCTTACTGTGGGTAGAGAAGTGCCAAAGAACTCTGGTTAAGATTACTAAGGCTCAAAATGACTCCAAACAAGACTAGAAGCGGAGGTACAACATACAAAGATTTCACTTGAACAACTTTGAATCAGGGGCAGAATACATTATGTAAATAAGAAAACAAACATCAAACTTCTCAGGTCTAATCAAACAACTCCAGAATGTAAATAATTGAAGAATCCTCTTCGGGAAGCATTCTCACTATTATATATTAGTCTATTATATATACCAATACCCAACCATGTTATACCTATTTATTTACCTAAAAGAAATGAAAGCGTATGTCGATACCCAGACTTATATGTGAATGTTCATAGCAACTTTATTTATAATAGCCAAAACCTACAAAGAAAGCAAATGTCCACTAACAATAAATGTATAAACAGATTGTGGTATATCCATATACTGAAATAGCATTCAGTTACAAAATCAAATGATACATGGAATACCACAACACAAATGAATCTCAAATTAATTATGCTGAATGAAAAAAAGCCAAAACAGACAGCACATGCTATATGCTTCCTTTTACATAAAATTTTAGAAAGTGAAACTGTCTATACTGAAAGAAGACAGATCAGTGATTATCTCAAGATGTGGAGAGGTGGGGAGGCATGGGAAGAAAGACTACAAATGGGAACACAGAAATTCTAGGGGTGATAGAGGTGCTTATAATCTTAACTGTGATGATTTTAAATGTACACACAAGCATCACAATTTATCAAATTTTACACTTGAAATATAAGCTTTTTTCATATGTCAAGAATACCATTAATAAAATTTGTTCTTCTTTGTAAATAAACAATGTGTGGCTGGAGCAAGGCAACCAAAGAACAAACTGAGAAATGGTTAGATCAAAGAGGGGTCAGATCTGTGTTGTCCCCGCAATGATTGGTAATGAGTTTGATTAAAATTTCAATGGGAAGACATTGAAGAAATTTAGGCCAGGATATGATCTGATTTATAAAAAAAAAAAAAAAAAAAATACTAGACTTACAGACCTGTGAAATCAGAAGAGACTCTATCCTCCTCAAGTTCAGGTGAGCTTAGAATAGAGATCCATAGATTTCCTAGAAGTTCTTGAAGCACCTGTTAATTTGTGTGTGTGTGTGTGTGTGTGTTCTAATGAAAGTTTCACAGCCTTTATTAGATACTCAAGACCTCTGAACATAAAATATTAAGAGCTACACATATACTTGAGTAATCTGAATTTAGCCTGAGGTAACTGAAGCCTAGAAAAGTTGTATGAGGTCATAATGGGTTTTTAATACTGACTATGTTCTCTCAAGTTACCCTTCATGTTTTCTCACCTCACTGCTCTTGATAAAGGGGGCACATTCCTAAGTACCTGGCACACAGTATACAAAACAAATATCTACTTTGGCTAACAAAATCAACATTTAATGTGTATGTGCCAACTATGGTCCGCAATAGATAAGCCAATTCAAACATTTGGAAATAGTTCCTTATAACTCTCTCAACAAATATGAAATAAACCACTGAGTTTATTAAGCTCAGGGGAAAAGATGCCATGATGCCAGCATTCACATTAATTGTAGGTGCAAGGTACACTGGCACAAGCTTTCTGAAAAGCATTTAGCCTTTCAAAGTTCATACCCTCACTTAAAGGAATGAATCCTAAGGAAATATTGAGAAGAAGCCAAATATTTATGTTAAGAATGTTCACAGCCAATTCATTTATAATTCTAAATACCTGAAAACAATCTGTATCTATAATAAGGACTAGTCAAGACAATTATGATATTCTACTAAATGGAATATTATATTGACATACAAAGTCAGATTTTGAAAGGTTAATACTGAAACATTCTAATAATATAATGCTCCATGAAAAATTATCATATAGAACAGAAATGGATGGAGGGAGAAAGAGCAAGAGCTAGACAGAGATGGAGATGAAGATGGAGATAAGATGTACTGAGCTGAAAAGTAATGCTGAAATGTACTGAGCTTGAAAAGTATGATTGGTGGTTTATTTTATCAATTACATAAGTCTCTAGACTGCCTCTAATAAGTGAGCATGAGTTTTATAATCAAGATAAGAATTATACATGATAAATAATAAGGAATTCATCTGAATATTATTATCTGTGAGTCTTCCTGTGGTATGGAGTGAAGGATAGCATACAATGAGCATTCCACAGCTGTTGTTTTCTATCTTTAAAGACAAATGAGTTCATGCTTGAATCTCAGCAATAGTGATTTTGATTAGGTATAAATAAAACAGCTTAACTATAAAGTCATATGGTATAGTATATTTCATAAGAGAGGCTGCCCATTGTCCTTCAGTGATTATTCCAGAAACGGTAGCTGATTACCATCTCAGATGATATAAGGTCATTTCCTCAGCAATCCAAGTAGATGAACATAATCATCTCAAACTCTTTCCCAGATCTAAGGTCTATGAAAATATAAACTGATCTACTTTCATAGAATTAAAATGAATACATGTATACATATGGCTGAGTCTCTTTGCTATTCGCCCGAAACTATCACAACATTGTTAATTGGCTATATCCCAATACAAAATAAAAAGTGGGGTTTTTTTAAGAAAAAAGGTTTTAAGTTACTAAATTAGCCTGTATTTCTCTTTTCTAGGACATGAACACTAACATGGCATTATTAATTGGACCCTACTGTATACATGATTTACACAGAGCCACAAAGGTATCAGCATAAACTTAACGGATTTGAGTCATGTTTCTAAAAAGCAAGGCACTGACCCCTAATATAATGTCCATTGGTGCAGCACTTATTTTAAACTCAATTCAAGAGTGTTGAAACTTAACAAACAGATTAGGATTTCCAATCACATAGACAGAACTCTCATGATCATCCTAATTATTAGAGCAAATGAGTACCCATGGATACAATGACCTGCCATATTACAAGAGGAAGTTTAGTGAGAGAGCTACACTTGAAAAGTGTCTATTATAACCACAATCAAAAGACATTGAGGATTATGTTACATACCTATCAGATGAGCCAGATCAATGTCTAATCTTTGTCTATACTTGAAATCTGGATCCATTCCACTGCAGTGCAGCACTATCTGTGAAACACACTCCTCAATTATTTTGTAATACTGCGGCCTGCAAAAGAGAGGAAGTGTTCTTGAATACCTTTTCTACCCAGACAGATCTATTTTAAGAAATGATTCTGCATGATAAAGAAAACTAAGTGATTTTCTAAAAGGTTAAAAACTCTTTCTAGCCATTACTCTCTCTCAAGAAAAACATGCCTAAGCTTAAAGGTAGGCTGGACATTACAATGCAAAACCCACTGTGATATAATCAACTGTTAATACCTTGACTTAATACTCTAGCCTGCAGGGATTCATGCTTGTGTTCAAAAATACATATCAACCTTCTCTACTTACTTAAGCTATTATTTCTAAAGTTAATCAAAACAAATGACTTTTTTTAGTCCTACATCTACCAGAAAAGAAATGGTTCTAGGCCTCTCCAAGTTCTCTATTTCAATAAGGGATGAGTATCTTGGCATTACATGGCAAACGATGTCTTGTATTTACTGGCACATTGTTACTCAAGATAGCTAAAACAGCTCTTACAAAACTGGACTGGGCTCCTTATGTTACAGACTATACCAAAGATCTATTTATACACATATTTTAAAAGATTTATTTTATAGAAGCATACACAGTAAATATGCATGGCTACAGCTTTAATTTTTTCAAAGTGTCAAAGATTCTAAAACATTTTCTAATTCTGTAATCTATCAAGGTAATTATGGCCTTAAAAATGACCACTTACATACTTCAAAAAATTTTTAAAACTACATTTTACATTAAAATTTGGGAAAATTTTAGCATTTATCAGCAGCTAATAAATTCAGAGAAAAATCAGAAGGAAATATCACCATGGACAAATTGTAACATAAACATCCTTAACATTAGAGTACTGATAACTAGTCCAACTACTAAAAGTTTGCAAACAAATCCAAACATATTCTAATTGCACTGATGTCTTTTGTCATAGGGTTGGTCTCAAGGATAAGAATAAACAGTAATATATATTACACATCTGAGGCTTTTTGAAGTCATCAAAAGATCTATGGTAAATAATATCAGACTGTAATCAATCAGGTCAAAGACTCTCTTGATAAACAAGGAAAACACAATCATTCTCTTTAAGTCAAAGTATCCATCAGTAGAATAAAAGTACTAGTGACTCATCTTCCTCACATGGATGTTCTCAGGATGAAAAAAATATCATATTAGAACAATTTCTCATTCATTCAAAGTTACTGAGAAATGGACACAAATTATTTCCCCAGGTAACTGTGTACCCATGGGCACTGTACCCCTTTACTTACCACCACTTATTTGAGAAAACAACAATCATTTTATGTTGAATTACTATCTTTCCTGCTTAAAAAAAGACTAGCATATACGATTTTAAACATTTTTCTAGTCTCTGTAACATCATGAGGCCCATCAGTTACTGCACTGGTCTGAACTATAACAGAACTCTAATCATACTCTATCGGCTTTAGATCTGACATTTGGGTTGACGGTACCTGACCCCACGGTACGTTCCCTTGCCCTTTAATGAAGCAAGGTTTGAGAAATCAGAGAGATGAAGTTTGCTAGAATTTCACACATATCAGAGCATAAAGAACAACTATAAGTCTCTTGAACAGTTAAATGTAAGATCATGAGATCATGGTCACCAGTTTATGGATAATTTCAGTCACTCAGAAATCTTTCTCTGGTTTTCAGATATATTTCCAGAACTGGACTCTGAAATTTATGACTTCATATGGATTACTATTATATTCATTTATTTAGAAGAATTACATTATTGTGTATAAAGCTAAAATATTAATATTACTATTTTCTTAGATAAGTTCATATCTATTACTAGATAAATACTATACAAGAGGAATAACAATAATCTTACTTATCAAATGTACAAGAACTTAAAAATTCTACCATAGACTCTTTGAAGGTTACTCTATGCTACAAAAATTTTCATTACAGGGTCAGTAAAATCTGTTGGGTTTATTGCTACTCAAATAGCATACATCATTTTCATAAGCAGATTCTTCCAGCCCAATGAAAAATTAATTAACATCTTTTTTTAAAATGTTATCTAAAGTCATCAAATTCTTATACTCTACGTATGTATATGCATATACTGTCTAGTTCTTACTACATTGCTAATTTTCCTTTAATATCTAATTCAAATTACACAAATTGTACTTTAAGAACAGCCTCTTACCTGATATAATAGTCATTTCTGATGAGCAAAAAATGTTGTAGAATGGATAATAAATAATTTTCAGCAGCAGTGTCCTTCAACATATTATACAGAAGATGGTATACTTCATTCATATCAGTGGAAAGTGAGTGAAGGAATAAAATGATTGCTGATTTACTTTCATTCATAACAAACGCAGCTTCATTTTTTAAAACATTAAGAGATCATTTTGTTACCATTACTGTTTCTAAACTTTCAAATCTATGATCCAGGATTTAAACATCTGCATAAAGAAATTTAATCTATGGATCACTTCAACTTTTTAACCTGAAAAACAGACTTAAACAGACAAACATTTAGCCATTAAAGACTTAAATGATCAGTTATTCATTCCATTTTGAATTACAGCTTACAGTTGGTACCACTGGAATAGCAAATGCCATTAATGAAAATGATTTTTTCCTAACCTTCCTGTTTATGATGGAGCACCTATATTATTCATACAAGACACTACTCCTCCTTTTTCACTGCCACACAAGATAGTAACGCGAAGGAGCACTGTGTGGACTGTTAACAGTTCATAAAAATCAGTTTTATACAGATGAACCATTACATATGAAATCATTACAATTTGCATTCATTTATATTTCATTTTTGATAAAAGGAAGTAAAAGACAAATATGACACCACCTTTATAATGGCAGAAAGTGAAGAGGAACTAAAAAGCCTCTTGATGAAAGTGAAAGAGGAGAGTGAAAATGTTGACTTAAAGCTCAGCATTCAGAAAACTACGATCATGGCATCTGGTCCCATCACTTCATGGGAAATAGATGGGGAAACAGTGGAAACAGTGTCAGACTTTATTTGGGGGGGCTCCAAAATCACTGCAGATGGTGATTGCAGCCATGAAATGGCTTACTCCTTGGAAGAAAAGTTATGACCGACCTAGATAGCATATTGAAAAGCAGAGACATTACTTTGCCAACAAAGGTCCATCTAGTCAAGGCTATGGATTTTCCTGTGGTCATGTATGGATGTGAGAGTTGGACTGTGAAGAAAGCTGAGCGCAAAAGAATTGATGTTTTTGAACTGTGGTGTTGGAGAAGATTCTTGAGAGTCCCTTAGACTGCAAGGAGATCCAACCAGTCCATTCTAAAGGAGATCAGTCCTGGGATTTCTTTGGAAGGAGTGATGCTAAAGCTGAAACTCCAGTACTCTGGCCACCTCATGTGAAGAGTTGACTCACTGGAAAAGACTCTGATGCTGGGAGGGATTGGATGCAGGAGGAGAAGGGGACGACAGAGGATGAGATGGCTGGATGGCATCACTGACTCGATGGACGTGAGTCTGAGTGAATTCCAGGAGTTGGTGATAGACAGGGAGGCCTGGCGTGCTGCGATTCATGGGGTCGCAAAGAGTCGGACATGACTAAGCGACTGAACCGAACTGAACTGAAAGACAAAGAAACGTGAAATATTTTTCTTACGATGTAAAGAGTGGTGGAAGTTTAAATGCTTTTATTAAACTAGAAAACAGATTTCAAATATGGATTCACTTTTATAAGAAAAGCAAGGACCTAGAAAATCGATGTAAAATAAAAGTAGAAGAGGAGATGTAATCCAGTATCTTAAACATAATATGAACTGTCAAAGTTTTCTCTGAAGTAGAATTAAGTATATGATGGATTACTTCTTACACCTCATGTAAGAGTCTTGTGCTAAAGTCTCATAAGGTCCTTTCAATGGCTATGGAATAGATCCAGAAACAGATTTATGGTGAAGGAAAATTTATACAAAGCAAGATAGTTATTGATATAAAACACCTTTAATATTACAGAACCTGCTGTAAACTAGAGTCACTGAGAAAGTTAAGAAATAACTGGAAATTATCTCTGGTAATAACAAAATTGTTATTCACTGCACTTATCCAGTACTCAAGTGTAAGACACTTTGATAGGAACGTTGGAGGAAAAAGTTGAAATACGTCTGCCCTCCATTTCATAGGGGCATAGAAGTGTACCTAAATAAGATAGATACAGGCAAAGTACTAAGGGTGAAGACGATGACTGAAGAGGCCATTATCGAGGGAAAGTGCAGCTCAGGGGGCCTTTCGGTTCTGCTGTATTTTCCCATTTCCCCAGAACCCATAGGTAAGAAATTGAGTGTATGTGAAACAAATGACCAGCAATGCTATGACAATCATCTTTTATATCTAAAATCATTTTGTATAAAAATATTGCCACAGAACGGTTATATGCTTGTTGCATTTGACTCAAATGTTTCCACTCTAGCAGTTTTGTTCTAGTCAGACCCTATCACATTTGAACTGTTTTTCCCCACTAAGGAACCAAAATATTTAGAATGAGAAAAGGACATTTATTTGAACTGAATGATATCTCTAAATCACTGGAATACCATTTTATAAACTGAAAATGTGTATTACCTATAGTCACATATGAACTCACTGAACTTTTCCCCAAAAATCCTTATCCGTAAGGAATATTACCTTAGGCTCTTGTCTATTCAAGACCATTGAACAGAGAATACCTATCATGCTGCAAGCCACTGTGTGTATTTCAGTATACTCTGTGTAAATCATCAGGAGAGTCTGACAATTCAACAAGAATCTCAAGAACAGCATCATAGTGAGGTTCTAATATAAATAAATGTATATAAATTGGGCTGGCAGACAAGAATTCTAATAATGGTTCACAAAATCACCCACAAATTCCTTTTTCACAGTACATGCAAAATGATTTTTCTGGTTTGTCAAAAGGATATTCCATTTCTGTGCGAATGTCATTGAGACGGTGTGATAATTCAGTTAGGTCGTCCTCTTTGTTCTCATCAAATACTTTCAACTGAATATCAAGCTCATCATTCTCTTTTTCTTTCAAATCCTAATATACAAACAGAAAACTTAACAGCTGAATAACAGTTTGACAACACCATATTTTGGAAATAAAGCCCTGATACTATTATTTATTTGCATATGCAGAAGCAATTTCAAATATTGACCCAGGCACTTGGTTTCCTGTAAGAAAGTAAATGTACTCTGTTTTTCTATTTTAAAATGTAAAAAAAAAAACCTCATTACATTTATTGAATTTTCTTTTCATATCCCAGATTTTGACGATTCACATTAAAAAATTAACGATCACTTTTACAATGGAAAAAACTAATTGCTAACAACCCAAATTAAATGCTGTCGTTTTGACTAAACACACTAATCAAAGATTGCAAAAGAACTCATGCAGCTAGAACATTCACATATGCCTCTGGCAAAAAATGCAAATATAGATCAATTGTATTAATGAAGAACAAATGCAAGGATATATTCAAGCACAACAGTTCCAAGTATGACGTGAAAAGTTGTATAAACAAATTTATTTTAAATGATATTTTGTGATTGTAAAGCAAAAAGGCATCAGGATTTTTTAATCAAGATGCACAACTAGCCTCCTCCCCCACCTATTATTTTTGCTCAGCTGAATCACAAAATACCAACTTGGGCATCAACGACTTGTTTTTGTAATACATTATAAGCACATGTGTTACAAACCCCTGATAATTTTCAAAATCATAGTATAAACAAAATCTTTAGAAGCATGCCATGCTAGAGATTGTTGGGCTTAATATATATCACCTGGAACATCTTTTAATATGTATCCTTTAAGTTGCTGCTTTCAAAACCCAAATTGATAACCACAACTGTAGATACTCAAGTGTGTTACAGAGAGACTAGGATGTTCAGAGCTGAGCTTGAACTCTAAAAGGAAATGCAAGCACGTGTACTTCAAATTCGGTCGATAAAACAAACTCAGATGCATTTTTTTTTTCTGTTTTTATTCACTAAGGACAATTATAAATGAAGATATAATGGCTATTACTGAAACCAAACACAAACTTATACAATTTCTAGGTGACTTCTTCCTAACATTCACATACATAAGAATTTACTGAAAATTTACCTACAAAGCATATGAAAGTATTAATATGTTTTAATATAAAATACACAACAAATACATGCATTTAAGTTTAGTTTCCTCTTTAGTAATAATTTGTTTTAGGTCTAATTTTTCACTTTGAAGGGGAATGATGAAATTTATTGGAATGTAAAGTTACCTAACATTGATGAGTTACATTATCAAGTGATTTCTGAACTCGATTCAGAAAAGAGCAGAAGCTAGACACATCCAATGAAGAAAAAAACATTTTTATAATACAGAATTTTTCCTTATTCTTATGTTATAATATATTCTTTCTTAGATGTTCACTATCAAAGTTTAACACATTCAAATATGTTTGAATAGGAAAAACAAGTTATATACTGTCATTTAATAAGCCTCAGAAATTTACAAAAACATGGAATCAACCTGTATGATCTAAATACTTTCAGTAAAAATAACTGGTTACATGTTTATTTCCATTTTTAATTAGGATAATATATTATTTATATAGTATATATAATATGTGAATATATATAGCACAATATAAAATATATATACATAAATGAAATATCTCATAAATATTGTTTGTTAACAATGTACCATTAAAACACATGCATATCTACATACACATACATATATAAAAATCTTCCTTTCAAATGTCAAATCTTGAAAGGTATATTCAAAAATTATTGATTAAATATTTATTTAATGAATTAATAAATTTTTTTATACAGCACAAATGTGACAGATACCTCATTGGAATATTGGAAATGCATCACTGAAGTTTTATATTTTAAATGAAGAATGACATAAAATTACTGAATTACACGGTTAATTATGTGAAATACTGTAAATATGTTTCAGATATTTTTTTGAACAGATTTGCTGTACAGATACAGAACATTATCAGCAGTTCCTCTAAAATAGATAGTTACGTCTCTATAATATGGTGTACTTCAAAGGAAATCAAAGTCCATTACCAGTATATGACTGATTACCAGTCAAGCAATCAAAATTGAGTCTTCAAAGGAATAACAAAGGGTTTGTTGGTCTTCTAAAAGAGGTTAAGAATGACGGCTGCCTACAAACACAATTTCTTACTGTCTTGTTCCTTCACATACTGGATTTATCTAGTATTTTCTTAATTCATTTAACTAAATAAAATGGTAGATGGAGAAAACTTCACAAGAAATCAATGTAAGTTAACTACAGAGCAAATACTATTTTAAAAATCACTATGTAATGTTTAACAACTCATTTATCCCAAATTACTAAAACAAATTTATGAAAAGTGAATTTTCCACGTAAGTGAAATATAAATTCTTTAAACACCATAATGTATCTATAGAGACAGGGCAAATTTTGAAAATAAATTTCTAACACAATGTAATTAAAATAATTGTCAATGTCTTGATTCTAACGACTATATGAAACAACATACTATTCTACTACAATGATGGTCTCTGGGATTACTGAATTATTAAGAACTGTTTTTTCCCTAGCATTTAATGATTTCAGATAGGTATAACTTTTGATCCATGTGCCAACAATTTATATTAGCCCTAGTCACATCTAATCTGCTACTTTGAAGATGATATATTCTAGAAAATTAGAAAGTTCTTCCTGTTACACAGTATAAAATAAGAGTAAACAGAATAAAAATAAGGATATTAAAGACTCATCTTTGAATATATTATTAGGTTTCCATGCATGTGTAAAAGCTGTTTAAGGGTATTATAAATTCTACTGGTTGAAATGTAAATATTTAGTACATTAGATAGATAATAGTTGACATGCTAGGGACATCTAGTATAAATTACAGCATGCCCATTCTGAGTTTTCCTCCAAATTTTGATAATGAAACTACAAGGACAACATAAAAATGGGTCTATCTGCCTAGATTCTGATTCTCATATTGTGTACCAGAAATAACTGGGAAGGATTATTTTTTCCAAACAAATATCACTGCCCCACCTCTAGTAAGATTGTGATAGGCTCTTTAGGGGGACAATCTGCCTGCAATGCAGGAGACCCTGGTTTGATTCCTGGGTCAGGAAGATCCCCTGAAGAAGGGATAGGCTACCCATTTCAGTATTCTTGGGTTTCCCTGGTAACTCAGATGGTAAAGAATCTGCCTGCAATGCAGGAGATCTGGGTTCAAACACTGGATTGGGAAGATCCCCTGGATGAGGGCATGGCAACCCACTCCAGTATTCTTGCCTGGAGTATTCCCATGGACAGAGGAGCCTGGCAGGCTACAGTCCATGGGGTCAAAAAGAGTCAGATACGACTGAGCAACTAAGCACAGCACAACTCAATTTCTTGAGAATCAGAAAATTACTTAGCCATATTTCACTGTATTGTCATAGAAAGAAAAAAAAAAAAAAAAAAAAAAAACATTGAGAATCCTTGCAGGCTCTATTCCAAAATTTGAGTAGGCAGAAACAGATCACTTCTCACTTTCCTCTTGCTGAGGAATCATTGAGACCTAAGAATTAGGGCATACTGAAGAGATAATGGTAGTTAAAGAAAACTCTAACTGGAAGCATGTTTAGAAGTACAGGGTACCTACCACAATATACAGCAGCTATAGGGCCAATAGGAAAGTGCAGCTAAGAAACACTGATGCAAAACCTTAGCTGTCAATGTAACCAAATGAAAAATACCATGAGACCAGTGAATAGCAGAGATGAGCACATCCTGACAAAAGTGCAAAACATAAGCACAAGAGCTATTATGTACACTTTCTGAAAAGATAAGGACTTAAATAAATTGAGTCACCATTTTCTTGACCAGTCATTCAGTAGTATAAGGTGGAAAATGAATGTTCAATTATAGACAAAGGGAAATAAAAGCTGGAAGAGTAACAACAACAACAAAGGCAGAAAAATACTACATATTAGTAAATGACTAGAGAATGCTCAGGAGCCCCTGAGGCCAACAAGTGTCCAAAGACATGATTATTCTCCCAGAAACAGAGGAACAATCCCTGGAGGACAAGGATGGAAAGTAGTGAGTAGGCAGCTCAAAAGCACACTAGAATCCAGACTGTAATATTACCTACCTAATTACACACTGTAATATTAGCTACATAAGGCCACAGTCTTTTCATGAGGAGAGATTTGTGAGAAAAGAAGAATAAATCTGTAACATACACTATTAACTAGTGAATGTCGCTAAAGTTAATTACGTGTGGGAAGAAAGTGTTAGTCACTCAGTCGTGTGTGACTCTTTGGGACCTCATGGATTGTAGTCTGCCAGGCTCCTCTGTCCATGGGGATTCTCCAGGCAAGAATACTGAAGTGGGTAGACATTCCCATCTCCAGGGTATCTTCCCAACCCAGGGGATCAAACCCAGGTCTCCTGTTTGGCAAGTGGATTCTTTACCGTCTGAGCCACCAGGGAAGTCCCAAGTTAACCTCATACTGAACCTCTCAGGTCACATATGATTCACTGCAACCAATTCCTTGGTTTTTCAAGTCACGGATGAAAGAACCACTCAAAGTGGAACTGACATAGAAATTTCTGAAACTGTATAGACTCAATCGTATTAAAATATGTCTCAATGGACTTAATTATATATTTTATGATGATGAGTTTTAACTACTTTCAGCTAAGATCATCAGAATACAAGTTACAGATGCATGCTACACACTAATTTCTCACCAGGAAATTTCCCTGATTTTGGTTATTTCTAATACCCTAGGAATACCTTATATACATGCTCATTGACATTTGTTTTGTTTTTTTCTTTACAGGGTCCTTTTATTCCCTCCTGCTACTTTTACTTCTTATTTATCTCACATGGCTTGAGTAGATTAAATAAAGAGACTAGTGAGATTTTGCTTATCTCTTTTAACAATGCCATGGCCTTAAACAAACTCCTTCATCAGTTAACATAATAAAATCATGGCAGCTGCATATCTATTTATAGAATAACTGTGTTGATTTATCCTAGAACAAGCTTATAGTTATTTGAAAAATAACAGCATCATAATTAGAGCCAATAACCACACTCAATTTAAGAAATAAAACTGCTTTTTGTTAGAAAAGTTGCTACAGAATTGGTAGTGAGAATACAATTTTCGTTATGTATCTAGAATATATTAACCAAAATTCAATGCATACTTATGTTGAATATAAAGGAAATCAATCTAAGTTATGAAAGAGGAGAGCAAAAAATTTTTATTGAATATTGAAATGGCAAAAAACAAAATATCAAGTCTTTTATGTTCTCAGTATTCAAAGTCAAAGAAAAGAAGTTCCCTTTTGACTTTAAGGAAACCAAAAAGTCATCACTTCTGGACGTATCATTAGCTGAATTCTGAATCATCAGCTGTATGTTGAGACTAATAATACTGTAATATCCAAAAGCTTGCAAAGCATCTAATGCTTTATAAAAGAAAACCGTAAGGCACATTTACTTACTTGGCTGCAAGTACTTTTGTCTAAAGAGAGAAAAACATTAAAGTTCGTAAGCATTATAAAAGTGCACATTCCACTTACTGGTAACATTGTTTTTAGTCCTGAACGAAGGAATTCATTCCTTAAATGTATTCGAAAATCAAGCTCATAAGGAGATGTGACAAGCGCATTTATAAACTGCATGCAGGCCACCTGCAATTATAAAGTAAACTGTGTTAAAAAAAAAGTTCATTTAATTAAAGAAATACTTAATGCTTTCAGATAACATTTTTTCCATATACTAAAGGCATACAAACATACATTATGAAATGTATTAAGAAAGGCAAATATTTATATAAGTATAATGGCTATGACTTTAGAGTAGAAACAAAGAAATTAACAATAAAGTTTCGATGTCCAGAGCAATTCTAATGAAGGTAAAATGCATGGTCAAGTACTGCTGTATTTTGCTAAACTATATGAAGGAATATGATATTTTCTCTGAAAAACTCAAATTTCCAACAGTGTGGATATAGAGCCCTTTAAAAAGATCATAAAATGTATCTTCCATTTCCAGCTGTCCTCAGCATGTACTTGGTCTCAATTCTATATGATTATAAATACTTTCCTAAAATAAATCAAATAAAGTTTTGAAAGTATGATATTAAAGAGTAGTGATAACTTAGAGCTATTATTACACTGATTTATACTTGCTCCATTCTGTTATTAAATGGATCTACACAAAATATAGACTATTAAAATATATGATTAAGATGAATTAATTTACTACATAAAAAATGAATGCAAGTGAATTAATATCAACTAGAAGGCACAGTGACAGAAACACTCATGTGCATTGCATGATAAAGTAAATATAAGAGCTTGTTTTCAAGTAAACATGATTCCTTACTTAGATTGATGTTAGAAAATGGGTTTTGGTTTTCCTCTGATATTATGCCTCCTTATTAAAAAAAGAGGGGGGAGTTATTTTCTGGTAATGGCAAGCTAGTAGAATATCAACCAAATGCTAATTGTCAGGTATTCCAAAGATTTTCCTCATTTTTTAAAAATGTTCAAGTCTAAGGCAATTGGGTGATAGTTTAACTGAAGAGCTGCACATTGAAACTGATTATTTTTAAAGTACATAATGAGTAGTTAAGAGTGTTCAAAGAGCTGAATGCAAGGGGACCTCTGGAAAATATCAGATTTAGTAAAGATGCTAACTATATATAGAAGGGGACACAAATAAATCAATAGTTAGCATGACAAATACACCAGCAAAAGAAAAATATTTCAAATGTTATTCTGACTTGACCTTATCTAAACCTGTCATTATGATAGTGTTTTTTTCAAGTACAGACAAAATATTAAAAGGTATATTGGTTTTATTTTTATATCTTTATGTTATACAGTTAAGCTGCTTTGGGGTGGATTAGCCTATCCAGCTCACATCCAGGTTCAAAATTCAAAAGTTGTAGGCATTAAAGGGGATGATCAAGGTTGTCTTTAACATTATTAGCTACCTAAAAGATAATTAAAGAATGTAGTCTAATTTCTATGAATGCTCAAATGTCAAGCTAAATCACTGAGACATCTGACTAAATATTTGCTATTGACTTGGCATTACCTTAAAAGTCATATCAGGTAAGTTATTATGATGCTTATGCCTTAATGTGTTACTTAACCTTCCTATTCATAATAAGAAAATGTTTAAGTCTTCAAATAGTTTAAATAGGCTGGAATATAAGTTTGCACAGCATACATGTCCATAGCTATATTATCATTGTATTTGCATGACTGATTCTTGTTACGTTACAACTATGACCTGACCGAACAAGCCAAAGTACATGTCCAATCCAAAATTAATAGAGAGAAAAGTTGCCATCTGCTAGGATTGTTTTTGCCAGAAGAAATTCTAGCTTAATGGCTTGTATTAATATCCTACAAGTAAAGAGAACATTTCCATGAAAAAAAAAACAGTTAATGAGTCTTGGAATTGTACCTTTATACAATAAAAATATTTGGATCAGGAAATAATAAAAACAGTAAAAGTCAAAAAATAATGAATGTAACAACATCTAAATAATTCCACATTTAGTAAAATAAATGTTGCAATGCTATTAAATACTTAACATGCAATGTATAAATATTGAACATATAACTAAATGTGGAAAGTAAAGTTACAGCCATTGACTATAGTATAAAATGATCAGCAAATACTTTGAAGTTAGTATTTTAAACAGGTAAGAGCACTGACTTATCAACATACTATTTGTTATCAAATTCTAATGGATATTTAATTAATTACAAATAACATAAGATGAATATTCATATCATTTTCCAACATAATCTGCTAAAGCAATGCTCTTTAAGAGGAACATCTATATTGAATTGATATGGAGAACAAAAAAATCTTCTTAATTATCTCCACCTCTTTATATTACTGTACAATTACTGCCCAGGAGCAAAATCAATCCAATTATCACTATTTACAATTACAAAGTTAAATTTTTAAAGTGTAATTATTTTAAAGGGCTGAATATATTATTACTTAATTATAAACTTGAAATATCCATTTTGTAGATTCTGAATTTATAGCTAACTACAAACTCCCAAATTATTATCATCATTATTATTTTCTATTAGCTTTTGTTACCAGACAACTTGGGAGTTTTACGTAACATAATTCACCATCTAATCTCATCCTAACAACCACCATATGAAGTGTTACTATTATACTCACTTCACAGTTGATGAAGCTAAGACTCAAAACAAATAATTTATACAAGGTCACAGAAAAAGGAGGAAACTCATGATTCTAAACCATGTAACTTTACTCCAAATACAATTTCCAGAACATTCAGATGCCTAACCAACTCCATTCCTAGACTAACACAACAAAAGATTTTAAGGATGAGTAAGATAACAAAATTTAACTAGCACATCATATTTAATATATTCCTGCTGCTGCTGCTGCTAAGTCGCTTCAGTCGTGTCCGAGTCCGTGCGACCCCACAGACAGCAGCCCACCAGGCTCCCCCGTCCCTGGGATTCTCCAGGCAAGAACACTGGAGTGGGTTGCCATTTCCTTCTCCAATGAATGAAAGTGAAAAGTGAAAGTGAAGTTGCTCAGTCGTGTCCGACTCTTGGCGACCCCATGGACTGCAGCCCACCAGGCTCCTCCATCCATGGGATTTTCCAGGCAAGAGTACTGGAGTGGGGTGCCATTGCCTTCTCTGGTTTAATATATTAGGAATACCTAAATTTGAAACTACAGGTTAATTAGAAAAACATATTTATTTTAACAGTATGTTGTTTAGTATATAAAGTGGTTATCATATGTCAATTAGACCAATAAAAATGAAGTCATTATCATAATACATAATGGAATACATAATACATAATGGAAGGAAAGAAGAAAAGGAAAAGAGAGGAAGTGAGAGAAGGAAGGAAAGAGGGAGGGAGAAAGAGAGGAGAGGAGATAGAAAATCGTCCCTGGAATGTGTTAGATTTTGCTTTACATAATATAAACAATGCTCTATGGGCAGTATCAATCATCCAACATAATGGCCTCTCAGTCTCCTTAACTTGCTGCCAGGCCCACTCCTTCTACTCCTTATTCAGCATGGATGTGCCTGCAAATACATCATACACACACACACACACACACACACACACACACACACACAAGCATGCTATTCAATATGCAGCCACTGACTACAATTTAAATGTAGCCTGATTACAATTAAGTAAATTTAAAATCAAGTTGCTTGGTCTCATTAGTCACAATTCAAATGTTCAACAGTCACATGTGGCTAGTGGCTCCCGTACTGGACAGCACGGATATAAGAGTCTGCAAAGTCTGACCACATAGCACTGCACTGGACACATTAAATTAAAAACAGTTCTGTCCCAATATCTAAAACCTAAGCTCCTAGGGGGAAAACACATTCCCGAATAATGAAGCTTTCAAAATTGGTATGTTCAACTTCCAAGTATACAAATTTTGAAAAGCATGATTGAAGGATATTGTCCTCTTTCAATGAAAAATTAATCTACTTTCAAAAAACAAAAATCTTACTCCAGAGATAGAAAATAAAAAATTATGGGGTTCAAAAGCTAGAAAGAACATAAAATACACCAATCTAATATTCTCATTTATAGATAAGGAAACTGAAAACCTAGGAAGACTACCTCATTTGCCCCAAGACTTTATAGCTAATGTGTTTGTGTGTGTTAGCTGCTCAGTCGTTTCAGACTCTTTGCAAGCCCATGGACTATAGCCTGCCAGATTTCTCTGTCCATGGGATTTTCCAGGCAAGAATACTGGAGTGGGTTGCCATTTGCTTCTTTAGGGGATCTTTCTGATCCAGGGACAGAACCTGGGTCCCCCGTATTGCAGGGAGACTCTTTACCATCTGAGTCACCAGGGAAGTCCATATAGCTAATCAGAAGCCACAAAGATTGGATTTGAATACAGGTCTCATGACTTTTAGTCTTGAAATCTTTCTACCACCCTACAATGCACAAACTTGGCACTGCTGAATAGCATTATCCCCTCTACTGGAAAGAAAACAAGTGCCTTTGAAATGAAATCACAAATTTCACTATCTAGATTTCATCTCCTGCTTATTTTCTTTATAATGCATCTAAGGTTCAAAATGGTCTGCCACATCTGTTTTAAACCCAGCTTCTATAAGAATTAAAATTGTAAAAGTCATAAGAAGTCTGCATTTTTTACATTATTGATAAACATGCTAGGCTAGAACCAAGATTCTGATTTTTGACCAGTAAAAATAGTTGCTGTATTTGCAATGTTATTAAATGATCTCCTTATAAGGAGATACCTATACAATAAACCCATTGAATAAATGCATTAACATGTAGATAAAAGCTTTGTGCATGTGACAAAGCATCCAAGAATTTGTGCCATGTACAATTATACTAAATTGAGTTACTATCAGTTTTTCCATAACATTATAAGCCTTCCTTTACCATAATAGTATACCTTCTTTCTACAATAATCACCCACATTCTTCAGTCAGAGGATACTAGTATCTTCATTGTCAGGTGTGGGGTATGGTATACAAAGTGAAATATCACAAAATTGATTTTAAACTTCCTAAAGATATGGCTCTAAATTTGTTTATGGTTTTCTTTGTAACCCCTAATTGCTCCCAGTAAAATATTTAAAATATAACAGGTATATTATATTACCTTTGCTGTTCACCTGAAACTATCACAGCATTGTTAATCAGCTGTAACCCATACAAAATAAAAAGTTAAAAAATATACATAATGGGTAATAGTCATTAAACATTTCTAAATTTATTGACATGAGACATTACTATAAATAGAAACTGCATTCAGTTTCTTACTTAAGTGATAGAGAGGGGAAATATTTAAAAGTAAATTATCCTCATTAAATTCCTTGGAAAATGCTAGAACTTTTATTTTAACTCACCAACTCTGAAAACTATACAAACATATATCTGTCTGTGTGATCACAATTCACAGAGCTGCTGCTGCTGCTGCTGCTAAGTCGCTTCAGTCATGTCCGACTCTGTGCAACCCCATAGACGGCAGCCCACCAGGCTCCGCCATCCCTGGGATTCTCCAGGCAAGAACACTGGAGTGGGTTGTCATTTCCTTCTCCAATGTATGAAAGTGAAAAGTGAAAGTGAAGTCGCTCATTCATAGAGCTATGGAGTACAAAAACTGCCAACTCCAGGACATTCTCAAAACAGATTATCCATATTGCCATTAGCTCTGATAAATTGTGCTTTTAACATGTTATTGACACTGTCAAATATTGACCTTATTAGGTACTTTGTTGACATTAACAAGGTCTTTCTTTATCCCAGCCCAGCAGGAGTTAGGAAGAAAGATAGTTTGAGTCAAAGTAAGTGTCAACCAAGAAAGACACAAATATACAGAGAAAGTTAATTCAAAAAATGGAGAATTCCAGGCACAGCAAAGCCATATATGAAGATATGGAGGTAGAAGGATGAAATAGCATGAAATGTTCAGGAAATTGGGTACAAGCTGACTGGACCAACTCTATATGTAGCAGAGTGATAGAAAATGAGGTTAGAGATTTAGCAAAAATTAGATGATGAAGTATTTTGTGTAGACTAGCATTAGACTTTACTCCTAGGGACTCTGAGAAGATTTTATAGGATATTTAGCAGTGATATAACAAAACCTGGCTTCCTTGGTGGCTCAAGAGTAAAGAATCTGCCTGCCAGTACAGCAGACATGACTTCTATCCCTGGACCATGAAGATCCCTAGCGAAGGAAATGACAACGCACTCCAGTATTCTTGCCTGCCAGGATAGAAGAGCCTGGCAGGCTACAGTACATGTGGTCACAAAGAGTCAGATAGGACTTAGTGACTAAACAACAACATAAAAGAACTGTATTTCAGAAGTATACCTTGTGGAAAATGATTTACAAGGGGATGGAATGAAGGGTAGAAGATATTTAAGAATCTATGGAAATGGAAAACATTGAGATGTGACAATGCCCTGAAACAAAGAAGCGGTGGGGAGGGGTGGGGGCGGTGGGGAGATCCTATAAAAAGGGAGGGGAATACAGTGCTAAGGCTGTAGAACTGGTAACAGTTGGTGACTGAGGTAACGTTGATGGAGAAGAGAAGATCTGAAGATGACTATTTATTTCTGGTTTATGATACTTGGAGGACAATGCTAAGGTTAACTAGAATGGGCAAAGAAGAGAAAAGCAGGTCAAAGTTGAAGAGACTGGAACAGGATAGACAGGATGAAGAAAAGAAGATAGGACAGTTAAGGACCATATTGAACTTGAAATTCAATAAGGAAGCAGCTGAATATATGCGATCTGTGAGTCAGGATGTATTTGGAATAGAAGAGTTCAGAGAGATTCATCTCATAGAAGCGCTGGAGGAAGTCACAAGGATGGATTAGGCTGCCAATGGTAATGTACAGAATGAGCAAAGGGCCAGAGTAAAGGAGCAAAGGACTAAGGATAAAACTCTAGGAGGAAGTACATTTTACGGCCAAGCATAGACAAAAGAGATCTTCAATGAAACAAAGAGGTAAAAGAAAACAAGGAGAGCATGGCATCACAGAAGTTGAGGGAGGAGAGAGCTTAGACAGAGTGACCAATAGTGTTGAATGGTGCTGGAGAACCCTTATGATGACTTCCAAAGTGTCGTTGCTTTCTATATTTATGGAAGTCACTAGTGAACTCCCATTACCAAAAACGATGGATTTGGCAATTACTCAATTTTGAAACAGATTTAAAATGAAAGACATTCTTCTTTAAGTCAAGTTATTTTTGTATTTGAAACATGATTACATTGTATAACTATCTCTATACAACCCCTTATTGTACTAATTCTACTTTTAAAATGATAGTAGTATAAAACTATCAATATATCAAACACGTTTCCTAAGTAATATCAGACATTTCTGCAACACAGTATTTAACATGCTCATTTATTTTTGAACAAATTTCCTCACTATTCAAAGCTCCAGTACCTTGTTTTATCATAAATGTGCAACTATTGACAAATGATAAATCATTTCTCCAAAGCTACTTCCTCATACGTGATGGTTTGAGTGCAAATTTACAAATAGGCTTAGAGTAAATTCTCAACAGTTGAGAATCACTGTGGAAAGATCTGCACTTCAAAGAATCGGTCAATATTTCTGCAGGGTTTGTCTATTTAAGCATGAGTATGTTTTGGAATGGAACTCTTTCTGAAGTGAATTCTTTAATTCCTACATTCTTAAAATATCTTAATTATAACTCATTATTATTATTATTATTATTTTGCTGACTCAGGGGCATGATTAAATATACGAGTTAGTGAGAGATGACAGAACACATAGATGCCCTCAGGACCTATTCAGATATATAGGGCTATTTTCCCTGAGACCAAATGAAACTAAATGTTATAATTTTTGAATTACAGTTCCACTCTTTCATTATGTTTCTATCTCCTTGCCCCTTGCTTTCGTTTTGTCAGCTGTTGCCTCTTGATCATCTCAGTGCACAAGTCTGGCATAAAGCATTTTCCAACTTCCCAACTCATGCTTCTAGTCTGCTATGGATAGACAATTGGGCCCAATAAGATACCACAGAGAGACAGGCTCTGATTAAAGACTAAAAGTCTTTGTCATCATGAGGCTTACTTGGTGTACTTGGTGACACTTTGTAGATTGCTCATATTTTCTTTTTCTTTTGCTTCCTTTTTGGTTCCAAGTTACATTCCAAAATGATAAATCTCTCAAAATGGTGAGGTCAGGGTAAGTGAATCAACCATGTATTCACTTTTGTGTACCATATCTAATTATAACATGCACAATTTGTGAATTATCTTCAATGTGTTAAATAATATTTTTTAGATGTATTAAATCAAAATAAAAAACACTTCTGCACACAGCTTCTGAAATACTTTAAGACATATTGCACGTTTCAGAGTAATACCAGCCTGTGAAGACTAGGGCTTTTCTTGTAATATCTCATTGGAGGTTAGCTGTATGACTTTCTCTTTCTATAAACAACTATTATTTGGAGGAATAAATTAGGAGCTGGGGATCAACATATACACACTAGCACACATAAAATAGATAACTAATAAGGACCTACTGTATAACACAGGGAATTATTATCAATATCTTATAATAGCCTATAATAGAAGAGGATATAAAAATATATCCATGTCTGTGTGTATGATATATATAGCTGAATCACTTTGCTATACAACTGAAACTAACACAACATTGTAAATGAACTATACTTCAATATAAATATTTTTAAATAATAAAAATAAGTTAAAGGGGAAAAAAACTATTATTAACACTCAGTATACCCTAGCTTTTCCTGCTGGGCTACATAAAAATTAGTTTCAACTATATGTTGGTATTAGCTCACTCTGTCTTCTCTGAAGGGACTGGCAGACTACTGTAGTCTCTTTTTTTTACCTCCTGGAAACCCTTCTCCTGTCTCCCACTCTACCATATTACTGGTTTTCTATCAGCAAAGATAATTTTCTGGAAAATTCCTGTTGATCCTTCAAGACCCAATTAAATCATCACTTCATCACTGAAGCCTTCCCTGACTTATGCAGAATATACCTAAACTTGCCTTCCTTTGTGTCCTCATTAAACCTTACCAGGACAAAAGGGACATGGCTGGAGGAAGTGCTGCTATTCCAAGCAAAGTGTTCTGCATGATAAAATGTTTGGGGGCATTTAAAAGTCTACAGCACATTTGGAAAACACAAGGTTTAGTATGGCTAAAACCGATGGTACATTTGGGAGAATGCTGGGGCCCAAGGCCAGAATGTTAGGTTGGGGCCACACCGAGAGAGCTCATTCATCGTGTTTAGGATTTTCACTTTTATCAAGCAATGGGTATAGGTTTCTAGGAATGCTACTATGTTAGAATCAGATTTACTCTTCAAGGATAACTGACAACAGTACAAAACACTTGTCTGGAGGGGAAGAATCTATCAGTTCGGGATACTAATTAGAAACTAGCTAGAATAATATTGCTGGGAGAATATAAATGCAGTGGAGATAGCGAAACTGAAGAGATTAACAGTCTTTTGTGAAACTTGATGATTAACTGGATGTAGGGAACAAAGAAGAAAGAAGTCTTCAGGAAAACCAAAGGTTAGCCAGAAGATGATACCTCTATATTATCTAAAATGAGAAAGACAAGAAAAAGAGATTGCTTTGGGGCGGAAATCATATTAATGGAAAGAGAAATGAGCTAATTTCACTAAGAGGAGGTAGCATACACTGGTTAAAGAAGTAATCTGGAGCCAGATACCCTAGGGTCTAATTGGGCTTTACCTCTTATTCACACTGTTACCCTAGAGAAGTTACCTAAGCTCTATGAGTCTCAGCTTACTCATCTATTAAATGGGGATACTAGTTCTCCATCACTCTCAGAGAATGAGTATGAGATTTAAAAAGAGGTAACATATTAAAGTATTTAAAACATCAGCACATGGTTTATAAAAGCTAATTTGGCTTTCATATTTTTATGGTGCTTCTAAAATATGCAGTTAGCTATTTGGACAGGTAGGTTTGAATACAGACATGAGCCACACAAACTCTGGTGAATCATTAGAATACAGTTGGATTTTATTAAAGCTAAAGAAGCAATTGAGAGTGATCAGATATATTTGTACATATAAATGTATATGTATTTGAGCCTATATATGTGGGTACATATCTACATATATACAAAAATGATGACAGAATAGGACCAAGCAAAGAACATAGGGAATAAAATATCCAAGAAGAAGAAATGCACAAAGGAGATAGAGAAAGCACAATTAGGGGTAGGCAGAGAGTAAGGAGCCGATGGTGCCTAGAAAGGCAAAGGTAGAAAAATTTTCAAGAAGGGAGCCATCAGGATTGGAAAGAAGTCACTGGATTTGGAAATTCAAGAACCACTGTCATCAGTCCTTTTAAGAACTATGAAAATGTTGAGCTGTGAAAGTTAATTTAGGAAACAGAGAAGACAAGTATGGATGAGTCTGTTACAGACTTAGACTATAAAATGAAAAAGGAAGATGAGAGGCTACTTCAAAAGATGAGAAGGATCAAAAGAAGGCATGGGAAAGTTGAGAAGTATGGAGAGACTTGAGAAGGCTACTCAGCTGAAGGAAAGTCAATGAACAGAGAACATACAAAGATATATGATTTATTGTCTATTTCTTAAACTACTGAAGATAATCAAACGCCTATCATGGGTACAGAATTTAATTTTAAAGATGACCTAGAAAACCTCTGTGAGAAGTTAATAACCTGTTTGAAATCCAAAAAGGATGGGGGAGGGGGTATGGTTGTTATTTAAAAATAAAATTAGTCCTGTATTTTAACAGAATTACTTCAGATACTGAAATAACATTTTGAGAAGTCTCAGGATGCAGAAATAGAAAAGTAATTCTGGTAAAACACAGCACTAACTTTATTTTTTAAACAACAGATTTAAACTTTTGTTTCTCATGCTGCATTCTGAATATATTTTGAACTTTCAGATATTTTTTTCATCCACATGAAACAATGCGAATAAACAAACCCACTTCACAATTCTTGTGAGAGTAATTGTCTCTGTATATAACAAATTATTAATTTTGTACCTCATTAAAACAGGAAATTTCAAATTGTGATTTGTATATGTTTGCATCTGTAATCTGTCTTCAATAACTTGAATACCTAGCAAGATAATGATCCTTCCATATGTTACTTGTTAACAATTTGCCATTTTATCATTCCATTCGGTCCAGCTTCCTGAAGGCTAGCAAATGTCACTCTCATTTCACTGTGTAGGCTGAACTATTCTATAGCAGAGGTGTCATTTTAAAGGTCAGACAAGGCCGTAAACAAATACTGACATCACAGAAATCTGGCTTCAAATCACAGCTTTACCTCTCAACAGTTGTGTGAGTTTAGGTGAGTGATTTGAGTAATGAAAACTTTGAATACAGACATTAACATTTAATCCCTCCTAAGCAAACTCTAGAAGACGAGAACAAACTCCTACATATGATTGAAAGTTGGTGAAAGTTAGGTGAGCCCAGGCACATAAATATAAAGAAAGATTTCAAGCAGTCATCTAGAAAAGACAGTTTCCAAGCCTTTCGGTAGAGATACTGGATTTTATTGAGAGAAAATGATATAATAAGAAGTATATTTTAAAAAAGGAAAGCATTGAAAAGAAATCCCCCCAAGTAATAAAAAACATAAAACACTGGCCTTAAAAGGCACACCATAAAAGTTTATCCAAAATGCTCATCATAGAGTAGAAGCAATAATTAACAAAATTCCTCAAATATTTGGAAAGGGATTACACTTTTGTGACATATAACAATGCAATTAAAAAGGGGAAAAGAAACTTTTATATCAGGTAAAAAATTTTAATAAATACTACTAAATAATTTGATAAAATTAAACTTGGAATCATATTCTCTTTGTTGAATGACACCATAAGACTTTAAAAAACATTTCAGAAAGTGTTTCCCATGGTACATTAAATGCTAAACACTATCTAAAACAAAGATATGAGCATCATAGACCAACAAAACTGGCATCGGATTTCACTATGCCACTTACAAGCTGTGGCAGGTTTGACAAGTTATTTACTCTCACTTAGCGTATTTGTCTCATAAGTAGAATGGAGACAATAATAGTACCTACATTGCTAAGTTGTTGGAGCATTAAACCAGATAATACATATAAATCAAAATGTTTAGTCCAGGGTATCACACTATAGGAGCTCTCATCACAAAAGAATAAAGTTTTCTTTCATAAAATGGCTCATTTCTTAAAACTATCTCACAAAATGTAACAAATTTTATAAACAAGACATGTAGGCTGGATCTACACAGGGTTATGAAACATACAATGACCTAAGAAGTAGAAATCAGTCCCCTCTATTCCGGGGAGTCAACCTTCTGAATGCTGCATGAATGGCATACACAAAAAAGACATGTATTTAGTTTTCTTAAATTTCTACAACAAGCCCATACAGACTTCATTAACACTTGTTCGGATAATGGCATTAGCTGAACTGTTTGTCCTCTTACCCTGATTATTGCTAAGGCTTTAATTTCCATGACTTAGTACACTAATTACTAAATTTCTACCCAAATATTAATGATAATAATGATCAATTTATAATAATTCAGACTACTCTTCCTCACTTTAAGCAAATTATCATCTTCACAGACAAAACTTCTAGCTTCTATGAATGCCGAAGGAACAGGAAAATTTTCATTTTGACATTCCCTTCTATTTAAATGCTAGCTAAAGTGGAGTTAGTGTCATACAAAATGAGTACTGCATTAGCCAAAAAAAGTTCACTTGGGTTTTTCCGTGAGATGGTACCGAAAAACCCAAACAAAAATTTTGGCCAATGCAATATAACCCTGGAAGCAATTTAAGACAAAACTAACTTACCTGTAATTGCAAAGCTTCATGGTTTTGTAATCCTTCCACAATTGGTGAAAATCGTTCTCTGTTATTTCGTTCTGCTGCTGTAGTTATAGCCCCTAAAAGTTTATCTAGACTATAGAGGAAAAAAAAATAGAAATAAATACATCTTAAACACACTATATGAATACAGGTTATCTCTTATACACTCTTCCCTGTTTTCCAGTGCTTGATGTTTATATGAAAGTGAAAGTGAAGTCGCTCAGTCGCGTCCGACTCTTGTGACCTGTGGACTGTAGCCCACCAAGCTCCTCCATCCATGGGATTCTCCAGGCAAGAATACTGGAGTGGGTTGCCATTTCCTTCTCCAGGGTGATGTTTATATAGACAATCACAATTTAAGAATTGTGTTCTTCTCCACATATTTCTACAACTCAAATATTGATAGCATTAAATAACATAAGGGCATCAAAATAAAATTCAATTTGAAAATCCTGAGGAAAGTCATTTTTATGGGTGACATTTTAAAAAATACTTAATTGATAAACATTAAAATTTTAAGTATTGAGTTTTGATATTACATGTGTTAACATAGTTTTTTTTTAAGCACAGCAAAATAACATTACATAGATATTAATGTCACTTAAACATGGTGGCATCTACAGCTATTCAAAGTTCATTCAAGTGTAATCAGACTGTAATTTTATAATGAAGTGCAAGAAAGAGTACATATTTTTTAAACAACTTTTAAAAAATTCTCTGAAAATGGAACAAGGAAAAAGCCTAAAAGAGAAAGCCCAGTAAATTAAAGAAGCATCTATAATTACCTAGCACAAGAAACTTATTTACATGAACAAAAATATTGGTAGCTATCTCTGTACAGTGTCTGAATCAAATGAACCTCTCTGTAGTATACTACTCACATCAAGCTATATCTGAAATTATAATTAAGTCATAAAATATACCAGACTAGGTTGCATTCTGTGAATTAAGTACTGAAAACCTAATAGACTAGGAAAATATTTCTTAGTCATATATAAACTGATTTTCCTATAAAACCTAAGGAAGCTTTATTTTTGCATGTTACCTCATTCTCATAAGACAATGTTGTTTGATATTTTTGTTCAATGTTTGTCTTTCAGTTTTGAAGGATAAACCAACACTAAGAAACATTTCATTTTATTCCAAGAGGTAAGAGAAAGTCAACATATTAGAATATTCTTAAATCTTTGCCTGCCTCTATTCTAATTCAAACTGAAATGATTACTGCCACACAGAGTGTTTAGAAAAAAGTATTCTAGTTCATATCCGTAACAGGTATTTCATTCTTTATCACAAGAGTTTCTTAACAACTGGACATCAAACCTATAATTTTGCTTCTGATTGAGTATTATTTCAGTAAGAAGTGATCTAATGTGTTGTCAGCAACAACTTGCTGAAAATGCTACATACATGCATCCTGAATGATTACCAACAGCCTTTTGTTGTTTGTAATCAGTTAGTTGCATTCCATGAATAACTGCTTTATTCTTTCACTTACATTACACAGATAAAGTAAAGCACTACTGTAAAATAATAGTACAGAATAAAAGCATCTGGTTAATTCTGTTAGTTAAAGAAGTCAAATTTTCTGATGTGCATGGATGAGGGTGTATATTGTGTAGAGTGTGTATGTGAATGTGCCTGTGTGTGTGTTTAGCCAAAATTACTCCTTAACTGATCTTTCCCTACTTTTCTAATAATTGCTTTCCCTTCAACTGGATAAAATTCTAATCATTCACTTTGAATATCCAACATTGAAGAACTTCCCATTAGGATTCTGTCTTTTTAAACCTATTTTTCAAAGAATCAAAAAACAGCTAAAATGTAAAAAGATAAGATAAAAATACCAATTTTTCTCCTGAAATGTAATACTATCTTCATGCAAGCTATCAGGTGGCACTAGTGGTAAAGAATCTGCTGCCAATGCAAGATATACAGGAGACATGGATCCAATCCCTCGGTCAGGAAGATCCCCTGGAGAAGGGAATGGGTACCCTCTCCAGTATTCTCAGCTGGAGAAATCCCATGGACAGAGGAGTCTGGTGAGTTACAGTCCAAGGGTTTGCAAAGAGTCGTATACAACTGAGCAACTGAGCACAGCTGCATGGTATCAAAAG